>NC_133526.1:168140319-168450097 GCF_048544455.1 Silene latifolia
CCCATATATAAGCCAGTAGCTATGAAAATGAGATTACCTTTTTTAAGCTATAAAGATTAATGACGGCGACGACGGCAAAGATGACTTGTTCACATCAGTCATTCTATTATTAATACCTTTGAAATTTCATTTATTTTTAGAGTTGCATAATCTAAGACGGTTCTTATAAGAACCATTGTAATTGTGCATGCATGCATGAGGTGAATAATGGTCAAACAACCAATAATAATAGGGCTTTAAAATAACCGTTGTTGATATATGTAATATGATAACGACTTAACAATGAACCGTTGTCATTTTGTCTTATTATTATTATAACGGTTCCATTTCTTATTATCTTATTATACCGTTTCCATTCTTTTTTATTATTATAAGTAGATAGTTGGTCATTATAATATTTTATTTGGTGGATTGCCTTTGAATGTAAGGATTACCATACTTCCGGAGGACACAAGAATTTTTCTGGTGATATTGTCTTTTAATTCCAGGGGATGGGGTAACAAATAATATAACACCCCCATACTCCAAGTGCCTTACCAGGGCATGAGAGTGCTACCATCTCGGTTACCCGAGGCAATGATAATAAAATAGACAATAACGAAACGTACTTTAATAATAGTAAAGTTTAAAGTGATACAACCAAAACCGAAACTGATAAAAGAAAATACAAAGGTTCTCAAAACTGTCAAATACTAAACAACTAAAAGTGTTCGACACAAATGGAAGACTTCTAAAACAAAGAACGTGGTGACTCATCCCGGCTATCTCATGCGCATCGTCTCCTACCGCTCAATAACTCGCTCACCACCCCGAATGGTAACCACGAGTTTTAAAACATTTAAACGGGTCGATTACTAATTACATAAAAACAACAGCTGCAATGAAACCATATTATAAACAACTCAAACAGCACATCTCAATCTCCACAACTCCACCCTATCTCCACATATCTGACTACACACTGAAGTGTGTATCCCTGCCAGAGTACCCATCGCAACAGATACTCCTCGCCGCCAGTGGGGGACCGCAGCCGTTCCCACCTAAGCCCCTCTCATCTCCATCGCGCGATAAACCCATGTTCATTAATGTGCACATCCCTTCTGTGGTGGGTTCCACAGAAGGCGAATCAAGGGCGTGAAGCCACTCCCGCAAGTGACTCCACTCAGCCAGGGACGCACCCCGAAGATTACATACAGATACACAACCAATCAACAATATACTATCAACAATCACCAAAACCAATCCAATACCGATATGATATACAACAACAACAACAACAACAACAACAACAACAACAACAACAACAACAACAACAACAACAACAACAACAACAACAACAACAACAACAACAACAACAACAACAACAACAACAACAACAACAACAACAACAACAACAACAACAACAACAACAACAACAACAACAACAACAACAACAACAACAACAACAACAACAACAACAACAACAACAACAACAACAACAACAACAACAACAACAACAACAACAACAACAACAACAACAACAACAACAACAACAACAACAACAACAACAACAACAACAACAACAATAACAACAACACCAACAACAACAACAATCACCAACACATTATGTAACCAATACTGAGTAGGGAAACCCTACCTGAAAATAGCAATCACCACAGACGATCTAGCAGCTAATCATAATCATTCTTCAACGAAATCACCTCCTATAAACACACAACCATACAATCACAATCTAACATCAACAATACTCCCCAAAACCCCTAAATTACCCAATTAGGGTTTCCACTAAAGTCAAAGAAATGACATAAAAAAATCATACTAGGAACTTACCCTCAATGCGACAGTCTCAACGGCGTAAAGAACTCAACGATCCGACGACTCTAGCCCCTTAGGATTTGATAGCAATGCGAAAGAGGAGAGTAACATAACATGTTTTCACTCTTTATGAAACTTAGAAAAGGTTAAAATGAAGAGAAACTGAAGAAAGACGATTTTATATCCTTCTCGCGTTACTATCAAAGCCCGGCAAAATAACCCGTAAGACTCACTTACTCGATCGAGTAAGTGACTTACTCGATCGAGTGCCCCTTACTCGATCGAGTGTCACACGTACTCGATCGAGTACCCAACAGGCAGACTACTGTTTCGTATAAAATCATACTTACTCGACAGAGTAAGTCCCACTCGATAGAGTACCCATAGACATAGAAAACCGTAGTATTACAGTCTTCCCTCCTTAAAAAGAACTTCGTCCCCGAAGTTCAACCCATACTCAAAACAAACATAGTAACTCGATCGAGACACAACAATGCAACTAAGAACTCAAAACGAAACCCCACCTATCAAATATGAACTCTTAACACCAACTCCACCAACTATGCCTACCTCCACAACACGACTCACGATATCGTATCCACTACATTATAGTCTGTCTCGACACTAACTCCATACACTACCAACTACCATCCACAAACGCTGCTAGCTCCGTAACGTATTATCCACTAGAAAAAATCCAATATCAAGACACCCATACATCAAACGGAATGTTACATTCTACCACCCTTAAAAGGAACTTCGTCCTCGAAGTTTACTCCCACTCATAACATCATCATCCAACTGTCAACACTATTGAACTCATAAACATCATCACCCAACTGTCGACATTATCGAAGTATTCTCGCACTCCTAGACATCACACTACTACAAGCACGACCATGACCTTTACTAAAATCAATCACAACAAAGATCCATCCTTTATGCTACACCAACACTCTACTTCCAATTATACTACAACATGCACAACCATGAAACTCTCTTTTATCGCATCCTACTCCTTCTTAAGATAAATGTTACATCCTCGTAACTTACTAATACTAAATCCTTAGCTATATCTTCTCATTATCCTCATCACCACCGTATGCCAAAGATAGCCGCCTATAATCTAAACACTCACCATTCCTATATCCAAGGCTCTCTTACTTAAATAGTTCTTATACCTCAATTCACTCGGCACACCACCTAACCTATACCACAAAATCTTTAGCTTAACCAAAACTTCAATTGTTCCCTATTACCGCCAAAACGACATAGTCCTCTATATACATGCACCTATCTCCATACTCATAACTCACAACCCACAATTATTACACACACTCACACTAGATCCTCAAGTTCTTTTCTTTCATTACCGCAAAACTCATCCATAACTTCACATGATACTAATTTCCAACACCCTATACTCACTGTCCCAATAAAAGATTATGAACCACTTGCAGCATCCAGATCAGTACAACACCTGTTCTACAAATCACTTACCATTACTATGTTAACCAAAGCCTCCTCTAAAAGAAGATCACAAGTACTCCAACAACCTCTCGCAACTGTGTCCCATCAACAGAATATCACTATGCCATGATAACCACGGAAACATACACAACTCTCTTCCATATCATACTCTAACCTCACTCCCAAGCTGAAACTAGCAAGAAACATTGGTAAACAAAACAACAGTCTATATAACTGGTATACTCTTTCGAAAACTCGTACCGTAATCATCCCGCCTACTTCACAACAACCGATGACGGCATCGCAACACCGCCACCAACAGCCGCACCGCAGCGCGAAAATACCCTCATCATAACATGAAGTATCGTGCCCGGATCATCACTCGATTCACAACAATCACATCGACAGACATCATAATTTATACATTTCCCATAAACACTAACTCAGTATAACTTCCCGGACAAGAAAACTTACTCAAAACTGCTTTACTAGATCACAACGCAACATGTTATACGGAATAAACAGATAAGAACCTCATGAATATCATCCATACCTTTTCACGGAATAAACATATATCATGAATACATATACGAGTATAACTAGCCATGCCAGATTACTCAAATTATTAATTTTTTAATATCATTCCATTAGATTACCGTACCCACATATATTACAGAACATTCAGATAACCACTTTATAACTATCACACCATACCATTTCTCGTGAGGTCAGAACCTCACACAAACATTTATACACATCATAGACCCATAATCACATCCAACTAGTCAATCCTGATCACGTAAGTTACCACTTGATAAAGGTTACCTCTCGCCAGAGTTTAACTCGTATGCCCCTCATAACACTTTCTCCCATTCGCATAACCATCACCTCCTGCCAAATATTAACATACAGCTAATACTCAACTACTAGCAACCGCCTCCTAAGACCACGTCTCATACTTCCTCACAACCGTACATATCAATCCGGCCTCTACCAAATTAACCTCTTTAGAATTGATATCCTTCTAATCTACCATCACCCTTAACCACTAGTGACAATACCACAATGTCACCATTGCTCGTATAACAAATCTCTTACACTCACCTCTAAATATAACAGTTCATTTCTTATCTTCGGTTAGCATTCCAAATCACGACATGAAATCCACCAACAAAATTTACCTCGACATTCTTCCCAATACTATTCTTAATTGTATCGTCATCTAACTCTCCACCAAAATCTCATATCGTGCAGATACTCTACCAACTCCTTACTCCCTTAATTTCTCGAAACTCATGACTAATCATGTTGTCATGGAACTCCTATATAACCGTTAACTCAAATCCTCATGATAGTATCATACATCTTGACGATTCTTTACTTTTATATCACATAACTCTGGTGAACATTCTCCTAGTTTACTGATGAGTCATAATTATATGCATATTTATGCTTCCCTTAATTACTTTTGATACGGTTTTCGTGCTAGTTTATATCATTTACATGCCTTTTATGTTAGAATGTCGATACTTCCGCTTTTTGATGTTTAATGCAGGAATGGTGCATTTGAGGAGAAAAGGAATGAAGTGGGGCATCACGGAGTTGGCATGAAGGGATACACGAAATATGGCACGAGAATCCATAAGAATGAAGGAAGAGAAGTTAAGAAGAAAACACGAAGAAAAGAGCTTCTTATTATAAGTGCCTACTTTGAAGAGCCATATCTCGAGTTCTACAACATATTTTCAAGTTATTCCAACTGGATGTGAAAGCTTATCTTCTTAGCTTTCCAACGCCGTAAAAATCGCTTGTTTCTGACAAGTAGCGAAGAAATGGCGGCCGATTGAAGTTCAGTGCGCGAAGCAGGAAATTGGTGCCTCGATCGAGTACAGTGAGGCTCGATCGAGGAACTTCATGCTCGATCGAGTACACCTTGGGCTCGATCGAGGAACTAACCTAATCAATAAACTTTTAAATGTCGAGAGTTGGGGTATCTGGGAATTGGTGCCTCGATCGAGTGCACCTAGGCTCGATCGAGGAACCACTTGTTTTCATAATATTCCGCAAATTTCCTTAAGTTGGTTATGACTACTATAAATACCAAAACTCGTACTCTAGGTTATTTTATGCTTAATTTTCAGTAGGTTTAGTATAGCTACCTTAGAAAACTCTCTCAAATACTTAGTTTAGTTTAATTATTGTTCGGATCTATTACCTTTAATTACGGTATTGTTATAATCTTTCTTCAATTACTTGTTCATCTTTTATGTTCTTAATTATGCTTTCTTATATCGTTATTGTTGTTATTGTTATTAGTATGAGTAGCTAAGACTTTAATCTAGGGTGAAAGGGGATCTAGGTTGTTAGAAAAGGGATTATTATGAATTGATTGTTAAATTGCTCTTAATTGTTGTTTGATTATCGTATTACTTCTAATTAGTTAATTACTGATCAGAATTGATTAATTAGTCTTGTATAAACTAGGATTATCACCGACCGGGTTAAGACTAGTATAGGCCACGATAATTGAATATAGATAATTTAATGATAGCGATCGCATGTTAAATTAGATCTAAAAGAAATATTGAATCGACTGATCATATGACTTTCAACAATATAAATTGCTCAATCAATGAATTAAAATTCTACCCTTTGATGACGACCCAGTGAACCCGATCCCTAAACTCTTTAATATTATTGTTATTCGTCCTTATTTATTTGCAATTAGTTGATTAGCATACAAACAATCAAAGCCCCACAATTGGTTACTTTAAGACAGATTTAAATATAAACAAACTAGATAATCACCGCCTCCCTGTGGATTCGACCCTAACTTACCACTAGCTATTTTGTTAGTACTAAGCTAGGATTTATTTTGATTAAGGCAAACGACTGAAAATAACTGTATCAAATTTGGCGTCGTTGCCGGGGAGGCAATAATTGTTCTGTTTGTTTCTGTTTATTTTTGTCTTTTGTTTCAGGGAACTTCAGTTCCTTGAGACAGTTTTATCTTGTCTTGTTGTTTTCATGTATGCCCAGGTCTAACAGGTTAGACATCCTACCGTTTGATACCGAGCCAGAAAAGACATTTCGCTATAGACGAAAATTTCAAAGAGAAGTAAGTCAAGTGGAAGACTTGAGTACACTTGACTACGAGCGGTATACTTTCGCAGTAGACTCGTCCTTAGAAGAGGACACACTTATTTCTGCAGTTGTGACTTCTACAACACCAAAGATGCCTACATTAGCAAGTCACTCCGAACCCACGGTTGATTCTATTCCTAAAGGCTTCAAGCTCCCTACCGCTGATAAGGGAACTTTTGAGATCAAGCCTTCTTACATAAGCTTAATAGAGAGGAATTTATTTGGAGGAAAAGCAGGAGAGGACCCCGCAAAGCATATTGAGAAATTTGTTACTTATTGCTGTTCTATTCCTTTGACAGCTGGGGTGTCTCAAGATCAGGTCAAGCAAACTTTATTCCCTTTCTCCTTGAGAGATGATGCAGCTGAGTGGTTAAGGGACTTAGACATGGAGACCGACGCAATTACCAACTGGACTTCTATAGCTCTTGCATTCTACAAGAGGTATTTTCCACCACAGAAAACTAATGCATTGAGAAGTCAGATTACAAGTTTTAAACAGGGTCCTACTGAGGATTTTAATGAAGCTTAGATCCGTTTCAAAAGACTAGTTCGCTCCGTCCCTCACCATGGATTTGAGATTTGGTTCCTTTGCAACCAGTTTTACAACGGGTTGTATGATGATCATAGAGCTTTACTTGATTCTGCTGCTAATGGGAGATTCGAAGATAACACTAATGAAAGTAATGCTTGGAAGTTAATTGATCGGATAGCTACTCACACGGCTGAGTATGGTAACCCCGGAGGAAGTAAGAGAGGAAGTGGCTCAGATAGTGCGGTTGCGGCACAATTGGAGACTATATTGGCTCAAATAGCTGAATTGAAGACTACTCGGTCTTTGGGTAAGCCAGAGATGGTTCATATGGTTCAACAAGAAGTGCCCTGCGAGAGATGTGGGATAGATGGCCACACTGCGGCCAAGTGTATGAGTACTATTCAGCAAGTTCATGCCTTCCAGTCTTTCAAGCAAGGTACTCCATATTCTAACTTATTCACTGAAAGGAGTCCGAATGCTTATGCTCAAGCTCCTTAACAAAATCCATATATTATTCCTCCAAATCGTGGTAATCAACCACAAGAAGGTTATCAAAGGCCAAATCAAGGAGGTTTTTAAAAATTTCAACCTCCTCCTCAAGCTCCAAGTAATGAGGTGTCGGAGTTAAAAGCTCTATTGCAACAAACTTTGATGATGCAACAAAAGCAAACGGCTCAAATCTCCGAACTTATGGCTCATAATAAGATGTTGGATACTCAAGTTGCTCAAATGGCGGCTCAAAATCCATCAAAACAGTCCGGCCTTCCTCCTCAAGGTAAACAAGCACATGAGCACGTTAATTCTATTTCCTTGAGGAGCGGTACTTCTTATAAGGGTCCGGACATGCCCACTAATGAAGATGAGGTTCCCTACATGCATCCTAAGGGATTGGGGAATTTGGAGCTAAGTGATGACGAGAAAGAAAATTGCAAAGATCAAACACGGGTTGAGAGGAAAGACGAAAAAGCGAGGAAAAGCCAGGTTCCTCGATCGAGTAGACACGGGCTCGATCGAGGATCTTCCTTACTCGATCGAGTGCACCCCGGGCTCGATCGAGGCACCTCTGTAACTGACGTTGATGTTTATAAACATACTCCTAATGCAAAAGAAGCCGAGCCAATTAAAATTCAACTACCTTTTCCCCAAAGATTGCAGAAATCCAAACTTGAACAATAGTTTGGAAGGTTCATGGAGGTAGTAAAGAATCTTCAAGTGACAGTGCCATTTACTGAATTGGTAGCTCAAGTGCCGGCTTATGCTAAGTTCTTAAAGGAAATTTTGTCAAAGAAGCGGTCTTTTGATGAAGTGGAGATTGTCGCGTTCACTCATGAATGTTACGCCGCGTTACAAGCCAATTCTCCACCTAAGCTTAAGGATCCCGGGAGTTTTTCTATTCCTTGTACTATAGGCCCTTTAAATATTGACAATGCTTTATGTGATTTAGGAGCGAGCGTTAGTGTCATGCCTTATAAAATTTGCAAGCAATTAAACATGACTAAGCTTAAATGTACTAATATGACTATCCAATTGGCTGACAGGTCTATTAAGCACCCCATGGGTATCTTAGAAGATGTGCCATTTAAGATAGGGAAGTTTTTCATTCCAGTCGATTTTTTAGTGATAGATATAGCTGAGGATTCTCGTGTTCCTATTATTCTAGGACGACCATTCTTGCATACTGCATGAGCGGTTATAGATGTTAGACATGGGAGTCTTACGTTTAATATTGGAGAAGATACTATCACTTTTGGTCTTGACAAAGCATCGCGCCCTCCTGATTTAAAAGCTTCTTGTCATATGATTAATGCTCTTGATCCCACTTTTGATGATTGTCTTGCTTTATGTTTTGACAGGAATTCACCTGACGCCCCTGTTGTTGCGTCATATTCATGGAGCAAGGAAGTGGATGAGATAGAGAAGCTGATTTATGGAGATGATCCTCCTCCTGAGATGATTTATAGCTGTGATGAGAGCGTCGACATAGAAGCTGAGTTGGATGCTTTAGAGGCCGAAATTTTCAAAGTGGAGCCCGTCAAAGTCTTTGAAGAAGCTCCTATGACGGATGAGGAGCCATATCTCCTACCCATGGATGAGGAATTGAAGAGTGATGGGAATGCTTGCTCATATTTTATATTAGACTTTGAGTTTGATGAGCCAGGACATTTTTCATTGTTTTTATTCTTTGCTTGGACTATTTATTGGTGCTACTTATACTTGTGTGTAGCACATGCGCTACTTTTTGATTTACTATTACGAGCTTTAACTTGTATTGATTATGATTTGTGTGCGCATTTGTTTTAAATGCAGGAAGTTGCTCGACCAGATGGTTCCTCAATCGAGTAAGACGAGGCTCGATCGAGTAACCACGTTTTTGGGTTTATTTCATAGCTAACTTGATGTGGAATTGCGCGGTTGATTATTTTCCCCTGTTTTGCAGCTGGTTTGGGGGAATCATAAGCTCTTATCCGGTATTCTCTTCCCTTGTACCTTCTTTAATTGTATTATCTATTTCTTTTCCATTCCTCTTGTTAGTTGTGTCCTCTAGGTTGTTGGATTTGTGTGATTGCTATGATGTAGGCGTCACAATGAGGACACTGTGACATTTCGGTTTAGGGGAGGAGTTTAATTATGTTGTGTGATTTACTTATTGTTGTGTGCATTTATATAAAAAATCCATAAAAATTAAAAAATTTCAAAACACAAAAATACATTTTTACTTTGTTTTAAGTCGAGTCTTGGTGAATTAAATAACAATAATGTTAAATTGCATTGTTTTTGCATTTGAATCTCAAAGAGTTGTTCATGTACATTGTTTTGACTCGTTAGCCATGAAAACAAAGCTCATAATTCAAGTCTTAACCTTATTGACATGCCTTATATTGATTAGATTTGACACAATTATGTTGGTAAACTACTTAAATTCTGAGGTCTATAGAGCTTCCTAGGCCAGGACCATCAATAAACTGGTCTCATTGTCAATTAGGCTTGAGTGTGGTTTCTCCTTGTAGAATGTGTAATATCAAATTGCATAAGTGTGACATTGATTTCTTGATACTTTTATTGCTTTCCTTTGACTAAGTACATGTGGATAGGCGGTTCTTATCGTTCAAATAAGCCTTACAATTATCCTTTTGTTAGCCCATTTGAACCCTTGTAGCCAATCTTAAATTACATCCTATGAGCTACAATCCAAGAATTTGCCTACCTTTTTGGGACAGTCGCAGTTACTTGTCTATCATGTTTATTTTACTACTATAGTTGGGATGGGACTATTATTGTCAATTCTGGGTGTAGTAGAATTATTTAGCAATTGTGTTGTATCCTTGTGTTGGAAAAAGAAAAATATGAAGCAAAAAAAAAAAAAAAAAAAAAAAAAAAAAATCGAAAAAAAAAATATAGAAAAACAGAAAAGAAAAGAAAAGAAATTGATTGCTTCATTTGGTTTTTGTCAAGGATCAAAAGGATGGTTGTTAGAGTCTAATGCATAATTGGAGAGTAGTTTGTTAACTCTCATACGTTGTAAAGTTGAGATCATTTCTCTAAGTTGGGTTCATCTGTTATTTTAAGATTTAGTTTTGGTTAGCGCTGCGACTACCGTCATAGCTCCACATATCCATAACGTGCTTCGGCACAAACCATTTCTATCCCTTTAACCCATTTACCACCCTTATTGTCCTTGATACATGTACTTTTATCTGCATATGATGATTGCATATTAGTTGGGGAAATCCCTATCACATTAGATTGCATGCATGTTTCATAAGTTGAGTGATTATTTCTACTTCTTTCTATCTTCACATATAACTCACCCTATATACTTATGAGTGCATGAGTGAAATCCGTGAGAATCCGACTAATTTGTCTTGCAAGATCGAAAGGTATTTGGCATTTGTCTATAGTATGGTGACTTGAGACTTGAGCTATGTTTTCTATTTCCCGTACCTTTGAATTTGTTTTATTGGTACACTTTGGTCATTACTTTGTTACAGATATGGATAGCTTGGGATTTGTATGTGCATTAAACATTAGCTCTGAGTTGTTTATTCATCATTTGTACGATTGCCTTTTGTATTGTGTATTGCTTTGCATGAGGACAAGCAAAGAGATGGTTTGGGGGAGTTTGATGAGTCATAATTATATGCATATTTATGCTTCCCCTTAATTACTTTTGATATGGTTTTCGTGCTAGTTTATATCATTTACATGCCTTTTATGTTAGAATGTCGATACTTCCACTTTTTGATGTTTAATGCAGGAATGATGCATTTGAGGAGAAAAGGAATGAAGTGGGGCATCATGGAGTGGGCATGAAGGGATACACGAAGCATGGCACGAGAATCCATAATAATGAAGGAAGAGAAGTTAAGAAGAAAACACGAAGAAAAGAGCTTCTTATTACAAGTGCCTACTTTGAAGAGCCATATCTCGAGTTATACAATATATTTTCAAGTTATTCCAACTGGATGTGATATCTTATCTTCTTAGCTTTCCAACGCCATGAAAATCGCTTGTTTCTGACAAGTACCGAAGAAATGGCGGCCATTTGAAGTTCAGTGCGCGAAGCAGGAAATTGGTGCCTCGATCGAGTACAGTGAGGCTCGATCGAGGAACTTCATGCTCGATCGAGTACACCTTGGGCTCGATCGAGGAACCAAACTAATCAATAAACTTTGCAATGTCGAGAGTTGGGGTATCTGGGAATTGGTGCCTCCATCGAGTGCACCTAGGCTCGATCGAGCAACCACTTGTTTTCATAATATTCCGCAAATTTCCTTAAGTTGGTTATGACTACTATAAATACCAAAACTCGTACTCTAGGTTATTTTATGCTTAATTTTCAGTAGGTTTAGTATAGCTACCTTAGAAAACTCTCTCAAATACTTAGTTTAGTTTAATTATTGTTCGGATCTATTGCCTTTAATTACGGTATTGTTATAATCTTTCTTCAATTACTATTTCAATTACTTGTTCATCTTTTATGTTCTTAATTATGCTTTCTTATATCGTTATTGTTGTTATTGTTATTAGTATGAGTAGCTAAGACTTTAATCTAGGGTGAAAAGGGATCTAGGTTGTTAGAAAAGGGATTATTATGAATTGATTGTTAAATTGCTCTTAATTGTTGTTTGATTATCGTATTACTTCTAATTAGTTAATTACTGATCAGAATTGATTAATTAGTCTTGTATAAACTAGGATTATCACCGACCGGGTTAAGACTAGTATAGGCCACAATAATTGAATAGAGATAATTTAATGATAGCGATCGCATGTTAAATTAGATCTAAAAGAAATATTGAATCGACTGATCATATGACTTTCAACAATATAAATTGCTCAATTAATGAATTAAAATTCTACCCTTTGATGACGACCTAGTGAACCCGATCCCTAGACTCTTTAATATTATTGTTATTCGTCCTTATTTATTTGCAATTAGTTGATTAGCATACAAAAAATCAAAGCCCCGTAATTGGTTACTTTACGACAGATTTAAATATAAACAAACTAGATAATCACCGCCTCCCTGTGGATTCGACCCTGACTTACCACTAGCTATTTTGTTAGTACTAAGCTAGGATTTATTTTGATTAAGGCAAACAACTGAAAATAACTTTATCATTTACTCTCCTCATTCTTTTCTGTTTTACACTCGACAAAATTAATTAACAATTCAACTCCTTATTACTTGTACCTAACTCTTTAGCGCTCCGGTTACCTTCTCATTGCTCCAAAAACTCAAATCCCATTATTTCATACCAGTACTATCTCACTCTTTCTTACCATGGATCTTGTCTTATCATGCTATCACTCACACTTATCACCAATCAGTCCAGACAATCTCATGCTATCACTCATACTTATCACCAATCGCAAATTTTTTTTTAGAATCCCCAAAACTCATTTCATACCGTTAATTGCCCAAGGAAATCACACATTAGTTTCACCTCTTGATAATACAAATTCCAAAACTTGTCTCCATTAAGTTCATCATATACCACTCTTCTCCATCCCTCTACAATGACCTTTCATTACATATATTCTTAACCAACACAATTCTGAACCATCTCCCTCCATAATTCCTTACACATCTCAAGTTGCTACTATCCACATCCTTCCTTTCAATCTTTTCATTCTCACGTTCCTTAGACTTACATCCTCCCTTGCCCACATTCACTTACTTTTACATTACTCAACACACAATCATATCACTTATCTCATCTCACAAAACATGCTACATGCCTCAATTAAGCCTTACCAATCTTCCTTTTCTTTTTTCTCTATCTATTACAACCACATATAACTCATGTCCTCCCCACCGAACTCATACTCACCACATGTGTCACTCCTTACCTCATAAGATTGGGTAACTTACACATCAAGACCAACACATACGTAAAACAATGCATAAAGAAGCAAAAGAACAACTTTGAATCAAACATAATACGCAACGAAGTCAAAAGATAAGCATATGACCCAAAACAGGGGTCACTAGATCGAGTACAGCCTACTCGATCGAGTAGGCAAAGGTCAGAAGTACGTATAAGAAATTACCAGGGCTACTCGATCGAGTAAGGGTTACTCGATCGAGTAACAAAGGGTGCACTCAATCGAGTGAGGGCCACTCGATCAAGTACTCTACGCATTTCTCAGCACTGTCCAATTTTCGTAAAACGGTAATATCTCACTCGTTTCTTGGTCATTTTGAGCGTGTGACCTATCGTTAGAATCGTAAAAGAACAAGCTATCACTCCAATTGGAATCACATTAAAATCATTTATGCATCTCAAGTTATAACAGTTTAAAGACAACTTCGCTGTGATCAGACAACATAACTATTTGATTTTCTCTTTCAAACAACTTAAACATCAACAAGGTGAACAAAAGCGACTCGATACTTGTAAAACCACCATCCCTAACCACATGTTACTACCTACCAAAAACCAAACAATAACATCTATCATGCTCATATAACATTCAACTTATCAATCATGTACTACCCGCATGTTTTAACTTTATAACTTTTCGTAAAACAAAGCATACTCATACATTACAAATCCTATTTCCATGTTACTAATATAACAATATTACAAATCCACTTCGTCACCTAAACATATTCATAATCACGAAATTCATATTCTCATGCAATTGCCACCCATCTTTTCCAATCCATTCATCCATGTCAACCACATTCTTCATCTAACAAGTGCATATGATACAAAGGTAGACAAGTATATGAACTTATTATATAAATTTACGCAAACAAAATTATGTATAAATGATCGGTCCGTTTCGTGTTCACAATTGAATAGATGTTGTCGTTGGGTCACGTCCGAATCAAAACACAATTTATAACTTCACAAACAACTCTACAAATAGTAAAGAGGCAAGTAAAGGTCGGATCCCAAGGGACGGGAATTGAGATGAGATTTCTATTGAAACTAGTGGTGTCTTAGGGGTGTCACAATTTGGGTTGATGTAGAAGGTCACTAACTAAATAGCAATGAAGGTAAATAAGCAAGATGAAATAAAAGGGTTGTAAACAATTGATAAAAAGCACTAGGGTGTCATGGGGTCATAGGGGAATCATGGGAATTGATCATACAAACATGTTCTCAAATTATAAGCAAGCAATTATTGTTGTGATGGATTGAGTTGGGTTATATCTTACAATCCTAGGAAAGTTTGGGTCCCGGAGCCGAATCGATTAGATTGTACAACACCTACAAGTCGACTTAATCTTCCCTACTCAACAACATGCATGGTCTAATGAGACTCGAGTTGGTTTATGTCTTACAAGTCTCATTGAAAAGATAGGTGATGGGTAAAAAATGCAAGGATTCATAGGCTCGCATTTCATCAAACATAACATGTGCATGAGTTGAGATCAAAACAAGCAAGCAAATAAAACATGAAAGCATATTAATTTAAGCATGAATCATTCCCCATGTTGGTTTCCCCTAATTACCCATTAACCCTAGATAGGTGACTACTCACTCATTATCATGTTGATCATGCTAGCAAGGTTGTCAATCATACCAACAAAATGAAACATGATGAACAAATGAAAGTAATTAACAATAATTAAAAAGGGATTAAGAGGATTATACCTACTAATGATTCCAATAATAAAGCAAAGATAAAAGAAGTACTTGATGCTTGATTGAGAGGTTGTCAATCTCCCAATAATAACCCAAATAATCTTCAATTACCCAAAATAAAGGATGAACAAAAGAGAGATTAAGGAAATAAAACTTGTATTAAAACTTGATTAATTGTTGATTACAAAACTAAAGAGAGATTTGATTGATATTAACTACTCTAAGAATTGATAAGAAGAACATGCTCTTCTAATTAGACTAATGGGGTATTTATAGTGGAAATTAGGGGGATGCATTAGGGTTAACTAAGGGCTAAACTAGTAATTACACTTTTTAGATTGAGCAGGGAGAAGCCGGTATTTTTTGGAGGAAGGGCTTCTTTCTTTGTAGCTTGGAGAAGACGAAATTTATTGATCTTTGGAATCCGTGCGTATTGGAGTCGGGACGGGCGGATTCTGGCAGGGGAAGACGGGCGTCTTCAAGGGAATCCGGGCGGATTCAGTGGCTGCTGTCCGGGCGTCTTTGGAAGAAGACGCACGGATTGTGCTTGTGGAGGACGGGCGGATTCAGGACAATCCGCTTGGATTGCACCTCAGCAATATTTCTTCT
Source organism: Silene latifolia (assembly GCF_048544455.1). Classification (NCBI taxonomy): domain Eukaryota; kingdom Viridiplantae; phylum Streptophyta; class Magnoliopsida; order Caryophyllales; family Caryophyllaceae; genus Silene; species Silene latifolia. The sequence continues at coordinate 168,155,992 of NC_133526.1, forward strand.
TCTTTTCTTCCCTTTTCTTCATAAATTCCTTGGGGATTTCCTTGGGGACTCAAGGATCCTTTCTCGTCATTTGCCCAACTACTATAATATGTACAAAGGCCTTCTAATATTATCTCTCCTTGATGCTTGGTCATTGGATTCGATCAATTTAGTCTCGTTTTGCCATGAAAATGCAAGATTCTTACTCCTTTCCTACCAAGGGATCAAAATCTCAAAGAATATGCAAAACAAAGAACTAAAGATAATAAATGACCCAAATATGCACTAAAAAGCATGGGAAAAAGGCTAATTCGGGGGCTAAATATGCGCTAATTATGGTCACATCAATAAACATATCACATCCCCTAATCACATGTTACTAGCATAGCCACATTATAAATCATCCATCCTGCAACATCATTATTCATCACATATTATCATATATGCACTACTTCCCTTTTTCACCACATCATTCATCCTTCTCATATACTTTTCCAACAATTCCAAACAACATTGTAAACCAACTATCATGCAACATGCCTATTCACAACACTTTATCATATATCCACTTCATTATTTTCCAACATTTCTATACAACACATCATCCAACATACACAATAGAACATTAGTAAACACATAGCGATCCCATGACACCCCATAGTGACCGGTTCAAAATTGTAGGGCGAGTTGCGACTTTAGGACGTCTCCCAAGTCTTTACATTAGCTCCTACAACTTCTACCCCGGTTCATTTTAGTTTGACTCCCTATGTTCATTAGGTTTATTGGTTATAGGTTTCAAGATCGTCGCTCTGATACCACTTTGTAACACCCCCATACTCCAAGTGTCTTACCAGGACCACTTAAGGCATGAGAGTGCTACCATCTCGGTTACCCGAGGCAATGATAATCAAAAAGACAAAAACGAAACGTACTTTATAATAGTTAAGTTTAAAGCGATACAACCAAAACCGAAACTGATAAAAGAAAATACAAAGGTTCTCAAAACTGTCAAATACTAAACAACTAAAAGTGTTCGACACAACGGAAGACTTCTAAAACAGCAACGTGGTGACTCATCCCAGCTATCCCATGCGCATCGTCTCCTACCTGCTCAATAACTGCTCACCACCCCCGAATGGATCACCACAGTTTTTAAAACATTTAAACGGGATCAGTACTAATTACATAAAAACAACAGCTGCAATGAAACCATATTATAAACAACTCAAACAGCACATCTCAATCTCCATAACTCCACCCTATCTCCACATATCTGACTACACACCGAAGTGTGTAGCCCCGCTGCAGTACCCATCGCAATGATACTTCTCGCGACCGGTGGGGGACCGTAGCCGTTCCCACCTAAGCCCCGCTCATCTCCATCGAGCGATAAACCCATGTTCATTAATGTGCACATCCCTTCTATGGCGGGTTCCACAGAAGGCGAATCAAAGGCGTGAAGCCACTCCCGCAAGTGACTCCACTCAGCCAGGGACGCACCCCGAAGAGTACAGACAGATACACAACCAATCAACAATATACTATCAACAATCACCAAAACCAATCCAATACCAATATGATATACAACAACAACAACAACAATAACAACAACAACAACAACAACAACAACAACAACAACAACAACAACAACAACAACAACAACAACAACAACAACAACAACAACAACAACAACAACAACAACAACAACAACAACAACAACAACAACAACAACAACAACAACAACAACAACAACAACAACAACAACAACAACAACAACAACAACAACAACAACAACAACAACAACAACAACAACAACAACAACAACAACAACAACAACAACAACAACAACAACAACAACAACAACAACAACAACAACAACAACAACAACAACAACAACAACAACAACAACAACAACAACAACAACAACAACAACAACAACAACAACAACAACAACAACAACAACAACAACAACAACAACAACAACAACAACAACAACAACAACAACAACAACAACAACAACAACAACAACAACAACAACAACAACAACAACAACAACAACAACAACAACAACAACAACAACAACAACAACAACAACAACAACAACAACAACAACAACAACAACAACAACAACAACAACAACAACAACAACAACAACAACAACAACAACAACAACAACAACAACAACAACAACAACAACAACAACAACAACAACAACAACAACAACAACAACAACAACAACAACAAAAAAAAAACAACAACAACAACAACAACAACAACAATAATCACCAACACATTATGTAACCAATACTGAGTAGGGAAACCCTTCCTGAAAATAGCAATCACCACAGATGATCTAGCAGCTAATCATAATCATTCTTCAACGAAATCACCTCCTATAAACACACAACCATACAATCACAACCTAACATCAACTATACTCCCCAAAACCCCCAAATTACCCAATTAGGGTTTCCACTAAAGTCAAAGAAATGACATAAAAAAATCATACTAGGAACTTACCCTCAATGCGACGGTCTCAACGGCGTAAAGAACTCAACGATCCGACGACTCTAGCCCCTTAGGATTTGATAGCAATGCGAAAGAGGAGAGTAACATAACATGTTTTCACTCTTTATGAAACTTAGAAAAGGGTAAAATGAAGAGAAACTGACGAAAGACGATTTTATATCCTTCTCGCGTTACTATCAAAGCCCGGCAAAATAACCTGTAAGACTCACTTACTCGATCGAGTAAGTGACTTACTCGATCGAGTGCCCCTTACTCGATCGAGTGTCACACGTACTCGATCGAGTACCCAACAGGTAGACTACTGTTTCCTATAAAATCATACTTACTCGACAGAATAAGTCCCACTCGATAGAGTACCCATAGACATAGAAAACCGTAGTATTACAAATAACGTAACAAATAACATAAATAATTAAACTTTAATTCAAATAAACACCATAATCCAAATACAACTCATAATGTCAGATAATAATAATAGACTTAATTAGAGTCTGATGAAGTATTAGGATAATCTTCATGCCCAATTTCGGCATAGATCAGGTCGTAGATCGACTATTCATCATTAGCGGTCAGCGCAGGTGGAATGGCCTCTTTATCCCTTGACATAGGCACAGTGGCAGGAATGTGATGCCTCCTGTAATGTCTCAGCAGAAGATGATCAACATGGGTCGCAACCCATAGATAAGGTCCCTTTTGTCTAGCATCCGAATAGAAGTCCTCTTTCCCCGCATCTTCCCCCGCAAATCTAGCCCCTAATTTTCTTGCCTGACGAAAAACTATCATGGCAGTTGGCTTCGTCAAACTCGATAAAAGTGAAGCCTACAAAACCTTGCTTGTTTGTGGACACAGGGTACACTTTTTTAACTTCAGTAAAACCAAAGTCATGAAGCGTTTGCGTCAAGCACCCAAAATTAGGGTTTAAACCCTTTCCATTCACATCATAACGAACCGGGAGATTATGGAGAATGCAAGTAAAAGGCTGTGCGTAATGAGAACGTGATTGTAGCTCCGATACACCTGCTATATTTGTTTTAGAGAGAAATTTAGAAAGAAATTAAAGAGTAAATGTTTGATAATTTAGATTTTGACCTAAAACATTATGAAGACATATTTATAGAATTATTTTGGTCAAATTGAATATTATTGGTCAAATTCAATATTTATTAAAGTTCTGATAAAGTTTTGCATGCAGTGGTCAAACTGAGAAATCTAATCAAATAGTGACGACGGTTAAATTGAAAAACTGTTCTTTCATAATTGAAAATGATAACGGTTACAAGAAACCCGCATCTATAACATAAAAACGGGTACCACAAACCGTAGCTGGTGCTAATTTAGTAACACTTTCGAAATGCCATTTTCTTAAACTGCTAACGGTTGTCTAACAACCGTTGATAAGAGATATTTTATAACGAGCTTTTGGAAATCGTTAAACGTTTTTGATAACGGTTTGTTAAATAGCCGTTGTCACATTATAATAACAACGGTTTTCGTGGGAAACCGTTATTCTCATTATCGCGGTCTAGGTTTCCGCCAATATTTGGAAAACGGTAATCTAAGTGTCGTTATTAAATGCATTAAACCGTTGTGATACGCTCCTTATTGATTGTCAGATTTGGCGTAGTGAAAAGCCAATACACAACTTCCTCAAAAAAACAAAAGAAGCTAATACACAATGGCTCTATATATACACGTACATAAAGCATGAGCAAACTATTGAGACTCTGCTAATGAAACAACATAACTGGCCCACATATTTCTCAACTGGGTGATGTCCTCTGGCGAATAGCCTGGGGCTTTGTTGAGTGTTAGTGGAATCTACAATTCAAAATATACATAACCAAAATAGACAGAATACATGGAAGTATACAGAATTAAACTTAATTTACGTCTGAAATAGTTTTTTAAATCACACTAACCTGTTTCGGAATGGTAGAATAATTTCCGTTGATAACCTCCCACATGGACTCACAAACGTAAAATGCGCATTATTTGTCGTCTGGTGCTTTAGGAGACTATTATATAAATCACACAAAAATCAGCTGAATTAGATAATCAACCTCTCGCATAAACATAAATTAAATGATACGAGTAATTATTAAGAATACACATACTTATGGCGTGATAAACGTGGGATCTGTGTTGCTCTCATATTTCTCAAGTGGACATAATCCTCTTTTTGCTTCAAAACCACTAATTCATAAATATACACACATGTCATTAATATTTGCATATATATATGGCTCAAGTCATACAATAACAAATAAAATTATTGAAAGTTGTAAACTTACTCAGTTATCATCTTTACTATACTGTCAGAGGGTTTGCCTTCGCAAGAGTCAATCCAGTGCATTGTTTTTGTTTCCACTTGGATTGTCATTAGTATCCAATGCTTCCTATTCTATTAGGGACATTGAATTGTTAGTTCATTTACACGCATGTAAGCATGTCAATAATAAATTTATAGACTCGTGATTCATTACAATAATCACGTTGTAACACCCCCATTTATTCAGGAGCCTTTAGCTAGACATCCCAAGTAAATGAGAGTGTTACCATCTCGGTTTCCCGAGGTAGTGAATAACAAAGTCCAACTCACCAAAGTACTTTAAATTAAAACTTGGCTATTACATATTTATTACAACTTAACCAAACTAAACTTAATATAAAATAAGATACAACTCGCAGCGGAAGTAAATAAAGTGATTAAATAATCTATGTGGTCTAAACTTCTAGGTAGACTGGCCAAGTCCTCACGCATCACATAGCTCCCAAGTCAGCTAATCTTTAGTACATGTCAAATCTGCTCCCCATTATGGTTCATCACAGGTGTTCACGAATACACAGTCAACCACGAGGTTGAGTAGGAATAAATACAACAAGAACATACGAAAGGCAACTCAATTCCATTCACATTGCACTACTCCCTTAACAACGTGCTCCTTCTCATGACTTAGCACACCTACCTTAACAACGTGCTCACATTACTTTGGTGGACTCCCTTAACAACGTACCGACATCATGTAATAGTACCCCTCCCTCACAACGTACATATTACCATTCTCCCAGTGTAGAAACTCCCTCAACAACGTACGGTTGACTGTAGCACAGCTTATCACAATTTCCACATTCACAATCAACGATAACAATTAAATCACCTCATCACAATTATTAAATACAACCAATACAACATAATATAATTCTCCCTTCCTACAATACAATAGTATCAACATAAGATCAATTCCACTTATTATCATATGAACAATTTCACTTCATTATAAATCATCCACCATGCCGAACATTAATAAATAAGAGTTGAGTAGGATTTATCCCTACCTGATAAGCAATTCCAAATAATGCAATCTACTAAAAATATTCTTCAACAAACCAGTTCCACAAGTCCGTCACCTATAGATAAATAATATATATATATACAATTACTTAATTATTTACTTTATTCAAATAATACCATTAATTACAAATTGATTAATTAATTACGTTAATTATAATATCGTATAATTATAAATTCCGTTTTAATAAACAATCCCGTCCACCCAATGAATTCGTATTAACCTCGTCACAATAACCCACGTCACAACTACCAGCCCAACCGTCCCCTACAACTCACAACCTCACGCCCTAGCAACAACAATCACGAACATTACTAATTACCGAAAATCCGACATCGACAAACAGCGTGTAAAGAACCCCTCACCAACACCACTACAGCCACCATTACCACCTCTGGCCACCACCGTTGACACCACTGTCTCACGGTGACTCCAGGGGTGGTCCCTTTTCCCCGGTACAGTCACTAATGTGGCCACAGTGCCCGTCTTAAGACAGCCACGACAACTCCTCTGCTTTCCCCTGTTTCACCGCCACCACCACCACAAACCACCAGCTGCCACCACCCCGACACCTCCACTGTGGTCGACTACTCCACCACAATACAACCCCACCATGCCCAGGTCACGACTCGTCCAGTAGGGGTTCCAAATCCGTGTTCAATCACTCGGCATAAACACCCCAACCACCCCGACAACCCACACGAATTCCGGCCAAACACCACACGAACCACTGCTTAAAACCACCCAACACCGACGACCCACCACCATCTATCCAGCTAACCCAAGTCGTGGTCTAGTCGAGTCGTGGTAGGAGTATAGGATCCTAGAAATACACGGTTTAATCAACCCACAACCACCACGTAAAACACAGCTAAACAACCCCCTTCTCGCCGGTCAACGGTGGTCCACCGTGGGTCCGGTCACTCCCTGGTGGTCCACGGCCATGGTCACCGTCTTAGTTAGTCATACGGTGGTCTAGTTTACGAGTTGTAATAATTACAAAAATCAATACGTTATATTATAAGACGGTCTTACCTTTTATCGCTAATTGCTCTTCCATCTTTTAAATCTCCTTCCTCTACTTTTATGAATTACTTTTCAGATTTATTATGTATTTATAGTCTAGGTTTAGGGAGTATATGATGCCAATTAGGAAACTATTGCCTTTTCTAATAATTATCGGATTTACCATTATTATTATTATTATTATTATTATTATTATTATTATTATTATTATTATTATGATTATTATTATTATTATTATTATTATTATTATTATTATTATTATTATTTTTATGAAAGGATGCGCGCAGCTTTCATTAAATGAAAAATAAAAGTTTACATGAAATTGGTGGGGGGCTGAGAGACAATCTGGGCTCCCACACCCTTAGCAACAGCAAAGCTAAGTCTAGTAAAAATGTAAGCGGCCACCCGAGCCCCCGCATTCTGAGATACCGAGAATTTCTGGATCCGCTTGAGCAAGGCAATAGCATCAGAACCCAGCTCCTCAAGTGATGAGAAAGAGAAGAGAAGGAAACCATAACCCGCTGCCGCGCACAAATCCCCGTACTTAGCACACTTACGCTGAGCAACATCAGCAACAACTCGGCCAGGCACAAAATTCGTCATCCCAGTCTGATTTAAAGGAGAAGACCTTGTCAAGTCAACGCACACATCACGCCCTCTGTCCCAAGAATAAAGCAGCAAATCCGCAGGACGAAGAGAACCACCATGCCCGTCAACCAAACCGATATCAACCTCCTTTCCCGCAGAAATATCAGATCTATAGCAGATGATGAAAAGAGTGTCACGGACGAGGTTATGCCGATATTTAACGCCCACAGTACCAGTATAAGAAACAGCGTGGTCCCCAAAAACATCATCAGCAAAAACCCGTGAGCAAGCAGGACAGGGCCTAGATACCGTAAATAATGGAACACCCAGACGATACCCAAGAACACTACGGTAAGTCCTCCCATTCATAGTCTGACCCAACCCCGAGATAGGAACCGCACGCAACCAATCAGAGGAGTGGGAACCTTGCTGAGACTGCCACAAAGCAAGCTGGCGTGATGTCAAAGAGAAAACAGACTCTGAGGCAGCAGCAACCGTCGCGAAAAAAATGTCTGCCAATTTCTTCATAAGTTTGGGGGCACCAATTTCACTAGGGTTACCTAAGATACCAGAGCATGTAGTCGCAGTAAAAACCCGCGAGGCATCGTCAAAAGCAGGGCCAACAGCTACAATACCAGAAGGTCCGAGGAGCTTAGCCTGCAAAACAGCAGACTGCAAACGAGACGCAATAAAAGCATAATGTAAAACATCTACCGCCGCATAAACACCAAGACCACCAAGATGAAAAGGGAATGTACCAAGGGGCCACTGCCAATCCCCAAAACCCGGGCCAGATGCGGTGACAATACGTTCCAAGCTGGAACGAAGAGCAGCATCAAAAGGAAGATGGACCGACCCAAAAACACATGGGGAGCAAGTACGAAGAGAGAAATAGAGCTTAGAAATACCAGTACAAGCTCGAAGTAGAAGCAACTCACATTGCGGGTCCTCAATCCTCGCAACCAAGTCCATTAGCTCAATGGTCTTAGTTACTCTCATCGCCACAATCTCACTGCCAAAACCAGGACAAGTACTGTCAGGTCCACCCAAAACTGTAACACCACGCAAGGGCCGAGCAATAGAAGGGGGGAAAACCCCAGGACGCCGACTCTGAAGATCCTCAACAGGCCAAAAGACTTTCGTCTTGGAGACATTAAGGTGCAGTCCAAAACGAGGGCCATCTGCCATAATCAAATCCAAGACCTTCCCCACCTCCAAAGTACCCCCCAAAATGGTGCCATCATCCAAGTACCACGCCTGCATAGTGAGGTCAAAAGTGTCCCGGATTTTGCATACTAAGGGATGAAAAACCAAAGCGAAAAGCAACGGGCCCAAAGGATCATCCTGTTGGACACCCTGACAAGACCACAACCAATGCTCCCCATAAAAAAGACGGGCAGGGCTGGAATAACAAAACTCTACCCAACGGGAAAGAACCGGGCAACGACGGCGGACTTCCTGAAGCATGGTCGTACGATCAACAAGGTTGAAAGCATTCTGGAAATCAACCAGCAACATGGAAAGTCCCACCTAAGCACCCCGAGCCTCAATGAGCCGATTCAAGGCATGCAAGATAGCCTCTCCTCCACCGGACACACCCACCCCAAACTGAAGCCTGGCAAAATAAGAAGACAAAGAAGGATCAACCATAAAAGCACCAACCTTAGAGACAAACCGTCTCCAGACAGTGCTAACAGCAATAGGACGGACCCCACCACCTAGTTTAACAAGCGGCGTGAGAGGGGCGCTGGCAATGTACTCACCCAGAGCAAGAGGACACCGGCCCTCAAGAAAAAGATTAACTACCCTAGTAATAGAAGTGATCAAATCATCAGAGATAGCCACAACTGCGCCACTCAAACAGTCCATCAGGTGTTGGGCGCGAAAACCATCCCTCCCACAAGAAGTACCGTGTGGGAAGCTCCGAATCATATCCAAAACCACTGACGAAGAGGCAACCAGAGGAGGATGATCCCCAGATAAAGGAGACAATATAGGAGGCGGGGCGACATGATGCTTCTCACGCAAGGCCACAAGAGTGGCATCGGAGTAGGGGGCGACATCAGAGGAAGAGGGCACCCAAACAGCAGAAGTGTAGTGACCATCACAAATCTTCCTCCGACATTGACGGAGGTTACGCTCACTCAAATCCAGGTCCTCCTCTATAGTAAATAAAGAAGGACCCTCATCCAAACACTCCTACAACAGCTGCAAACACCCCCCCCCCCCCCCAGGTACCCCTCAAGCAAGGATAACCCTGGCAATACTCTCCTCCTGATGCTGGCGCCGAATAGCAGTCCTACACTCAAGATTACTCCGAGGAGCGAATGTCTTAAGCAGACAAAGTGGTAAAACAAGCAAACGAATCCAGCGGGAGAGATCACTAGGGGAACCAGCCACATCATCCAGGGCTCCTTTCAAAGCCCGAGCAAACCCAAGACGACACTTAGGAGGAATAGATTTCACGGTGCGAAGGCCCAACGACAATAAACGATCAAGCGAAGATATAGACCACTGAACAAGCTCAACACTATCATCAGAAGAAACCAAAGTAAAAGGAGCCAAAGGTCTCGGAATACCATAAATGTGAAAGCTGTAGAGGCCATCAACACACTCCGGATGTACTACAATATCACCCCGACTATGCCGACATCTAGCGCGAGTGGTACGGGTTTTAAAGCACACCTCACACAACCAGAGGCCCATCCGTCTCAAAGTACTCTCGGCATTGGAATAAACAGTCAAACTATTATGAATTGTCTGGCGCGTAAGTTTCAACGCCCCATCATGACAATGTCGGTCTTGGAAATGTTTCTGCCATGCAGCCTTAGTAAGGCCTTTACCATATACCCATTCGGACACGCATGAAGACACGAAAAAGGACAATGGTATCGCACAAGCGCGGGCATGAAGGAAGAAGCAAAAACCCCACACTCCACCTGCATAAAAACCAATATAGCCACCAAAACAAACACCCTCGCGAAAACCACCACACCGGCAACCGCTCGATCAATAAGAGGCAAGACCCACTCCTGATGAAGTTGACCACCAACACACCACCCACTCCAGTGATGGTTAACAATCAAACCAAGCAACCCTACCCACACGACACTAGAAATTATTATTATTATAATAATAATAATAATAATAATAATAATTATTATTATTATTATTATTATTATTATTACAGCAAAAAAAATATGAGGCCCTCAAATTTACAAATTCAAATAACATTTAATTAAAATATAAAATATTAATGTAAACTACAAATTATTTGAAAAACGATTCTTTCGAGTAGTATTTCTTAAAGCGAATCCCTCTATTAAACTTTCATAATCGACTTTCTCAACAAATTGTTGGCAATTATTGCTAATCTGTTAAGCCTCTTTTGAAGCGAATTCCTCTGTCAAACTTTCGTAACCGACATTCATAATCGAAATATTAACTATTTTGATATCTTTGAAACTTGTAAATATGAGATTTTTGTAGACAATTGAAACTGACGACGTTTTGACTCGTAAAATTGGAATGATTTGTGAGGAATTGGTTTGAGACAAATCATATTTAAAGATTAAAGAAGAAAGATTAGATAAGTTTTGGGAAGATTAACGTTCATATTTAATTGGGAAAGGGAATTAATTATTTAGGGAAAGAAAATTGTTTGGGATTGAAAATTGAAATGTAACGTGCTTGATGCTTCTGACTTCCTTTTTTTAACTTTTTTTTTTATTCTCAATTATTATACGGGTAATGTCGAGATTTTGGCCCCAAAATTTTGAGGCCCAGTGCAAGTGCACATAGTGCACCATAGGTTACACGGGCCTGAGTTTATCTTAAACCTATTAATTTTCAACCGATATATGACAACTTTATCAATTATCAGCAACAAATTTTTTCTATTATTATTTCTAATTCTAATGATGTTTATCTTCAACTTATTAATGTCAACTTTATTAATTTCATTAGTATTTTTGATTCTAATGTTAACCTCATTAAACTCAAAATCATCAAAGTCATCACACTTATGTCCTTCATTTGACATATGTTACGCTCGAGGGTTTGGATTCCTTATTATCTTGGGATTATTTTTTTCCAATAGTTATTTTGAAATAACCTCTATATTGAAATTCATTTTCGACTCTATAGAATCAGATTTGGAGTTTATAGCAGAGTATTAAGTGAGATGTACAAGCAATGAGTATGTAAATTAGAGGGGAACCCAGTATATATGGACACATAGAATAGATAAATTGAATTGAGTTATATGTTTACAATAACTTATTCTCATGGACGACATAGATGGACATGAATGACATTTATTAGCAAATATATGTCACATACCTTAAACGGTCTCGTGATTTTCACGGGTGATAAAACTATTTTGTTTAGGGGTTTTCTATACAGTACCCTTATGGTTTTGAGTTTTCTACTTAATACCCCTTAACTTTTAGAAATCTCTGTAGCACCCTCAAATTTTCTTATTAACGACTAACCGTAATTGATGTGTCTTATTTTTATATGATTTTCATCTCCCTTTTAGCTCAATTTTACATGACATTTGCACTTTACGAAGTGATTATGTAAGCAAATTTCGTGTTCTAGGTGCTTTGCATGTATTGGTTGTGTTTTGTAGGAAATGAAGCAATTCATGGCTTCTTCTTACCATTTTGGCATCCACCGAGTATCACGAGGCTATGAGGAACGAGTCTTGGCCATGAAAGGGCATTTTGGAAAGTTTCACGCATCCCAAGGAAGAAGGAACGGGATTTAATTGAGCCTTGAGTGAAGAAATGGAGCTTAATTAGTAATCGTTCTATGGTTGAGTTATAGGCCGAGAGGAAATTGCTAATAACCTAAACAACAATTGGTTTTATGTTCGTCTAATTTGACACCGTTTTATGCTAATTTATACATGTGTAACCCCATTCCCCTAGATTTTTTTTATCATCATTGTTTACATCTTAATTTCGTTATTGCTTTCATCTTAAACAGCCAAACCAAAACCCAATCGTGACCGACCTTGATATAATTCTACTCATAGCTTGTCATATTGCATCTACCGTCTCCCTGAGATCGACCCCTACTTCCTTAACTACGTTTATTTGTTAGGTAAGCCTAGGGTATCTTTGTTAGGTACGCGATAAGCCTATCAGTAACCCATGTACTATTTTCTGTCAAATTGGTCCGTTAGTTAATGACATAACTGCATATATTGATTTCTGTTAAGTTTAAACACTTAATTATCTACTAATTGCATTAATTAACCTGTATAATAGCCTATTATAATCTCCACTCACCTCTCATCCTCTCATCCACCCTAATCTAACCTACATCTCCTCTCCCACCTTAGCCCCACCTACACACCCTCTCCCACCCAAATCGACCTACACCACAGTTCCACCATCAGCCACCCTCATCCAGAAAGGGTAAACTTTTGATTACCTTATTAACTCAATTCTTCTTTTCCTCCATTTACAACACTCTTCACCTACCAATACCAACACCAAACCAGGCTCTTATCAAACCACCTATCATTCCTTTAATCCACCCATTTATCGATATACGTCATAATGAAGAGGATGCAGAGTGAACGATAAAGGAGAGATACCTTATAATGAAAGAGGCGAAGAGGCCAAATCGAGGATAAATGAGAATGGAGAAGGTCGGTGGTGGAAGTCAGATGTTGGTGTTAAGGTAAAATGCAAGAAATCTGGGTAATTAATGAGCTCATGGTTCTCCATTGATGTTGCTCAAGTTCTCAACTATGGTACCATCTTATCAATTTTATTGCAATTATATCTCGCAATAATCCTACTTTCTCATCGGAAAACTACAATAACCTTTATTTATTCCAAATCTGCCGGCGTAGGGTATGATTTGAGTGACTGATGTGGTAGAAGGGATGGTTATGGTTCGATGGTGGTTGGTGGGAGATGTAGTGGTGGGTTGTGAGATATGTATATATGGAGTTTGTATATATGTTAATGCTTAGTCAATGGGTGGGTTTATCATGTGCTTAAGTTAATATGGTGTAATGAGGATCCATGCCAAGTCCTAATCATTGTTATGTAAGCTAAAATAAGCCAAACAAGCAGCCATGTCAGCATATAACAAAGCAGATTAACGGAATAAAGAGTAAGGGTCACGGTTAATTGTTAATGAGAAAAGTTAGGGGTACTATATACTAGGTAGTATCCCGCGCTTCGCGCGGCTTGTTTTAATATTTTATGAGTATAGTTCATATATGACCTTCAATATTTTCTCTTATAAATATTTTTTTATCAAATTTAATATTTTTAGGTTTAACTTCAATGTTTTAAAATAAAATACATAAAAATTTTAATTAAAACTAATAAGTGATAATTAATTATGCATGATCAACGTTTTATAAATAAATAGAAAGAATCTCGCGCTTCGCGCGATAAGTTTGTATATGCGATGTATATATTTTTAGCTTTAAAGCTTATAATTTATTAATTATTAGAATAAAAAAAAGAATTCACATTCTACTTACTTTGTTAAATACCTAATTGTATATATTTTCTCAAAAAACTTTTGTTCTTTGTGCAATAACATTTGTATATAACTTGTTGTATACTATAATATTATCATTCTTTATTTAATACGGAGTACTTATATTATCTTGTCATTAATACACAAATTTAAATATTATTTTTGCAATTATATATTTTCGATGTTCTTTATTTATTATAGTGATTTTATTTAAAGATGATAAGTTACCAGGCCAACTACCCCGCATTACATACCCATTCTACAATTGTAACAAATTACATAATTAATAAATAACGTTATCAAACTTTGGTTGTCTATATATGCTTGTAGTTTGAAATTTAAACTATAAAAAGTGAGTGGAGAAGGACTCGTGAGAGACCGTCTCTCTAAAGCTTTTGTAAAGTAAGTAGTAGCATATTTTGAAATAAGCATTTAAATTTCAACCTTTAACACATTCATTTTAGTGACTTTATATATGATTATAAGGATATTCTTATTCTTTGTACTACGTTTATAGAGAAGATATATAATATTACTAATTACACTTTGAAAATTACCAAGTTATTAGTAATTACTTTCAGATTCTTGACAACTACTCTATAAAATTAGTTTACAAAGTATGGATGAGACTCAATCGCAAAACAGCCTTGCAAGTTTCATTTCTTGCACAATTACAACCTTATTCCTTATTTTTACAATTATTTTTTTCACTTTCATTATTTGTTTAAAAAAATCATACATAAAATGTACCTCCTCTTATTCTTTGAATTTAAACCAATGATTTAGGTCAAAACTAATTTATTGTAATTGTATGAATCCAAATTAAAGAATAAGATAGAGTATAATTATCATATACATATGTGTTATTCAACTTTAGTAAGACTACAACATCATAAATTATAGTAGTATTCGTGTAGAAAATTTTAAACTATTTTCTTTATGGTGTTGGTTATCTGCTTACTCTCTTAGAGTCCTAGTATGATATCCTACCTCCATTTTTAATTTTATACTTGCAAAAACACTTGATTCTTTTGTTGCTACAAAGTATACGTGAAATAAGCGAAAAATCCCTGGTTTCTCCTTAAGCAATTTTAAGGTTATTCTATTTTTTTTAGGGTAATGATAAATACAACCAAGTGGGTTGTATTTAAGAAACCAAAAGAAGAAATAAATTCTTAATATATGCATTAATTGTATTGGTTAATGTGTAATTTAGTTCTTAATTCCTAAATTAATACCCAAATTAGAAGGTATTTAATGCTTAAATACAACCCACTGGGCCACTGGGTTGTATTTAGCATTACCCTTTTTTTATTACTATCCCCTATCTATAAAAGCTGAAGCAATTAGAGGATTGTGATTGGTCCCTGATTTGTAGGGAGTAAAAAATCTTTTATTTCAAAATGCAACCCACGTTCTATGAAATAGATTAATTACCACCTCTCTTCTACCTAACTAGGTTCCTGCTTTCATAAATAAATCCATAAATAAATCAAGATTAGATTAATTAACATTATACTATGCTTTCATTTCATAATTAATCCGTGAATCAATAATTAAAATGATTAATAATTACATCCAAAATAACCAATTACAAAATCAATATACTACGTTTATTATAATTACAAAACAAAAAAAATCTTCATTTGTTACTGATGTCTTCACGATACAATTTAATGCCCAATTAAAATTTATGCCACTTAAAAAATTCAATAGTGGTATTAAATTTACATTGCTATGATTTTAAAATACAAAATCACTAAAAAAAAATATCATAAATCATAATTTAGAAAAAAATAATGTCGGCATGATTACAAAATCAAAATAATTATAACCAAATTAAATACATAAATAAATCCGGTTGAAAAAAATGAAGCTTGGATTGAACAACTTAAATAAATTGGTGCGATGATTAGAACTTGAGTTTCAATCAAAAATTTTACCTGGAGGCATTCAACAAAAAAAAAATCATGAGAGCAGGGAGATCTAAGGTAAAAATAGATTGAAATAGATAGATATGTGAATGTTATGAAGTCCATAAATTGTGCAAAGACTCCATTGTATTGTGTGAGTATTTAATAATTAATGTGTTTTATAGAATATGAGATTGAATTAAACGGGTTGTGTATATAGGAGGAATATATATGAGGTTTTGATTATGAATAAATGGTTAATGGATACAAGGTTAATGTGATAGAACTATAGAAGGTGATCAAGTGAGTAAGTGAAGGAGGCGGTTGGAAGTTTGGAACTTGGAAGTATGTTCAAGAATTTAGGTTTAGTAATTATGATGGGTTGGGCTTGGTATACTTGGATATAGACGTGGTATATGGGATATTCAGGTTGAGTTCGGGTCGGGTCACATCGGATCGGCCCAATAATTTATATGATCACTTCGAACCGGGTTATATTGGGTCGGGCCATCTGGGTCGTTTATGTTATTTTGGGTCATGATTTTGCAGTAATTAAGTCATTTTAGGTCAATCGGGTCACTTTGGATCGGGTCAGTTTTGGGTCGGGTCACTTCGGGTGTATTGCGTCACTTTCGGGTGATACATTTCCGCTCATTTTCGCGTCTCGGATCATTCGGATCGGGCCAATTTTGCTTGGTCTACTTGGATAAATGGATAGTTGAATTTCATTACTATTTCACTTTTTGTCAATAAAAAAATATGAGAACTTAATTCCGGATTATAATTTAAGCTACGACATATTCGGTACTGCCTTCGGTTATTTGTTTGCTTTGACTTTAGCACATAGACAAAAAAAGGGGTAGGTTAATCATTAGATGACAAGCGGACCAAATTGAGTATCGAGGATTCAATTCTCTATTATAGGCATCCCTAAAATAGAAAAGCAAACAAATAACTGTGACGGAGGGAGTATAAACAACTAATTTACATCTCACATTTTTTTAGTTATAATTCGAACATTCAATTTTATCATATCAAATCCATAATTCTCAGAATAACAAATCATATGTAATAAGAAGTTAGATAGAGAAATCATGAAGTACTTCACCTAAATATTTACATCTCATTATATTTATATGAATTATCAGACGTCGAATATCAGAATTTTAAAAGAATCCCGTGCAATTTTCTGCACGGGTGTAAAACTAGTGATAAATTAAAGTTAGTTGTTGTAACTTGTAACTAATGTAAAGTTTGCATGGTTTTATTACGAAACAACAAAATCATAATACTATTATTCTTAAAGTATATTCTGTAGCTTTTAAAGTACAAAATACGATTCTATTGAAATTGTATAAAAAAACTAAACAAAAATTGAACTTAAAAGTAAAAACAAATTATTGAAAGGTTTAATTCAATACATTGAATTGGTTTTCTTTATATGGATAAACTTCCACCGCAATTTGCTCCTTTTTTTTTCCAAAACCTTTAAGAACTCCCGACTTGTGAGGCATGTTTGATTCGTGTGTAGAGGAGGTCTTTTAGGTGATAAGAAGGAACATTATTTTATAATAGTAGTGATAATGCGGACACCAATCAAGCAAAAAGATCAATTTCTGGATGATCAGCTTGATTAAGCGGCATGCCCAATTTAGCTTATACTATCGACAATTAACCACTCATGTATGTACGGAAAACGAACATAGAGGTATAATGGTTTAAACTTGTATAATTAACACTATTAAGAAAAAGATCAATATGGAAAAGCATGTGTTTTATTTGACAATTTGTGTGGGTATGTAGTAGTGTTCTGAAAATTTTGAAAGCTTTCTAAATGTGAGATTGATATGATGGGGGAATAAGAATTACTTTCTTTATATGTGTATAGTATATGTGTAGTTTTTTTTTTTTTTTTTTTTTTCATGTGTAGTCCTCGTACATCCATTAGTATCATTTATATGTACTATACAATGAACTTGTACACATTTTTATGTGCAATGAAGTTTGTTTCTCCTAGATACGTGTATTTCTATACTTTGATGAAATTTTTTATGCGCATATGTATCATAATATTCAACAAAGATAATAAACAATGAATCATCACATAAATATTTAAGAGAGTTTTTTTTTTCTTTTTTTTTGTAAGTAATGTCGCATGTCGAATCTACAACTTTTCAACCCAACTTTATATATAGACTAGGTAGTATCCCGTGCTTCGTGCGGCCTGTTTTAAAATTTTATTATTATAATTGAAGAAAAATAACATAATTAATATATGACCTTTAATATTTGTAATTATAAATAAAAATAAATCAAATTTTCTCAAGTTTAATTTTTTTTGTTTAACTTCAATGTTTTAAAATAAAATACATATCATTTTAATTAAAACTAATAAGTGATAATTAATTATGCATGATCAACGTTTATTATTTTGTGACTGATCAAATATCATACTATTAATTAAAATAAAATTTATTCGAATAATGCAACAATCATATTCTCAAATTATATCATTTCACTATATGTCATGTTCCAAATTAATTAATATTTGTTCAAAATGATGTGAATATAATTTTATGCCATTTTTTAATTTTTTATGTATAACGTGTGATATTTATATATCAAACATATAGAGTTCAAACTCAATTTATTCAAATGTTTTGATTGTGTCTTACATGTGTTATGTGTCAAACATATCTATAAGAATTGCACCTTTTGTATTTTTAAATAACTATATATAAATGATGTTTAAGAGTTTACCTTAAACAAAATAGGTTAAACTTTCTTAAATAATAATTTTTGAGGTTTAACTTCAAAATATTTAAAAGATAACATATAAAATATTTAATTAAAAGTAAAATTTAGCTAGTCATAATCAATATTTATACTTGACGTATACATATTTTAATTGAATATATTAAAGAAAAATGTAACATTTTTTTTCTATTTTTTTCATGTCGATTATAACACTATATTATTTAATAATCATTACTTTTGTTTTGATTATTCAAATACACTCGCGATCATTGTGTACATACATACTCATTATCACACTATTTAAACCTATCAAAATCTCACATGTATTCAATTTTTCGCAATATATTTTTTTTTCACTCCCACATAAAAACTTATCTTTTAGTAGTTTTCTTTAAGTTAAGTTTTATAACTTTCTCAAAAATGTCTTTTTTTACATAAACATAAAACATTATGAGACACTCATTTTAATCATCTCTACAAATAAAAATATTTCAATAAATATAATGAAAATTATACTCAATTTGAAGCATTTTTCGCAATGAACATAATTATTTACATTTTAGAATTTTTATCAAAATAATTTTTTAATAAATCCAGTATCAAATCACCGTAATTATTTAATGTAATTTTATAATAAAATTTATTAAATTATAATTAATATTTTGTTGAGATTTATACAACATTTATTATGTTTATATTTAATGTTCAACTGTAATTAATACTTGTATTTTATGGCTGGGTTGACACGTGGCGCATCCACAACGCTTCAACTCAGTTTTATATATATATATATATATATATATAGAGAGAGAGAGAGAGAGAGAGAGAGAGAGAGAGAGAGGGGCGGGATCTCGTGAGTTTGGTTCTTACGGTGAGTTGTGAGTTTGGAAAATCCCAGCCATTAGATCAAAAGAAACCAAAGGCTAAGATTAAATCTAAAAACAGAACAAATAAAGTCAGCAATAAAACATACAGTACTTCTTCGGTGAAAACTAATGGCCATGAAAATTGTACATTCATCCTGTCTCTACATCCCAAAAAACAAAAAACACAAATTTGTGTGAATACCCGATTGATACACAAAAATACCTAGATTTTCATCCAAATTAAAAAAAATTACAGCTGAAATGATATCTTTTGGATTCCATGAATTCTACCATCAAATTCAACAGATCTGCAGGGCGACGACTTTTTATTATACTTTCATTCAATCGTTCTCTTCAGAAATCACCAACACCATCGTTTAATCGGGTCAACCCGATTTGACTTAAGTAAATGCAAATTGCTGCTACTTCTCAGACATCCGACAATTGAAGATGGTGCTCGGTGGTCGTTGGATCTGTGCTCGAACTTGAAGAAGGGAGGAGAGTAGTGACCGTGGCGGAAGCTCGGCGTTACTTCTGGTGAACTGCTGCGGTGGTCCTAGCTCGGTAATCAGAGGTAAGTAAATTTAGGGGACGCGTTGATGTTTCTGTTCATGCCAAGCACTCGCAACAGTTGGTGCATATGGTGGAGCTGCTTCTGAATTTGGTTCGGTTATGGTGAGTTTGTGCACGAGATCCGTTGATTTCCCTTAATCCTTAGGTGTAAATTTTTGGATTTTAATTGGGTTAAAATTCCCTTGTCCGACATGATTTGCACAGTAGATCAGTTTAGGATGGTTTTGCTTTTCTTGATTCCCGAGGAGCTCCAGTCACTCACTTGAAGGTATCATACTTTTGCAAATAAGTATCATATTTTGATTTTATGGTTCTCCAGATTACGTCTTTTGGAATGAGCTTCAACCTTTCCATTAATCTGATATTTTTTGCATGCAGAGTGAAAGAGTACCTGTAAAAGAGTAAAAGAGTATGATTATGATCAAAAGCAGCTGCCAAATGTGCAGTCCGATGCCGCTGTTGGTTGTGGTGCGAGTTGGCAGGTTAGTTGACGGGTTTCGAAACCGAAACAAAGGCCAAGCAATGAATGGCAATGGTGGCTGCTCCTAGGACAGGATGGGTTCCTCCATGGTGACCAAACTTCATTTTGTAGGTTTTACCACCCAAGGCCCGTCCAAGTAACTGGTGGCCCATGCATATTCCAAAAATGGGAACCTGTCCCAGCAATGCTTTCACTGATTCAACAGCATATGGAACTGCTGAGGGATCTCCAGGACCGTTGCTGAAGAGAATACCATCTGGTTTCATTTTCAAAACCTCAGATGCTGGCCATGTTGAAGGGACAACTGTGATGTTACATCCATACGATGCCAAGCGTCTCAAAATGTTTTGCTTGACCACAAAATCATAAGCAACGACCTTTGTGTTTAGCATATCACAAAGAGAAATCAAATTAAAATAGAAACCTTACAGTTCATTAGATTTGAAAGTAAGATATCGGGTATAGAAATGTACATTGAAAGATTCTCCATGTCGACATCTATATTAAACTCCCAGTTATCATCTGTTTTATCAACCCACTGATAAGGAGCCTGGCATGTTACACCACTTATCAAATCAACTCCTGCACAAAGGAAAACCGAAATTCAGGTTTACATCATCTAATTCTCTCTCTCTATAATCACAACAGGCAGCAAGCTCACCAACTATGTCCCAAGAACAAGCCGTTTCTAAGAGCTGCTCATCGGATTTTGATTTTTCTGCACTCAATACACCAATAAGGCTCCCATCTTCCCGCAGTCTACGAGTGATAGCTGATAGCTCGAGTATCAACATCATCTATTTCATAACCCAAAATAATCAAAAGTGAGTCAGCAACTTGAATATGCAAACCAAATAAAATGGCATTCTAAGAAACCATGTGACACCAAAAAAAAGGATTCAAGACCAAATTGTTTTCTTGAATTCCATGAAAATGACATTACTTAGTAATAAACTATTGTATCAACCAATAATGGCCCATAACATTTGTGGGAATTCAATTTTCTAAGAAACCGTAATATTTGTGGGAATTCAATTTTCTGATTTTTGTGAATTCATGTCACATTCTACTTATGTTCTCGTATTTGGATATTATAGTAGTAATAATTTCTTACTTTCATGTATTTGGGTAACAATTTGGTCAAAGAATCTCTTGTTTAACTTCATAATTTCACCAGCTTTGGGTAGTTTTATTCAGCGGGGTAACCAAGCAAAGTAATCAACGATTTCAATCCCTCTTGTTTCATTCGACTTTGCTTTATTTTCGATCCGACTCCTACAAAAAACAAATTACACTACAGTAACACCACAATAACACTACAATAACATTAGAATAACACCGGACTGAGAACACAATAACATTAGAATAACAACACAATAACACTAGAATAACACCGGAGTAACTCACAATTACACCAAAATAACACCAGAGTAACAATGCAATAACACCAGAATAACACCAGAGTAACAACGCAATAACTGTGGAATAACAAGTGGTTGCACATAAAAAAATTAAATAAAAGTGTAAGAGTAATACTGGAACTTACTTTGATTTTTTTTCACTACTTTATTCAAATGTTAAAAGTGTAAGAGTAATCCCGTTATTCTAGGATTTGTTCAAGGGTATGTATGCATATTGATTGTTAGTTTTGTACTTTAATAATGCAAGTGAAAAAGCAGCACCGCCGGTTAGCCAAGAAAAGATGAATAGAGTAACATCATAATAACAGTAGGGTAATACCACAATAACAGCACAATAACACGGAGGAATAATTAAATTAAAATGAGTTAATGGTAATGAATTGGATAACAAATACAAGAGATGGATTACACCACAATAATAGAGTAACACCACAATAACACAAGAATAACATTACAATAACAGCACAATAACACGGGAAAAAAAGAGTAAAAAAAAGCAAAGTAGTAAAAAAAATCAAAGTACACCGAAATAACATCACAATAACACTAGAATAACAATGCCACCAGAATAACAACACAATAACACGTGGTAAAAAAAAAGAGAAAAAAAATCAAAGTCGTAAAAAAATCAAAGTAAAAAAAAGCACTATAACACCAGAATAATAGCACAATAACATGTGGTAAAAAAAGAGTAAAAAATCAAAGTCGTAAAAAAAATCAAAGTGGCACCGGAATAACATCACAATAACACCAGAATAACAGCACAATAACATGCGGTAAAAATAAGAGTAAAAAAATCAAAGTAGTAAAAAAAATCAAAATGACACCGGAACAACATCACAATAACACGTTGTAAAAAAAAGAGAAAAAAAATCAAAGTAGTTAAAAAAATCAAAGTGACGCCGGAATAACATCAGAATAACAGTAGAATAACAGCACAATAACACAGGATAAAAAAAAAGGAAAAGACAAATCAAAGTCGTAAAAAAAATCAAAGTGGCACCGGAATAACATCACAATAACACCAGAATAACAGCACAATAACATGCGGAAAAAATAAGAGTAAAAAATCAAAATAGTAAAAAAAATCAAAATAGTAAAAAAATCAAAGTGACACCGGAATAACATCACAATAACAGCAGAATAACAGTAGAATAACAGCACAATAACACGTGGTAAAAAAAAGAAAAAAAATCAAAGTCGTAAAAAAAGTCAAAGTGACAGCAGAATAACATCACAATAACAACGGAATAACAATAACAGCACAATAACATGTGGTAAAAAAAAAAAAGAGAAAAAAAATCAAAGTCGTAAAAAAAATCAAAGTAAAAAAAAAAAGCATAATAACACTAGGCAAAAAAAATAAGGGTAAAAAAAATTTCAAGTAAAAAAAAAATCTCGTACAAAAAGAAAAAGAAAAAAAGGTAACATAATGAGAAAACTAGAGAAAAACATAAGAGAAAAAAAATCAAAGTTGCAAAAAAAAAAAGCATAATAACACGAGACAAAAAAAATAAGAGTAAAAAAAATTTCAAGTAAAAAAAAATCTGGTACAAAAAGAAAAAGAAAAAAAAGGTAACATAATGAGAAAATTAGAGAAAAACATAAGAGAAAAAAAAATCAAAGTTGTAAAAAAAAGTATAATAACACGAGGTAAAAAAAAGAGATAAAAAAATTAAAGTAAAAAAAAAAAGTAGCACTAGAAAAAAGAGAAAATAATGACAGTGGTTTTATATGACATGTAAGATTAGATCTTGGCCATTCATCTCTAATATAATCTAGTGGTTGAGATTTCATCAAAGCACAAACTCACAACTCACCATAAGAAACCAAACTCACAAGATCCTCTCTCTCTCTCTTTCTCTCTCTCTCTCTCTCTCTCTCTCTCTCTCTCTCTCTCTCTCTCTCTCTCTCTCTCTCTATATATATATATATAGAGGCCGGATCAGGTGAGGCACCTCATTATGGCGAGGCGGCCGGTCTCACCAAAATAATACATGTTGAGTGGACTGTGATATATTGCGCGCTACTGGGCTTAGATCAAAATTGACCCAATTACATTATTACAAACAACGTTCTTTCTTCATCATCAAAACTCCTCTCAGCCATCTTTCCCAAATCAATCTCCATAACCTAATCAATTGAAGCAATTGTTCGTAGATTGCGACGATTTTCCGATCAATTGTAGCGATTTTCCAATCGGTTTGATCTATTCCAGAGTTTTTTCGATCAATTTAATCAATTCCGGCGTTTTTTCGATCAATTTGATCAATTGAGCGATTTTCAGATCAATTGTAGCGATTTTCCAATTGCATCAATTCAACAACCACCAAATCGCCATCGCCTCTCACCTCTCGCCGCCGTTGTTACACAATACACACCAGGGTTTACTCTGCCTTTGTTCCCTCCTCTTTGCTCACGACGCCTCTGCGGCTCTGCCCCCGTTTCTCTGCTCTCGACGCATTCATCGAGTAATAGCTAGAACATCAAAGGTGCGCCTTACTACTTATCGACATATAGCATCTATAAGTTTTGTCTATTGTTCTATACTATCAATTTCAGTAATATGTTGTCCATTTGGATATTCATCTCATACCGACTTCCCTAATTTTAAGATACTACAGTAGAATAATTGAATTTTTGTGAACCATTTTGTTGCTATTTGAGTAGTTAAGCCGATTTTGGTGACCATTTTGGGTCTTACGCTGCTGCTGTTGTTATTGTATTCTACCTACATAATCAATAATAAAGCAAAACCGAAAAAGTCGCTAATTTGGTCATATTCGGACAAACAATTTGTTCTGCTAAATTTGGATCCTGGACTGAACCGTTAGAGGGTTTTTACTTGGCAATTGTCTGTGATAAGCATATGATTTTGCTTCTTGGAGATATGAGGAAGGAGGCTTTTAAAAAGACTAGTGCTACCTCGGTCCCTATTACGCCTCTTTTATTGCAAAAAGGGAGCATGTTTATGGGAAGAAGTGTTTCTACACAAGAGCTAAGTTTAGTGATAATGGCCCTCTGCACGATCTCATGATCGAATGTGATACGATTAGCACCAACGATCCGTGCTTAATTGTTCGTATAGATACGAAAAATTTCATGCAAGTGAAGAGGCTTCAATGGAAATTCCGTGGTAATCACACTATCCTGGTTGATGGGATTCCAGTAGAAGTATTCTGGGATGTCCATAGTTGGCTTTTTGGCACGTCCCCTGGAAGCGCGGTTTTCATGTTTAGAACTAGTTTGTCTGCGGAGAAGCTATGGGTTAGCCAGCCCCTTTGTGATCCGACTTTGCTGCATTGGTCGCAGTCTCAAAGATTTCGCGATTCTCAATCACATCAACTTGGTTTCTCGTTGATTTTGTATGCCTGGAAGCAAGAGTAGTGAAATTCAAAGATTATTTGTTGAGTGCCAAATGCTAACAGGGAACACATGGGGGAGTGTCCATTTTCATTTCTTTGTGATGGGAACTTTAATATAGTTTTATATAGATTGTTTCCCTTTGTCTTTCTTGTCCTTTATGTGGAGTAGGGAGAAACATTTAATAGATCAAAGTGATATTTTTGTTACATTTGATTGTAAATTGTTCTTTAAGAACGTGCTACATGCAAAATTATGCCTCCTTTATGTGGATTAGGGAGAAACATTTAATAGATCACCTATTTTGTTCTTTGCCTTATTTTGTGAATCTCAGTCCTTGTGTTGTGAATCCTAGAGCTTGTTTTGTGAACTTGTAAGATAATTTTCTAGAACTTGGTCACCATAAGTGTTAGGAATCACCTATTTTGCTCTTTACCTTATTTTTGTGAATCTCAGTCCTTGTGTTGTGAATCCTAGAGCTTGTTTTGTAAACCTGTAAGATCATTTTCTAAAACTTGGTCACCATAAGTGTTAGGAATCACCTATTTTGCTATTTGCCTTATTTTGTGAATCTCAGTTTTTGTTTTGTGAATCTAAGACCTTGTTCAGTGAATCGTAAGGCTTGTTTTGTGAAACTTGCTCATCATAAGTGGTTAAAGTCGCCTATTTTGCCCTTTCCTTATTTGGTGAATCTCAGACCTCGTTTTGTGAATCTCAGACCTTATTCTGTTAATCTCAAACCTTATTATGTGAATGTCAGACCTTATTCTGTTAATCTTAGAGCTTAATTTGTGAACTTAGAAGCTAATATTCTTAAATTTTGTTATAAGTGATAAGAGATAACCTGTTTTGCTCTTCTCCTGATTTTGTGAATCTCGGTCCTTATGTTGTGAATCCTATAGCTTGTTTTGTGAACCTGTAAGATAATTTTCTAAAACTTGGTCATTATAGGTGTTAGGAATCACCTATTTTGTTCTTTGCCTTATTTTGTGAATCTCAGTCCTTATTTTGTGAATCTCATACCTTATTTAGTGAATCTTAAGGCTTGTTTTGTGAAACTTGATCATCATAAGTGGTTAAAATCACCTATTTTGCTCTTTTCTTTATTAGGTGAATCTCAGACTTTGTTTTGTGAATCTCAGACCTTGTTAAGTGAATCTTAGAGCTTGTTTTGTGAAACTTGGTCATCATAAGTGGTTAAAATCACGTTTTTGCTCTTTTCCTTATTTGGTGAATCTCAGACCTTATTTTGTGAATCTCATATCTTATTCAGTGAATCTTAAGGCTTGTTTTGTGAAACTTGATCATCATAATTGGTTAAAATAACCTATTTTGCTCTTTTCTTTATTAGGTGAATCTCAGACTTTGTTTTGTGAATCTCAGACCTTGTTCAGTGAATCTTAGAGGTTGTTTTGTGAAACTTGGTCATCATAAGTGGTTAAAATCACGTTTTTTGCTTTTTTCCTTATTTGGTGAATCTCAGACCTTATTTTGTGAATCTCATACTTTATTTAGTGAATCTTAGGGCTTGTTTTGTGAAACTTGGTCATCATAAGTGGTTAAAATCACCTTTTTTGCTCTTTTCTTTATTCGGTGAATCTCAGACTTTGTTTTGTGAATCTCGGATCTTGTTCATGAATCTTAGAGCTTGTTTTGTGAAACTTGGTCTTAAAATCACCTTTTTTGCTCTTTTCCTTATTTGGTGAATCTCAGACCTTATTTTGTGAATCTCATACCTTATTCAGATTTTAAATGCATATAATGTGCCTTATACGGTCATCGACGGAACTAGTTTGTCTTCAGATCAATAGAATTGGTTTTTCGCGCTTTATAATCCGTAACTATAACTATGTTATCATAATAGGATATTGTGTTATAATACCTGGCTTTTGTGTCACAGAATATTATTTGGCTCTATGGAATAACGTAACAAGTTAATAGAATAACACGGTTACTCTATGTGATAACATGACAAGTTCTTTGGAATAACACTACATGCTCTTTGGAATAACATGAGAAACATATGACTCGAATACTCGGGTGAAGTGGTGACTTATAAACTTATATTGTGGCCATTACATCAACTGTAGTGTGTTGGTGGAATATTCAGTTTCTACTAAACTAGCTCATTAGCTCAATTGGTAGAGCATTTGTGCAATTGCACAAAGGATGTAGGTTCAATTCCTACATGAGCTTCTATTATCAATATATGTAACATAAGTGTTACTTTATCAAATAAACAGTGTTATTATATATACGAAACAATGTTACATTATCAAATAACTAGTGTTATTCTTAGCTAGCATCACTTTGTTCGATAATTATTGTTACCACATAGAACAACTAATGTTACTACAAAGTGTAACTAGTGCTTTATATATGTTCGTCTATGTGGGGCTCGAACCCACACCATGTGCAATAACACATTGCTCTACCTTTTGAGTTAATAGACGACAATGGCCAAATCCGATATGAAAGTAGACAAATAACAACTTATACTCGTAGATAAGAATTTTTCAACCCAAACTAGCACTAACAAGGCTCGGTGAGTCGGTGCATGTGTAGCCCTTTTCGGTATAGTAGAAAACCTCTCTTTGCATTCGGGTTAGTCCAATGTTAAATTACATATGTAAATGCCTTAAAATTCCATGTTAACATCCCAAGACACCCCTATCTCCATTTATTAAGATTCCACAGTTAAGCTGAAAAGTATTGACAATATGCTATGTATCCATGAACATGCCATTTAAAACATGACCATTTTACTGGCGACTTCAAAATCAGACCAGACTTGCAGGCATGATAGCTCCTAACTACGAATGAGTTGGGGTGCCCCACAGGTACCAAATGAAAGCTACAAGTATTTGAGTTAGCTTTCACCTCCAACAAGAATCACCCCAAAATCTTGCCTGGTTTGGGAGATATGTCCAACAAATATCGTCTTGCATTCATGTCATTCAAAATATCAGATACTTGTCGTACTTCCTCTAATTTAATGCACCTTCCTAGAATAGTCATCAATAGCCTACCAATATATCGTTGATCTTAGCAATTTACATAGTACGATCCAAATGATATACAATGCCAAAAAAAAGGTTGAGAATTGGGCCTGCAACAAACAAATTCTACAATAATGTAAGACACAAATCATGAAACATGCTACATTTCATATGGAGTACTATTTTAATGTGAGACGGTTACTCAGCGAGTTACTTCTCTAGATCTCCTGCAACGAAATTGACTCTGGCAATGGCAAATTGGCAATACATTAAAATCACTCCAATACAGCTCTATTCCCTCAAGCACTTATTCTCACAATGCAGAATCACACATATAGTCTCGCAATCAATTAATGCGAGAAATAACAACAACAACAGCAGCAGCAACAACAACAACAATACTTTTTCTCACAAATCAGAATCACACATATAGTCTCGCAATCAATTAATTCGAGCAAATTAAGATATACTATTGTGGTCAATGATGCTCAATAAACGATTAGGACCTGCGAGAATTCAGTCAAGTTTCACAATGTGAGATTGTTGTTTCACAAATTGACCTCCTAGTTTCACGAACTTAGACGTAGGATTCAAAAACGCAGAAAAACAGAACATAACAAAGTAAACAACAAAAATTGAAATCGTGGTAGTAAGGTAAGCAAGGGGAAGGACCTGAAAAAACGGAGAAATCGTCGCAATTGATTTTATACACTCCTATTGTAGTCGATAATGCTAAAAAAACGAGTAAAACCTGCATCAAACGCCATTAATAAGTAAATTAAAGAAGATGAATAGGTAGAAATTGATCTTGAAATTAAAGAAGTAAATAGGTAGAAGATGAATCACAGAAAGCTCGGTAAAACAATGGAATGAAATTAGTGATTAATTGAAATGAATACTATTAATCGAAAGTACCTAAGCTGAGGACGATAACGGAGGTCGGAAGCTAGATGAAACGCAGTAGTAATGGCGGTTGGAAGCTCGATGAAAGCTCGGTATTAATGGCGGAAAAAAGAGTGAGCTGAAATCCAGATTGAAGAGAGAGAGAGGAACATGCAAAAAAAAATGAACGAGTAATGACGATGATGAGTTAGTTGGGGAGTATATAGAGGGACACGTGTCATAATCTGGTGACTCTATAATTCTTAGATCTGATGGTTTAAAATGAGTCCAGCCGCCTTACCCTAAGAAGGGTGCCTCACATGATTCAATCTTTCTCTCTCTCTCTCTCTCTCTCTCTCTCTCTCTCTCTCTCTCTATATATATATATATATATATATATATATATATATAATGCCCGGGCGATGCCCGGGCCAATTTGTAATATCCTGTGATTATGATGTAATAATACTAAGTCCCTGTTCTTTTGGACTTAATTTTGCCTGAACTAAACTGAATAGGATTAACTTTTCTGAGCTGAGTATATAAAAGCCGAACTTTTCTTAACTGAGCTTATAGCTAAACTGGACTTATATGACCTTAACTTATAGGAAAATGTGTATGAATTGAGCTTAATTTTTATGAACTAAACTTATAGGAGTTGAAATAAAATACTCATGCATTCAAGTAAATACCCTCTTTTAACTATAGTAAAAATAAAGAGGTGTGTTCTAACAAATTAATCAAGACCACCAATTACTCGTGAATTGAAATAATACCCTCTTTAAGACTTTAACCAAATATTACTATTCTGTAAGCTAATATCAACTTCAATAACTGATTCACAGATTATATTATAAGACCATCGTATGTTGTAATTACTTAGAAAATGACCATTTTATTGTAAAATGTGATTATTTATTTTAAAAGACTAAAAAATTTCACCTTTTAATGTAAAATGGTCACTTTTTATCATAAGATTGTGAGTTTATAACAACTAATAATAATCGCACCCAATAACTACGGTAACTCATTTGAGTACAACCAAAAATGATTTGTATTATATTCTGCATTTCTTGTCTTTATTTATACATCCGTCTCATTCTCTGATTTCCATCACCTGTTGAGCCTTGAGAGTAATTAAGAAATTCAAATCACATCATTATTCTGGTAGATAATTGGAAAAAGGAAAACAAAGACGCTACTATAAGAAAGTTGAAAGCTTTAATATGAAGTATATGGTGTAAGACTCCTATATGGACACGTCGAGTACATATTATTCCATGCATAATTAATTCATGCTCGTCTCATGAAACACCGTTAAAATTCTTATATTTTTGTGTTGTTATATAAGTAGAATTTGCATCCAATATGAACTACATTATTTTTTTTTTGGTACACATACAATATATATTGTTATAGCTTTATAGGAGAAGGATTTGCATACAAATATATGACATTTTTGTAATCGCTCGAAAAAATTTCCTTTAATAATATACCGGCATATATTGAGATCAGCAAAAAGTTTGCTTCATCTATGAAAATGGAGCGTCATTCAACCCGTTTACTTTTTTAAGAAGGAAGGAAAATCACGTATATGACATTACATTAGTGGTAGAATTTAGCTAATTCTCAATGTTTAATAATGTAATATTACTGACTTGCCTTGGTTAATTTGT
The DNA here is from genome assembly GCF_048544455.1 of Silene latifolia. Classification (NCBI taxonomy): domain Eukaryota; kingdom Viridiplantae; phylum Streptophyta; class Magnoliopsida; order Caryophyllales; family Caryophyllaceae; genus Silene; species Silene latifolia. The sequence goes on from NC_133526.1 coordinate 168,186,908, forward strand.
GATTTGTTCAAATTGTAGATCTTCAAATTTACTCTTTCGGTCTTTCACATTACTCAAAAGTTTTTCTAGTAGTATTTGAAGGTGGAATTGCTTACCGTAATTCTGATTCTCAAATATCAAAGCCCAATAATATTAATGGGCTATAGTTATATGTTCATATACAAACACGTTCGTCTCCCTAATCTGTATATCCTAATCTAATAAAGAGTACACAAATTGTTTAATAGGACAGTCTCTTAGCATAAGACCAGTCCATTAAACAAAAAGCCCAAATCATAAGAAAAACCAACACACAAGTCACAACTACCAGCGAATAAAAGAAACCAACTCTAGCCCATGCCTTCACTCCTCCATCTTTCTGGCTCCCACAAGTATCAACGACTAAGCCATTGATGGCCCTCTTCTCCAACCTCTTATGCCTTATGTCGGCTACAATCATCCCCACAAATATTTATCGCGCATGATGAATTTGTTAATCAAACATTTAGTTTTCAAATTTAAGCTGCTAGTTATTAATCTAAAAACCATATATGCTTGAAATAAGGAATATTCAAAACTTGAAGTGTTCAAGCTAAGATGGTAAGTTTTGAAGTTAAATTTTTTAGAAGTTTAATTATGCATATGAATCGGTTAGAAGTGTGAGTTAATTAAGTAATTATGTAAATATTTTAACATAATTTAAAACCCATAGTTTTCAACTTTAAATTAGAAGATTTCAATATAAAACATGAATATTTAAGTTAAGCAATTAGTTAAAATTTAGAAGTACTGAGTTTTAGTTTTAATATCTGAAATTTTGAAATCAAGTGTGAAACCTGAAACCTGGGTAGTTGGCAATCTTGGGACATCAATCTTCATCTTTAATTTAATAAAATGGTGGAAGGAAAGGTGGCGGAGTAGATTGCAATGGTGAAAACGCAGATTGTAGAGGCGGTGGAGGAGTTGGCGGTAATATGGATGTGGGTTGGTCGTTGTGGACTGGCGGATTGTGTACATCTATAAATATTATTAAAAGGGTAAACCTTAAAAGCCACGTAGACAATGCCACCTCGCATTACCAAAATTCCACGTCACCAATCCTCCATGTAGTATGACGTGTTTAATTAAGAGGGTAATTCATATTCATATAATGATCCACTTAAAATGATACCTAAATTAAAAAATATTTACATAAAAAATAAATTACCATAACAAACATTAAATTTTAGCCTTTTTAATTTCTAGATAAATTAAAAAATCAATTAAAAATCAAAATTCATACTAAAATTTTAAATTTCGACGTTTATTGTTAGAGTATTTTAAGCAACAAATAAATATCACATAATATTTTTGTTATTAGTTATTGATTAATTTCAAAAATTTATTCGAGGGAAGAGGAACGATTTTGTGAATTAAAAGGGAGAGAAAAAAAATTATGATAACTACAAATTATAATGATGGTGAGAGAAAACCAAAAAAACCATCCTATTAAGTAAAAGAAATTAAAGGTTAAATAAATAAGTAGATTAATAACCAAATTTATGAGAGGAAAATAAAGAGTTTGTATTAATTTATTTTTTGTGTTTGCAATTAATATTTTTTTAATTTTGCATTTTAATTTTTATAAATAGAATAGGTTAACGACAAATAAAAATTTACATCATGTATTCTAATTTTAAACTGTTTATGTGTGCAATTCCCTCTTAAGTCTTACTGCTATAAACTTGCTCAATTTCATTATATTAGATATATATACAAATCTATAAATATAATCTATAAATAAAAGGCAAGGTAAAGTATGTACCATCTTTTAGTTTCGTAAGATAACTCCCTAAACAACTCTCATGCAAAGTGGATTTTGAAAAAAAAAAAAAATAATAATAAAAAAAAAATAATAGTAAAAATAATTAAGGCAAACCTTTTACATTTCATTTCTCCTTATTCTATATTTATGTCTATAATAAATTTACTAATAAATAAAAAAGATGCTTAAAAGTCATAAAATTTTGCTACATATTTATGAATATATTAAATTTGATAATAATTTAAAAAAAAAGACGTCCAAAAGTCATAAAACGCATCCTTAACTGACTATAAATATTTAATGGAAGGCAACATTTGTGAGCCAAAATTCAAGTCAATATTTTTTTTTTCCTTCATCACCAAGGGAATTGTATGTGTCAATAATCTTTCTTATCATTGTACCAAGGTAAATGTATTAATGTTTTAAATTAATAATTTATTTAATTATTTTTAAGTTTCATTGGTTATGAAGTACTCATCACACATTTAGACTTCACATATATGTTGTTTTGCTCTTATTTAGGGGCTATCAAAATTTGTGGAGTTGTGTTATTCAAAGGTAAATATACTTACATCTTTATGATTCAATGCCCTCTTTCTTTCATTATTTAAAGGAAAACTTAAATTAATAACGATAAGGTTAATATTACATAAATCAAATTCCACCATTTTGTTTGTTATTAATCACTCAATGGATTTTTTTTTTGTAGGGGTGGTTCATTGGAGAAAGAAAACTATATGAAGAAGGAAAATACTAGAATTGTTCTCTTGTATTATTTTATTTTTTTCTTATCCCTTGGTGGATGAATAAAAAGGATCATGAATTTCTCGCAAAAAAAATACTAGAATTGCTTAAATAAATACACCCTCCATTCCAATCAATACAATATTATAAACTAACTATAAGATTGACAACATGAATGTAAATGACTAATTGTTTTTAGTTTCATAAAAGAATTTAGTATTTCAGAAACTTTCAAATGTAATTTTTATTTTGGTCTGTGTTGTTTTTTTTATTCATCATTTTCCCTTTGAAAAATAGCTCTCATAGTGTGAAATTTGAGTTGCGAGGATCTCAATCTTATTAACAAGTTGGACAAAGTAAATCCTATTGACATGGATAATGGCTAAATGTATATTATGATCTAATATTTATGCGCACATGTCATATTATATAATGTATATGTCTTATAACACATAATGAGAATGCATTGAGATTTGTAGTAGACTACTATTTAACTCAATTTATCATTTTTGCAAAAAATTAAAATTTAGAATTTTTGACAAATTGATATAAATGATATATTAAGACTAGCATTTATTAAACTTCGTAACTATGCTACTATAAAAAAAATGATTTATGAGAATTAAAATATTGGGAAGATAAAAAGTACTCTAATCCTATATGTTTTAAGCTCCTTATATTGAGAGATTTATCATTCTCAAAAAAAAAAAAAAAAAAAAAAAAAAATTCAGCATAATGCATTAATTTGTCCTTTCGTCTTCACTAACTTCATTTACCTAGATAACAAAGGGACGTTCAACTTTTACATAGAAAATTTAGTACACAATCTATCTATACAATCTACTTAAAAGGCAATCTTAAACAATTAATTTTTTGTCATATGACAACTACTTTAAATTATTAAAAAAAACTACATTAAAATACTTATTAATAATTAATTTTAATTTTGTTCATGTTCATGGACCCATGTTGCTGAGGGTTTTGAAGCCGAATAATTAAAATTGTAGGATCAATAATGTAAAGTTTAAATGGCTATTGACACGTTCTTATTCAAGCCAAGTTAAAATAACTTTCATCTCACAGGCGTTTCAATATAAATAATTCATAAGAGAGAAAACAAAATAATTAAAAGATGAGATGTGACGGACAAGTACAGTATGTGTAGTTTCAGCAATTTTAGTAACATAAACATCATCTAAACCAACTTTAACATCTTATTTAATTTACAATATCTATTTGATTAGGGCATGTTGCTCGGATGTTGATCAATTGGTTGGGTTACTCATGAATTTGTTGAATGTGTTTTCACATGGGTGTCATGAATTACTGGACTCATTGAAGGTATTTTTTTTTTAAAAAAAACACATGCTATTAGTATATTAATCAAAATAATAACTTAAGTAGAACATATAGCTTTGAAAATAAACCAAAGTAGTCAAAGAAATAAGGTATTAACTAACTAACTTTTATGTATTTTAAGTCTATATCTTTTTAAATGGATCAACTAATTGCTCGGACAAATATTAACAATACGATAAAATAACAAAGCTAAAACAGATAAACCCGTGAATTTCACGGGTCACAAACCTAGTTGTTGGACTAATAAAGTAGGGGAAGGGTTTCCAATTTTATTTTCCTCCGTATTTACCTTCCTTTTATTGGGCCTTGTCTTCTATTGGACTCGTCCTATGCTATAGGACGATCCTATAGGAGAGTTGCTGTAAAGAGTAATCTTTCCGTCTCAATCATTAGTTTACCTTTACATTTTTTTGCGATAGCTATTTTATTTGTTTTGCCTTTATATTCTTTATGAGTGGTATTTTAATCAAAGGTAAGCAAATGATTGGGATGTAGAGAGTAATTCATACCTAAATTGATTTGCGATGCACTAGAATCCATTAATATCATTATTCTACTTAATAAACACAAACATACTTGTACCTGAAATATGGAAATACGGGGTTAGATAATAGATCTAAATAAATACTTATAGGTAAACTATCAAACTAAAAATGTAAATCATGAAATACTTTAAAGTGAAAAGGCTAAACTATATAATTAAATTACCTTAAGGGGGCGTTTGGTACGGGAAAGGGAAAGAGAATGAAATTAAGAAAGGGAAAAGGGGGGAAAGGTATGAAATTACCCCAAAACTACAAAGTTGTTTGGTTACTCAGTTAAAAGAAAGGAATAACAAAAATTACACAAATCAAAATAACCATCCATTTTTCCCCACCCCCAACAACCACAACACCCACCATGACCACCTCTTACTACACCCATAACTGCTACTGCCGCCGTGATTGCTCTAATGCCGGCGTCCTACTCACCGCACTCCATAAACACAGCCCTGGCCATTTTTGTACTCTACACAACCGAACCCTCCCTGAAACACAAAGTTAAAATAAATCGACTATTTGAAATCTCTCTCTGATTAACAATGGCTAAACCCGTGGTTGAAGATGAAGATCAGTTTACGTTGCACAGGTCGATGCCGGAGTTCTATTCATTCAAAAAGAAGATGAAGGAGAATCAATCGGAGATTGGGATGATAGACCGTTGTGGTACGGTCGTCGGCGACAGTGTATTGGTGATGTCGCCGGCGATGGTGTACTAGTTACGTCGTCGGCGCCGCACTAGTAGTAGGGGACGACTATGGGGAGTCATTCATATCGCCGGTGTCGGTGGTAGTAACAGTTTCCAAGTGGTGATGGGTGGTGGGGGACGGTTACAGCCTTATATGGAGGCGGAGAGATGTCAATGGCCAGTCATAGGGAAGGACACGTGGTGGTGGGGGTTTGAATAAAGTGAGGCACAACGATGACAGATTATGGTGGTGGGTGGGTTAGATGGGGAATGAAATTTCATTCATTAGGGGGGTGAGGGGTAAGGAATTAGAGAGATTTGGGGGTAAGTGAGGGAGTTCCATTCTCTTTGATTGTCTCAAACAAACACTAACAAAGGGAATTATCGACTTTAATTCTCTTTCCCTTTCTTTAATACCCCAAACCAAACGCCCCCTAAAAGTTCTACTTCATTGGAAGAGTAATATGATTATACACAATATTTTAAATTATAAATCAAACTGGACAAACAAATTGTATATAATCAAACTATATATATATATATATATATATATATATATATATATATATATATATATATATATATATATATATATATATATATATATATATATATATATATATATATATATATATAGTCGGGATCCGGTGAGAACCCCTAAATATTTGAGGATTGAGTAACGGATACAATATCGCGCATTAAACTAAACAATATCACTTAAAAAAAAAGGTAACAAAACAGACACGCACGCCTTTTGAAATTCATAACCGCGCAACAGTTTTTTCAACTTCTCACTTTCTCTCTCTAAAAACTCAAAAAACCACTAAAATTCCCGATTATTAACGCGAATCAACAACAATTTACGGAAAAATACTAATCATTGTTCAATTCAATTGCATTTTCACTGAAAATCAGGTACAATTTCTGTCTTAATTCTCTCGAGGACTTCAATTTTAGTGAAATCATTGTTAAAATCGAGTATTTGTTAGTTTAAGTATCAAAATTATTGATAAACTTCGTTAATTTCCAATAATTTTCATATAATTGTACAACTTCGTAGTTGTTAATTGAATGTTTTTCTTCTGATTGAAATTGCATATTTTCCTCTTTAAATCTGCTAAATTAGCGTTGAATATTGTGCGACTGCGAAAAATTAGGGTTCGACATTGTTCGAAATGCAAAATAAGTATTTCGTTCTATTTTTATCAATTAAGAATAGGTTTTAACATATTCAATGAAGAAATTTATGTTTAAACACTGTTCCATTGTTTATTTGTGATATTCAAAGTTCGACATTGTTTAATTGTGAAAAATTAGGGTTAAAACTGGTTAAAAAACTGTTTAATATAATAAACCGTTTAATTATTCGTTTGAACACTGTTCGATTGTGAAATTGAAAGTTCAAAATTGTGTATTTGTCAAAAAAACGGTTGCAAATTGTTTGAATCGCGAAAATTAGGGTTAAACGTTTGGTTAAATGTGAACGAGTACAATTTCATAACACGGAATTGAATTTGTTTGACAATGAGGTCCATGAATTGAGAGTTTCTGTTCAGTACAATGAATAACGTTGATATATGTGTTGACAATGAGGAAGACAAACTTGTAATACTGTTACTTGTATGGTCTGATATTGAATTTGAATATTAGTGGTACTGAATCTTCATGAATTTTGTGTAGTTCTATTATTGATAGTGTTTACAAAAATACAAAACTGTATACTCCTTTTAAAATACTTATTACCAGTGACATACAATAGTGATGTTGTTTTGAATAAGGTGTGAAATTATGTCTAATGAAGTGTGATATTGATTCAAATAGAATGGACTTGACAGCTTCAAAACAACCTGAAAAAACATACACAAGAAAGAGGAGATCAAAAAATGATGAGGTTGAACAACCAAGCAAGAGGTCAAAAATGGTAATGAAAATAAAAGTAAAGTCGACGAAATGGTGTTACGGGATGAAATTGAAGAGCATCCTGCCAACAACAAAAAAAGGGTCAACCATCAAAAAAGAAATCAAAGACTGATAGAAACAAAGATGCCGAATTGGTGGTACAGATGCGAGAGGTAGAGCAGCCTGAGATCAAAAAGAAGAAGGTGCAACCATTTCAAACTAAATGTAGGCCACCGAAATTGGTTGAGTTGATTGCCAACTTAAATGAAGAACAAAGGAAGGTCAAGTTTGATGTTGGCTTTGGTGGATTGTTAGAGTTGAAACTAACAAAAATTCCACATGGAATTCTCAAAATGCTTTCGCTGAAGGCATTTGATCACACAAGCAACATGTTCAAAACAAAGAAATTTGATTTTCTGTTGACGAAAGACGATGTGCATGACATATTTCAACTTCCTCGACAAGGTCGGAAAGTGGACGTCGCTCACATGGGAAACACCACTGCTTTGATGTGACACAAAGCTGAAAAATGCATGGAGGGCAAAGTTTGGATTAGAGAGTACTTGACTCAATTATGGTCAAAGATGTGCATGAAAGACTGATGGAATGTAATGATGCTGGGGATGAATTTAAAAGAATGTTTGTAATTTACAGCATGTCTATTTTCCTAGCACCGTCTTCAAATAAATCTATGGATTTGAAACTGGTAAAGGTTGTTGAGCATGTGACAAGGATAAGCGAATTTGATTGGTGTGAATACGTATTTGAGGAAATGGTTAGAAGTGTTAGGGTGTTCAAAGAAGGGGGAAAGTCAAGTCGTCGGTGGATGCGTAATAGTTATTATGCTAGCATATATGCATAGGTTCGATTTCAAGGGTGATGTTTTGGAACACACTTTACCACTCATCCAACATTGGGACGATAAAAAATTGTCAAAGAGAGTGGATGATGAGAAAAAAACAGGATCTTTGGGGAATGCTCCAATATCAAAGATTCAAGACCCCATCCGTCGAACAAGAAGTCCCTAAAAAAACACCATATTCTTCAGCAGCTCCAGAGATATTACTGACTCAGACGTCTGATCATGAAGCTGAAGTGGAAACAAAAGAGGGGTATATGATGGTGAAGTTGCCTAGTGGTGTTGAAACTGATGAACAAATCAGAGCAAGGGCAATTGATGTAAGCACTAATGAAATAAATTCCTAGCTGATAATTATTTTAGCTATGATATTAAAATATTATTGTGATATTGTTTTTGAACTAGTGTGATATTGTTTTGAGTCTGCTGTGATATTATTATGATATTGATATTGAATAAAAGCATTTGCTCTGATAATTATTTTAGATATGATATTGTTTGATATATTGTATGATATTGTGATATTCTTAATTGATAATTGTGATATAGCACTACTACAAATACAGGCAACCACAACGGCCCTTTAACAACGATTATTCACGAAAATCACAATAGACGTTGTAGAATGTATGGCGCGAATTTTACTAAAATCAATTACAACGGGTATGGTTATAAAACCGTTGTTATTAGTTTTAACAACGGGTCACACATGCACAACCGTTGTTAATAATTTGGCGCAAAATTGGCGCAAAGTTAGTGAAAAGTAATCACAACGGTTATTTTTGAAACCCGTTGTTAAAACTTATTTAACAACGGGTGTTTTTTACAACCGTTGTTAAAACATATTTCACAACGGTTGTTGTTTAATAACCGCTGTCAATACCTTCCATACTATAAACCACACAAACAGAGTCTGCTGCGACCACAAAACATAACCCTTAATACACAAACACAAACACAAACACAGGAGACAAACAAACACAAAACACACACTCTCTTTCTCTCTTTCTCTCTTTCTCTCTTTCTCACTTTCTCATCGTCGCTTTATCTTCTCGCCGTCACTGTTGATTTCATCGTCTATTACGTTCTGTATTTATCAGGTAAATCTCGCCGTCACTGTTAGTTTCATCGTCATTATTTTATTTTTCTATTTATTTCTTTTGCATGTATGTGTTTTTATCGACCATTATGTTATTTGAATCTAGTTAGTTAGTAAAACAATGAAGAAGCAAGATAAACATAATTAATATATATATATATATATATATATATATATATATATATATATATTTAAAAATACATAAATTAAAAAAAAATTACATATATAAAAATGCAATTCTTATATTTTCATAGAGGATCTTATTCCGCTCTATCGTATCCGTCCTCTCCTCCTTGGCTATTTGGAGGTTCCGTTCGGCCATTGCTATATCGTCATATAGCCGCAAATCGCCGCTGCTCCCGTCAAGCCATCTTCTTTGGCGTGCTTCGGTGCGGATCGAGCATCCGCAAGGTAGCTCCTGAAACTTTCCTCAATATGGAGGAACCGGCGGATGAAGTTGTTGTTGTTCTCGATCATGGTAAGAGTCTTAAGGATAAAATCATTCATTTTGTTGGAGTTTTTGGAGTTTGTTTTGAAAGATTAAGTAGAGTTTGTTTTAGCAGTTAGGGTTTGGAGATGAATATATTGAGATAATGGAAATGTTAGTTGAGATAATGCAATGTATTTATACTAAGCAATGTGTGGGTTGAGTTGCTTTTTAATTAATATATATGTTAGGAAGTTGTGCCATAATCATCATCATATCTCTCAATAATGCTGCTTCAAATCTTATTACTAACCCTTCTCATTCCATATTATCCGTTCATATGTACAGTGATGTCAGTAATAATGCATGCATCGGAATTCTAACGGGCCGTAATTATGCATGCATCTAGTAATATTTAATTTAATTTTTTATTTTATTTTTTAAGAACAAACAACAACGGTTATTTACAAAACCCGTTGTCTTTAGTTATAACAACGGTTTTGTATATTAAAACCCGTTGTTATAACTTTACCCCCAAAATTGAGTCACACTTTCCACAACGGGTTTTTATACATAAAACCGTTGTTAATAGTTTTAACAACGGTTTCCTTAAGAAAATCAACCGTTGTTATAACCTTTTACAACGGACGCTTTAACAACGTCCGCTTTTTTATATAACAACGGTTTTTGACCGTTGTTATAGCCTGTATCTGTAGTAGTGTAGTTTAGAAAAGCAAATGATATTGAATAACAGATTGTTGTGATATTGATTTATAAATTGTTGTGATATTGTTTTTGCACTAGTGTGATATTATTTGTAATAGGCTGTGATATTGTTATGAAAGTTGATATTAAATAACCTTATTATTGTGTCATATCTTCTTATTATCAAAGAGTCTATTTTAGTGTTTAATATATTTATTTTGTAATTTGGCAGCGTGCTCATGAAATTTATCTACGTATGAAGAGGGACAATGAATTGTTCATAGGTAGGTATGTACGTAACATGAGAAAACTGATCACTATGAAAGCAAAAAGTTCAATGGGTGAAGCAACTACATCTACACAATCTGGTGCGAAGGTAGATGGTGCGGAAGATGTTGATCCTAAAGAACATGTTTCTTTCTTGAAGAGGTTGGGAATCCTGAAAAGAGTACAACGGAGACTCAAACGCTGCCTTTCATGAAAGATGTTAGGTATCATAACTTGGTGGACATGTTGATAGCGAGGTCATATGAAATGAAGAAAGCAAAAGAAGGGATGCCAGCATTTGATGTTTGGACTGAAATGTTGAAAGTGCGACAAGGAATTGAACAAAAATACGGTGGATGTACGGATAAAGATCTACGAATGTGATGATGACTTGGAATATGATGACAAACAACAGGATGATGATATTAATGATGTTACTAACTTGGACAGTGGTGATGATGAAGACGAAGATGATGGACTGGATAATGACATGAATTCAAAATTGAATGATGTTATATCCAGTATTGGTGTAGGAGTAGGAAGTCCCGTTGAAGAGTTGAATCGTGATACACTAAATGAAGAAGACGGTGAAAAACAGTGTGGAAAAATAAATGAGGAGACAGATGTGTTGACACAGCTTGATGAAGGTGTAATCAATGTTGGTTTAGGAGGGACCAAGACTGTTGAGAAGGTTCAGAAATGAATGAGGAGGCCGTAAAAGGGATGGGAAGACAAAGAAATGTTGAGGACGTAACAAATGTTAAGGAGGGAATTGGAAAAGATGTTGAGGACCGAATAATAAGAACGTGGAGTCCGGAAAAGAGGTGGGGAGAAAAATGATGATAAAAGTGTGGGGTCTCATAAGAAGGAGGTTCTTCCAAATGTTCGATTGGAAACAGAGAAAACGTGGAGCATCAATGACTATTTGTTACACGCAGACAAAGATGAACAAAATACCCGAATCGCGAGATATGGTACCTCATAATTTGGGGTGTAATATGGACTGTGGTTTACCGCATGGGGATGCTTTGCACTTGTCTCGATTTCATGTTCGAGACAGACCATTTATTTGAGACTGTCTTGAAGCGTCGGAAGGAAGTAATGGATTATTGCTTCCTTACAGATCATGCGATTAAGAAGACGTAAGTTTATTTTTTGAATATAAGAAATTAATTAATCTACTACATAAAAATAATTTAAAAACTAATATGCTATTTTTTTTGGAAAATGGTACAGGGAGATTGTCTGTGACTTTGGTATTTACCATAACATACCAAAGAGCGATATTGAGTCTTTGTTGCCTGACACTAAAATAGAAGCAGTGGTTATTGAGGCATGGGCAATATTGCTCAATCAGTTTGAAATGGCGCCAAAAGACAGCAACAGACCAACAAGGATTTTCTATGGCCTTGCCCACTCGGTATGGGAAACATAAACCTCATGTGTTCCTTGTGTTTTAAATTACGTGAAAAAATTTGTCAACACGACTAATCAATTCTGTTATAAACAAACAGGGTGGTATGGAGAAAATCTTATTGGTAGATGAAGAAAATGTTGATGAACTGACAAGACTGAAGGAAGACGTATGGAGGACATGGGATACGTGGTCAAATCAATATAAACAGCCACTGAATTTAAATTCAGATATGGTAAGAATTTAAAAGTACTTTTAGTTATGATACTGTTAAGTTAATTATCTAATACTGTTAATTATCTGATATTGTCAGAAGTAAGTATTGAAATTGTTTCTTAAATCAGGTAGCTATTTTAGTTGTGATATTGTATTATATATTCTGTGATATTGTTACTCAGTACTTGTGATATTGTATGCTATGGTCTGTGAATGACAGTGTTATTTTGTATAAAATATTTCTATAGGTGTTCATACCTTTGCTATATCAAGACCACTACATTTGCGTCTGTATTGACAGTAAGAGGGAAAAAATGTTCTACTTGGACAACCGAGATTATGATCATTTTGAGGACGAGGAGCATGTACACCTTGCTCATTTAACTGTAAGTACTATATTTAAAAATAAGAACTAAGGATATAATGCTTTTGTTAGCTAAAGAATAAAATTTGATAGGTATTTTTATAAACATAAACAGGGAGTCATGTTTACGGGCACTACCTCAACAATAAAGGTTATGCAAGTGGGGCGAAAGTACAGGACTATGTGTTGACAAATGTCGCCTTTGATTGGCAAACAAAAGAGTTGAACCTGGATTGTGGATTATTCATGATGTTCCACATGATGTTTTTTGTGGGTGAAGATTTTAAATGTGAACTGAACGATGAAAAGAAGAGGCGATTGTACGGGGGGAGATTGCAGCAACGCTTGTGTTGAGCGATTTAAATAAATGTAGGAGTCAGGTCCCGAGGAAGGTTACAAACCTTAATGCAATCAAAGGGACACTGTTGCCTAAATTAGTAGCAAAGAGGAAAGCAAAGAACAAAAGAAAGAGAGGGAAAGGTGGGAAAAAGAATGTTCAAACTCCTGTACAAAAAAAAAAATAGGTTATTTTCTTCAACACTGACTTATTTTAATTATATATAAGCATTATATATTCAAATAACAAAAATAAATATTTTTGTAGGTGTGGTAGAAGATGGTTCTGCCAAAGTGTGGTGGGAAGCGAGGAGGGGGAAATCGATGGCCTTGGTAGCACATACAACCGTGGTGTGGCGATTCTAACGTGGAGGTCGTCTCAAGGTTTATGAAGGCTAACAAATCACTGTGTGCAAAGATGTTGACCATGAGGAAACAAGTGCTTGACTACTGCCTATTGGACGACCACAATTTCCCATTAGAGTATGTTTCTGTGATACTGTTTCTTGAAGAGTGTGATATTGTTTTCAGAGTAGTGTGATATTGTTTGCACTATTTAAATTTGATGGTACTTTTATTTTATCATAACTGCTATTTTTGTGATACTGTTTCTTATGGGATGTGATATTGTTTTTAGAGAAGTGTGATATTGTGTGCACTATTTTAATTTGGTTTGTGTTAATGTTTAGAGCAGTGAGGTGGTTGCCAAATTCGGTAATGATCAATATCTTGTCGAAACGATATATTGTCGTTGCTTCCAAATGAGCATGTCGAGTGCAATGTGATTGAATGTTGGTCCCTCATTCTGAACCATATTGAGCACACAGAAAAATGTGAAACAAGTGTGATGTTTTTTGGGATTCGACACATGGTAAGTCATTCCATTTAGTTTGATTAAATATAATCACTCTTTAAAACAAAAATAGGACTTGTAACATATATATTCAAAACAAGAAATTAAAACCGAAGGAGCTGGAGACAGGGAATTGATTAAAGAAAAGATGTTCAAGAATGGGACGAATTCATTAGAAGAAACACAGTTCCACCGTAACCTGCAAGCAGATCTGGTTTTTATTCCAATGGTATGGAAAGAGCATTATTTCGTGTTTGTATAAATTTCAAAACCGAGACAGTGGAAGTCTTTGGACAACACAGAGTACCCCGATCGGGAGCAAACACAAATACACAAAGTTGCAGATTTGGTGGTATGATTAATTGATAGTTCTTTAAAGTATTGTTGTATAGTAACATTGAAATAATGGATTTTCTGTGTTTGTGAAATTATTACTAATGGTGAACCGTAATATTGTAGGCGGAGCACATGAGTGACTACTTAGCAAAGAAGAAAGTGGAAAGAGCGGATGATATAATAACGTTTGATGTTGTCAACATCAACTTCCCTTGGCAAAAGACAGAGATGAACAATACGAGTCCGGGAACTTCTTAATGATGCACATGATTCGATATGAGGGTGTAATGTTTGAAGCCGACCTGAACCAAAAAGTGTATAGGCGATACTATCGGCTAGAAATGGCAAAGAAGATTGCTTTTAGGCGACATAAATGAGAACAGAACACCTTTGATCGAAAAAGTAAAAGAATTTTCAGATGGGAAGGATGAAATATGGAAGACATTGAAGCAACAGAGGAAGAACAACGAAAAGGCGAAAGGGAAGCAGAAAGAGGAAGTACCAATGGCAGAAGTTCAAACAAAAGAGAATGCTGATGTTGTTGTGGAGGAGACAAATAAAGAAGATGTTCCTAAAAAAAAAAGGAGGATTGTACTAAGAAACCGATTATTAACACGTAATTGCCAATTCTTCTGCGAGCCTCCTAGGAAAAGGTAAAAACAATTTACAATTGTATATACAAAAAGATAGATAGTAATTAGGACAAAGGTGTCCAGAAATAATAAATGATTGTTGGTATGGATATGCTTTACGAGGAGCCGATTCCTAAAAGATGTCAAGATCGTAGGAACGAGCCCGCAGAACATACAAACGTGGTAGGATTAAGACCGCCGCAAATCAAGAACCGCGGTAGAGGAAGAGGAAGGAATTAGGACTACTATATTTGTTAGAACGAAGTTGTAATTAAACTAAAGGCTATGTAATGGTAGTACAAAAACGAATTTAATGGTAACTTTTTATAATGGTAAAGTAGTGATGCTTATTTTGGATGTCATCTAACTGATGCTAAAGTGTGATATTATTTCACGTTTGGTGTGATATTGTGTAATAGTTCTTTGTGATATTGCTTCTCAATATCACACGGGCTAAAAAACAATACCACACTGTTTACTTTTAAATATCACTATGGATATGGATTGTTAAATCTCACGTTGATATTGTTTTTAGAATGTTGTGATATTGTTGTGTACACAGGTTGATATTGCTTCTCAGTATCGCACAGTATGTTAAACAATATCACTTGAATGCAGGGGCGGACCCACTGCTAAAGGTGGTGTTGCAAATGCTACACCAAAAGAAAAAATTTATGTGGAGAAAATGAAATCTGCTACACCAAAATTAATTTATTGCTAAGTCATCAATACCTCAAGTCCCAAGCCGTGAGATTAACCTCCTAAATGTCCAATGCTCTAGTATAAATTCCCGAAGTGCTCACTCTCAATTCCCCAAATCATGGAATTTAATGCTATGCAATCAATTTATAACTATGTCTAGTAGAGTAGTATTTTGTTTAAGTATGAATTTAAGTATGTGGAGTAGTATTTTGTTTTTCATCCTCGTAGGCTCATTGTCATATGATAATGTGATTATATGTTTTTAAAATGTTTTTTCTGTAAATCGGATGTTCGCTATCAAAATAATATTGAGTATAAATAAAAAAAGTAAAAATCAAAATCAAAATAGAAATAATCGATTGGTGGTGAAAAATAATTTCCATTGTACTTCGCCACATCAAATACTGTCAACAATTTGCTAAAAAAAACGTTACATTATTCTATTTTTCTTCATAGATTTCAATACGATTTGTCTATAAGTAAACATTTACTATCAAATACTGTCAACAATTTGCTACAAGAATGTGATTATTTGTATCGATGGTGATGTGGGCTTTCCAAATTTACGGTTGATTTCGACTTTGAGCTAGATTGAGCTCGAGATTTAATGGGCTTAGTTATTCTAAAACAAAATAGAGTTAACTGTCATATAAATTCAACATTCGATCGATTAGCCGCTATTTTTAATAACATTATTACGGAGTATAATTTTGCTACACCATAGATAAATTTCTGGGTCCGCCCCTGCTTGAATGTATAAACAATATCACAATATGAATATGTTAGTTTAAGTCTTACGTTGATATTGTTTTCACTATGTTGTGATATTGTTGTGTACACAAGTTGATATTGTGTTAGAAAACTGCCATATTATGAACTGCCATATTTTGACAACACACAAAACACAAGATGTGAAAATCTTAAAGCAAAAGGCATATATAGTAATCCTGATGTAGTGATACTGTTTAGAGTAAGATGTGAAATATATAAATGTAAGGTGTGATATTGTTTCTCAGTATCACAAAATACAAAAACAAGACAACTGAGACAAATAAAATAATCAAATACTATCCGAGTACGAGTACTTTCTATATAAAATAAAGTATAATCTATACTTTAATGAATGTTGTAGGCTATATTAATATACTAGTCATATAGAATGTCGTCTATTTGTTTCTTTGCTATAATTAATGAGCGCCATCAACAAAAACTCCTTCGACCGATCAACCATCATCAGCATCATCCTCATCTGAACTACCCTGAAAACACAAAAAGGTGAAACAGTGATATTATTTTATATAAGGAGTGATATTATTTCAAATGAAGTGTGATATTGTTTCTATCTCAGAACAATTACAAACAATATCACATTCTGTTACCCTCAAGCAGTGATATTGTGTACTACAAAAGTGTGATATTATTTCTAACAGTATGTGGTATTGTTTCTAAAATTACCAGGAAAATATAAAAGAAAGTTAAGACAGATGTGTTGACACATTCTGTTATCCTCAAATAATATCACATTCTGGTATCGTCAAATAGTGATACTGTTTAGCATAAGATGTGATATTATTTTAAATAACATATGGTATTGTTTCTAACTCGTGACCATACAAAGATAGATAAAAAGTTTCATACATAGACTGTTCATGGTGAACATACCTTATTGTCGGCATCGGTACAAAAGCATTAGGACGATTCGTTTATCATGGTGAGCCATTTGTTTGCAATTACGACAAAGCCTTTTAGGCTTATCCGCTTTAGCTATGCATTGTTGCTTTTTGGAGATCATTCTCTTCCCGCTACCCTTGTTCTTTGCCTGACGAGGTGGTAAAATCCTCACCTCAGTTGAGGAACTGCACCCGAGAAGCATCTCCAACTCCTGCTCTTTGGTCATTGACTCTGATTGCGGATTGAGTTTCACCCTGAATTGTTTAAGGGTGTCAACAAGATCAGTGATCTCCTTCGTAGACACATTCTTGAGCACACTGATGGTCGCGTAGAACTCTGACCATAACTTGCACATTTCCATCTTTCGTAAATCAGTGGCATCAAAATCCTCGATTAACTCACCATGTGGACCATAAAGAGGGATCTTATGTGCATTCTTGGTCCACCGCATAAGAATGTATTTATCGGGCAAAGTGTGAACTTGTTTTCCGAGTAAACCCGGATAATGTGTCTAGAAATAATACCCTTCCTGTTGAACAACTTGCAAGAACATTCAGCGTCATTCGTTAGAGAATTGTAGACGACTTGGTAGGTCTTCTGTGTTCTGGCATCAGCAATACCAATTAATTCTACACCGTTTGCAGGTGGTGTGAAGCCACCAACACTAAGGGAACAAATAGAAGCAGAAGCTTCTACTTGAAAATCTGAGAAAGCAGCATTTGTATAAACCTTGGAAGCATGAGCTTCCAACTTAAGAGAAGTCGCTAATTGTGGAAGAGTACAATCATCGTCTCTATCAAGTTGTTTTTGAGTATGACGTTGTACATCAATGGCACTTTGAAACCGCATCAAGAATTCAACAAGTGTACCATGTGCATTTTCAAAACGCTTGAAAAAATTATTCTGACTCTCAGAACGTTGAGTTGTTCGTAATAGACAACCCATAGGAACATCACGAAAATAAGCTGGGATCCATTTCCTCCTTTTTCTAAACATGGTTGACAACCATGAATTACCGTCAAGATTATGCTCATTGACCAACTGACACCACTTTTCTTCAAATTCAAGAGGTTCTAACTCAAAGATCCCAAACAATAGCATTCAAACGGTACCGACAAAATCGGTCTCTCTCGAAATTGCAGGCCCAACCTTATCAGTAACCTTTTGCATGATATGCCACATGCAATATCTGCGCTTAGCATGTTTGAAGACAAAGACGCAAACCCAGGCTTTATTCCAAAGACACCGATCGGTTATTATACGGTGTGCTCTCGTTGTCCCATAGCATCAAGGAACTTTTGAAAGACCCATGTGAAAGAATCTTCATCCTCATGAAATAGCAACGCAGAAGCAAAAGTAACTGACCTTTTGTGGTGGTCTACGCCAGTAAAAGGAGTGAAAAGCATACAATACTTATTCGTACTGTAAGTTGGATCGTAAGTGATGTAATCACCAAACAAAGCATAGTTTCTACGAGACTCTACATCACACCAAAACGCACGAACCAAGCATTTACCAGAATCCACCTCATAAGCAAAGTAAAAACCTTCAGTGGTATCACGTTTATCCTCAAAATAGTTAACAAACAGTTGAGCATCCCGGTCTCCTATGAAACATTTGATATCCCTTCCAAAATTCTTAAAATCAACCAGTTGAGCTCCAACATTCTCATAGCCATCTACATATTCCTTGACATTTCTAAATGCCCTTGTTGGCCCTTGATTAACCCTTGAATGATCAATAATTGTCTTTTTATGGTAAAGATGGAGGTGCCTGTGTTTTTTTTGAAACTGCTGATTTCTAAGTGAACAAAGACGGTGATTATGCCACTCACGAAACTGAAAAACAACATAACCATCCCCATTATAGCGAAACTCAATCATAGCAGTACAACCAATCCTAGTTAATTTAGTGTTCCTGATATCAAAAGGCCTGGGAGTTGCCTGCTCCTTTCCACTATCTAAAACAGTAGCCTTCCTCTTACAATCTCTAAAACCTTCACGGTTGCAAACTACAAATTTATACTTCACATCACCAGAAACAGACCTTTTTTGAGAAGACTTCCTAGGTTCAAAACCACATGCTTCTGCATACACATCATAAAAACTAATAGCTTCTTCCAACGTCCCAAACAACTGGCCAATATAAGGTTTAAACTCAGGTGCAACATTCCTTGTCCACAATTCACTACCACCAGGTGTGGAGTCCAAAAGTAGTTGATGCACACGAGAAGGAACAGAATGTTGTTCAACATGTGGAGTAGAACTAGATGCATCAGGTGGTTCAATCAGAAGAGTAGAAGTAAGTGAAGACTCAACAATATCATTACTATCTTTAGAGGTAATGGCAGAGACATGAAGATCATTACAGGAAGAAGAGGTTACATTACTTGTAGGATCTGGCAAGAAAAGTGAAATGTAAAATAAAAAGAAAAAGTGTAAAAGATATGGACGAAAACAAAATCACACAAGTGGCTGAACAATATCACATATCTAGGAAAACAATATCACGTTGTCTGGGAAAATATCACATATGAAGATGGAAAACGATATCACAAAGAATGTTGCGAACAATATCACACAGTGCCTGGACAATATCACATATTCGGAAAACAATATCACGTACTCTGGAACAAATATCACACATGAAGTTGAAAAACAATATCACAAACGTGAATATACAATGGTACATATCAACATAAACAATATCACCAGGTGTAGAAAACAATATCACATATTGAGAAAAATAAGAACGTCAATGAACAAAAAATATGTACCAAAAGTATGACGAACATGTGATTGAAAGCTAAAAGTACAAAATAAAGAGAGAATACGCAGAGATTTCAGAATACGCTGAAAGTACAAAATTAAGAAGAATAACATACCAGACATCACAATGAAGGTTGAAGACGCAGAGATTTGAGCACGAAAACCTGAAAATCAAACAAAAACGAGCCGAATTTTAAGGAAGCACAAAATTAAATTGAAAATAACAAATAAATAAGAACAAACAGACTAAGATAAGAACGAAGGCGAAACATAAGGACGAAAAACGGCAATTACGTACCTTAACAAAGGAAATAATTGGAATAATGTGATAATTGTGAAGAATGAGCAGCAAAACCTGCAAATAAAACAAAAAACGTACCGAATTTGAGGAAACACAAAATTAAATTGAAAATAACAAACAAAAGCAAGATAAAATTCAAATTATAAAAAGGAAAGAAGAACAAACAGAGTAATGTTAGGACGAATTCGAAATTTAGGGATCTAAAAACGCCAATTACGTACTCCGAACAAACGAACTAATTGGAATAATATGATAATTGTGAAGAATGACGACGAAAAACGGAGATGACGCCTAAATTCTAGGGTTTTCGAGCTCAACAATGGAGGAAGAAGCTACGAGTAGAGAGAGAAATTGAAGGGAGAAGCATTCTACGAGAGAGAGAGAAATTGAAAGGAGGAAATAACGGTATTGATGTAAAACATAGTTTATATAGGCAGCTGTTAAATTACAAATTTGCCCTTCCTTGTTTCAACCCTAAATACCTATCATAGTATTAATCCTCAATCCTCAAATATATAACTAATACTCACATGATCTCATTCCTATATATATATATATATATATATATATATATATATATATATATATATATATATATATATATATATATATATATATATATATATATATATATATATATATATATATATTTGAGGAAACCCTTTATCTTTGAAATAAGTAACTGGATCAGGTTTAGATCTTGCAAAACCCAAAGCAATCCAACCCATTGATTACCAAAGCATCCTCCTAATGTGCAATCGTTTAGTGACATTTACAACTCTATATACAATTTGACAATAACCTCATATATATAATATGGAATTAGAACTAAAAAAAAAGGCAATTAACGTAATGAGCTACAAATTCCCATAATGAAAGTTGTTACCTTAATTTGTATAAAGACTACGCGAACATCACAATGCAATGAGTCCACACCATGTAAACTAATTATGCTGCAAAATTTTTAAAACAAATAAACCAAAGGTCAATACCATGAGCAAAGGAATAAAAATTAAGTGAAAAGAATAGAAAGTAAGTTTAATGGTGAATCAAAGGAATTGTTGAAGTGTGTATATATAGAATTGAAGGTTGATGTATTTGCCATAAGTTAGATATTTAGTCATATTAGACTTCTGTAAAACAGGTGATAATCACCACCGTTATCACGTTTATTTGCATAAACTCTATCTTGTGTTTTTTTTTATCTATTTTTATAAGGAAAGTTATATACTTCCTCTACTTTTTTATATATGACGTTTTGTATTTACGAGGTAAGCCTTTGAATTTAATATTTACAAAAATATATTTGTTCAAAAAATATAAAAATGGTACCATTAAATTCCTTACGAAAAACTCTTTCACATGAGTATACATATCATAATATTTAGTCTTATATTTTAAGAGATATTGAAGAGAGAAGGGAGTGTTTCGAAATGTGAGAAAGTCATATATAAAAAAATAGAAGGAGTATATATTATCTTTTTTTCTAGGTAGTTTGCTAATGTTGGAGACTCTATAAACGCTCGAAAATTTTTATTAATATAGATATAGATAGATAGATATGTTTCTAAAAGTGAAGGGGTATCAGTAGAAAACCCCAAAACACGTATTTAAATTGAAAAAAAAAAAAAAGACAAAGGTAAGACGTCTAAAATAGGATTCAGTGCAAATCCGAAATAGCAATCGTTGACGAGGAAGACGTCCATAGTTTTCTGGGAAAGCAAGAAAAAAATGCAGCAGAATACAACGCAAAGCCCTAGATCTCCGAAATCGGAACCCTATATTACAGTTTCAGTGACTGATCCCGTCAAATTAGGCAATGGCGTCCAATCTTACATTTCTTATAGAGTCATCACCCAGGTCCATTCCTTTCTTTTTCTTTCATTCATCTCTCTCTCTTTTTTTTTTTTTTTTTTTTATGCTGTGTTTTGATTCAATCTGTTTTTGTTATTGTATCTATTACGATTATGTTACCGTCAATGGAGTATATAGTTTACTATACTAGCGGACTTCATTTTGGGGATATGCCATGCCATGTATAAATGATGAGATCAGGTGATGCTTGTTTTGTGGATGCTCAGATTTTCTGAGGTCTCGATTCCGGCCAAGGCGTTTTTTTTTCCGGATTGTTTTGAGAGATTCTACTTCCTATTGATTGTGGTGATGGATGCTGTAGGATTTCGAAAGCTATAATCCTTCTTTGGTTGATGTTAAGGTTTTAAGTAGCGATTTGTTTGGGGTGATTTTTAGGAATGTATTTAGAGCTGCTTATGATTCAACAATTTGTCATCATGTCTCACTTACTCATGCAAATCCCAAACCCTAATCCTATTAGTAGTTTCACGCATTGAGCCAAAATTCGGATTATACTTTCGACTTTAAAGTTATCTCAATGAGTACATTTTTAACACTACACTTTCTCAAGCCTGCTTCAACTTTGTTGACTGGACAATTGAAGCTTCTAATACTCTTTACACTCTTGCAAAGTTTGGGGTTCGGTTACCCAACCCTCGGACCCAATGCTTTGTATTAGATAGGAGATTGTTCGCAAACTAGGTTACTAGAGTTTTTATATTGAACCCAATTGATTGTAGACAGCTTTCTACAAACTCGAACTATTTGCCTGAAGGTAATAAAACTCCAAACCAGGCAACATTACTTTGCTGTCTACTTAATTTTAAACTATTGGTCAGCCTCAGATAATCTTGCCATTTTAATGTGCCAAAGAGGGTAAGAATATATTTAGGCAAAATAAAGCAAAATAGATGTTAGGCAGTAATTTTGCTGTTGATGAATCAGATTCAGTGGGTAACGGGCAGGTTGTTTTTGGTAATTGTTGATCCAGTGTCGGGATGCTGATTGATGATTACTATATTTTTTCTAGGCTTATGAAAACACATTTTGTCCTTATATAAATATGGTGCCTCTATGGTTCATACTCAAGTAGTTTGTATGGTTGGACTTAGCGTTGAACTATCTCTTTTCTCCCCTCTAAAACTCCTATCATACCGCCCGACAGTAAGATTATGGTCACACACTTATACGATTATACCTATCAACTTTTAAGATACACATGCCAGCTTTTTAATATAAAAGTGAGAGGTTTCAAATTTGATTACATCTTAATAAGGTTGCTCATGAAGTAGCTCATACTAGACAGTGTTACAGGGAGACGTATGTGGGTTTGTGATGCTCCAACTCAAACTCCTTATACTGTAATTGTTGATTCTCGTTTAGTTAAAAGTTAAGGTCCCTTGTAGACTACCTTGGGAGAACAAATAGTATGGCCACACTTATCATGAAAAATCACGTATTTATCTTGAAAAGTAACATGGCAAACCATCGCTTATGCCTTGACTGTCTTGTATGATGATTTAACTCTTTTCTGTTTAAGGCAGGGAGAGGGGAAATTGGCTCTTAATATCTCAGAATCTCAATTGCTATTGTTGTTTGTTTGCCTGCAGACAAATTTGCCAGACTATCAGGGGCCTGAAAAGATCGTCATTCGTAGATATAGTGATTTCGTCTGGCTTCGTGATCGTCTTTTTGAGAGATACAAAGGTATCTTTATTCCACCTCTTCCAGAAAAGAGCGCTGTTGGTAAGAAAGAGAATTTTCCTGTCATATTTGGATCTACAATCTACTTTTAGGGCTATGTAACATTGATCATTGTGCTTTCATACTTGTTTAATTGTTTTCATGAATTTGCTGTGGTATATTTTTGAATTGAATTTTTTTCTTAGTGAGCAACATTGGTTTATGGGCGCTTGGATGTTATTGTTGAATGGTTGAGTCCCTGGCAACTTAAATTTGCACATTTTATAATAGCTGTGAACCTCTAAGAGAAACAGGTCAGAATCATAGTATTGAAATAACAGTGAAAGGAGCATGTGTAAACGCTGAGATACATTATGTTTTTCTGATCTTGAACACTATCACATAGGGGAATGCTCCAGTTTAGGAAGGTTTTAGGGGAACATCTAACAACATATTGAACATGATGCATCGACGTTTCTCCGATAAGCTTCAGAAACCCTTAAAGTTAATTATAATATCTCCCTCAATATTGAAGTAGGATTAAGTCATGAACCATGAGGCCTTGACGTGTTGGCAATTGAGTTTTTGTCATTTTGCTGGGTATGAATATAGTTTATTTTATGTCAAATGATGACGTATTCGAAATAAGTTAAGACTCCCATACAAAAATCGTTTTTCTTTAGGTGGGTTGGGCGAGGGTGTGGGGAGAAGTGGTGGTCTAAGCTTTGTCTTCTTCTTTATATTAGTCTGCTCTGCACCCTACGCCAGTATTGCATGGTCCGGAGTCCGGTTCACTTGGGTAAATGGTCCGTGTTCGTAGGATGCTATTCCGTCAAGTGGGTTCAAATGTAGCGAACTCTAGCAATCTAACTCCCAATGAATTCCTGTTTAGTATGGACAATTCCGTTTGAGGGTTGGTTGATCAAATCCTAAACTATGCAAGGGTGCCTAAGGCTGAGGCTTGGGAATTGGAAATATATGTTATGGAAAGTCGGGGGAGAGGAATAATTCGTGGAAGGGGTTCTTTTTGCTTTCTAATAGTAGTTGGTGAAACATGGGGATTGAAGGATTTAACATGCACTATGTTTCCATTTCTAATGTAGGCAAAAACTTAATTTGAACCCAATATGGATTAGGAATGAAATAAATTAGAAAGACTCGTAAACTGGTTGCATTTATTTTATTCTGAAGTAGCTATCGCATGATGCATTTTTATTATTGTTGTGAAATTTACTCAAATGTTACACCAGTTGTTGGAGGAGAATGGTGTGTGGTTGAGTATGCTATGAAAATTACAGTGTTACACTGCTTGAAGATGGAGAATGGTCTGTGTTATTTTTTGAAACTTTAATATAGACACACCATATCTTCTGATCTGTACTGTCGCAATTTTGAAGAATATAAGATGCTGATAGATGAGGAATGAGGGTTTCCATCTGATTTTTTTTCGCTGTATGTAGAGAAATTTCGATTCAGTGCCGAGTTTATTGAAATGAGACGCCAAGGATTGGATACATTTGTTAATCGGATAGCCTCACATCGCGATCTTCGTCTAAGTGATGATCTGAGGCTTTTCTTACAAGCTGATGAAGAGGTGAGTTACTTCGTCAGTTTCAGACGAAGAGTTGTCAATTTTTGCATTTTCCAACACTTCATGGAAGATTTTTTGATGTTAGATATTCACATGAGAAGCAAAACACTGTAATTGATATATAGCTTTTGGGGAGATGATGTATAGTTAATTTGATTTGATGTTACACATTTATTGTCTCTGTTCTTGCATTGATTGATGATTTCAAGCTTATTACAATATTCAGTTCCAGCAAGTTATTTAGGTTCTCAGATTTGAAACGGTATCAAAATAGATTATTCATTAAATTGTATTCTCTTAACTCTTAAGACTTTCAAAGTGCGTTTGGGATTCATCTTGACTAACCTTTTGTCTTGATGGAAGATCATGATTACAAAGATTACTCGAGGAGCTGTAAGTTACTGAAATTATTTTATTGCTGAAGTCATGTGAGATCCTTAGAATTTATATTTTCAATTATGCCCTACCCCAAACCAGCTTTAGCCTTTAGCCAACTCAGATACCCTGAATCACAACACCTCAATATGGAAACCTCACAAATTATGCGCATACAAGAATGCCAGTCAACCCCAAGATGACTGTGATGTAGAAGTACTTCTGTTGTAGTGTTTTGGTTTGTGGAGCTGGAGCGGAATTCCTGAACATTTACTTAGGCTCATCATTCAGTATTTTACACTTGGGTCATGTTATTTATCTGGCTTCTATATGGGATAAGGTAGTATTGGGAAAGAATATGATAATATTCACCAATTTTTTTAGTTAAACAGTTGGTGCCTTAGCTATGGAATCTGGGACATCAAATGAGTTTTTTTTTATTTCCTACTACATCATTATATCAAGATTTTGCCGCAACAAATTGGAGGAACTTGTAGATTGCTCCAAGGTTCTATGTCCTTAACTCATTTATCACTCTTTAGTTTATAAAAATAATTTTCTTACCTGAAAAAAAGATGTGTATTTCCTATGATAGCGCGCACTTATTTTGCTAAGAGAGTGGAATTTGTTCTAGAAAATTATGGAAAGATTGCCACAGAAACCTTGCTGCGCAGACTGATGTAGTTATCCGAGCTCATATGCCTTTTCCTAACCATTTCTGCTAGTTCTTCATGCATTGCCTGATACTCAAGATGCCATATTTTCATCTGAACTGCATTTCAGTATTGATATTTTTCTTATGTTTGACTTGGAATCTGTAAGTTAATCATGCTGTGTTCCTGTTTGTCAGACAATGGAGAGGGTGAGAGCTCAAGAGATTGGTCTTTTCAAGAAGAAGCCTGCTGATTTGATGCAAATCTTTAAGGCATGGTCTCTTTCCTACCTGAATAGTTGAAATTTTGGTTTCCATACATAGATGATTAGGATGTAGTAGATCGTTTAATTTATATGATCTTAAATGATAAGAAGTTTTTAAGAAGCGTTGATCTGGTGGCATAACATATCTGCCGACCACATTATGATGTATCGTTGTACATTAATGCTTTTTATTATTTTCAGGACATGCAATCTAAAGTAAGTGATGTAGTTCTTGGCAAAGAGAAGCCTGTGGAAGAATCAACTCCAGAGTATGAGAAGATGAAACATTATATCTTTGAACTTGAAGAGCACTTGGCAGAAGCACAGAAGCATGCCTTCCGTCTTGTCAAAAGGCATCGAGGTGAGGGAAGGGCTACCTGGTTAACTGTTATCTAAACTAAGCCTGTTTGCAAACTGCAAATTATGTGACATAAACCATATTTTTTTGTTAATCACCAGAATTGGGACAATCATTGTCTGATTTTGGGAAGGCAGTCAAGCTCTTAGGTGCTTGTGAGGGAGAATCTCTTGGAAAAGCCTTTTCTGAGCTTGGCGCAAAGTCAGAGGCACTATCAATGAAGCTGCAAGCAGAGGCAGGATATTCTTATTATACAAGATCAGTAATAGAATCTGAAATATGGTTAATTGGACAATAGAATCCGAACCCTGACAATGGATATCATGCTACAAGTATTAATCCCAACTTGTGTGATGTTATTCAGAACAATTCAGTTGTCAGAGTTGGGATTCTTTTGTATGTTACTCAACAATTTTGACCTCCTTATTTGGCTGTGTGAGTTTTTTTAATCATGTCTTTATTTCAAAATATTTCACATAAATAATAGAGTCCTAAATAATAAGGCATCTTTGGTTTTATGTGCATATTATCCAGGTGTTCCATCTTTTGTTTTGCCTTCAGCACTCTCACTTAAGAAAGTCATTCTAGTGATACAACTTGTAAAAGTATTAGGAGTAGCTAATAGCCTAATAAGATGTGAGCTGGTTGGTTGATAGGAAATCTTTGCTTAGCCTAAGCGCACTCCACAAAGTGGAATTCCCTGCATATACATGTATATACTCCGTAATATATATGAAGCTGGGAGTAATTTTCCAATCAACAACTGTTTTGACGCATCTTTTTATTTTATAGTAGGTTCTGTATGCTTTTCTTATCCTTTATTAAATTGTTATCATTTTGTTTGACAAATGCTTTAATGTACAGGCCCACCATCTATTAATGAACTTTGAAGAACCTCTGAAGGATTATGTTCGTGCGGTGCAGTCCATCAAGGTAGGTTTTTGTTTCGGCACATCTAATCTCTAGAAACGATACTTCTTTAGCTCCCTTCGTTTTAGTAGGTGTTGTTCACATCCGTGAACTACACCAAAATGACCTTATGACAAGGTCTCGTTTATGAATGTATTTTTCTGTATGGCGGCTTCTTGTTAATTGTTGCACCTAATTCTGTTTCTGGTCCTTTTGAGCAGGCTACTATTGCGGATAGAGCTACTGCTTTCAAGCAACATTGTGAGCTTGCTGAAACTGTAAAGCTGAAGGAGATCAATCTGTAAGATTCTTATATGTTTTCCTTAAATCACCGAGTATATGTTTGGTTGAATGAAACATCAATTGCATTCAATATGCCTATTTAGTGGAGAGGGAATTGACATGGCAGGGAATGTAATTCAATGGATGATTTAATATAACTGCAATCGCTCAAATTCAACCTTTGTAGACAATTACATGACTAGGAGTAATGCTGGTCACAACTGACTCTGTTATTACCAGCTTGATGTGTGAACTTGATAACTCTTTTTTTATGACATAATATTCATTAAGAGACACCAAGGGGTCATGTACAAAGGAGGATATCATAGAGGTGACGTCCTTCGACAAAAAGACACAATGCGGGTGTTGCCATCAATCAATCATCAATACTATATATTAATTCCAGAAACCAAGGGACTTTCATGCAATTAAATAAATCTATACACATTAATTATACTATATAGTTTTAAATCGCTAGCGCCGTGTGATGGACCTGAACAAGGGACTTCAATGCAAATATTATATAGGTTTGGTTAAAAATATAAATTTAGAAAATATTAGAATATGGCGAGTTTCCTTAAAATAAACGGGTCCCACTTATGGTACTAATTAGTATAAATATGTTAATTATTTAACATACATAAATATAATATATAAGTATATGTTATATTTTGGAAACTATTAAAAGGTAAGTAAATCAATTGATTTCCAAAAATATAACATTCCATAATTCATTAAATTTGTAATTTAATTAGTAAATAATAATGTTTGCTCTTAAATAATATTCTAATCTAATATTTCAGATTTATTTAAATATATAATAATCAACTATTATGATAGTAACCTTCCATATGAGTAGTAAATTAGTAAATAATAATGTTTGCTCTTAAATAATATTCTAATCTAATATTTCAGATTTATTTAAATATATAATAATCAACTATTATGATAGTAACCTTCCATATGAGTAGTAAAAGCAACAATAATATATAGCAATGAGAGTAGTGAAAGTCATACTAGCAACAGCGGGAATAGTAAAATTAACAATAATAAATGCGGGAGTAGTGAAAGAAAAAATAATGACGGCGGGAGAAGTGAAAGTAATAGTAGTCACAACACATATAATGAAAGTAACAGTAGGAACAACGGAAAGAGTATGAAAAATTAACTAACAATTCTATTTTAAGAAAATATTAATTTATTTAAATATACGAGCTTGACAAAACTAAAACTAACGGGTTAATCCTAAAAATAGCAGGAATAGTAAAACAAACAACAGTAACCGAAGAAGTAGTGAACGTAATAGTATCAACAGGGGATGTAGTGAAAGTAATAATATTAACAACGGGAGAGGTGAACGTGTCTCATAATTTGTTGATTAATTTTACCTCTCATCATAATTTCAATATATAAATTGTAAATGTATACAACAACAACAACATTACCACAATGCCTCAATGGCTCCCGCAAATTGCAGGGTAAGGGGGGGTCGGATGTACGCAGCCTTACCCTTGTGTTAGCAACACAAAGAGGCTGTTTCCGAATGACCCAAGATGAAAATTGCGTCGAGAACTGCATCGAAGGACCGCCACTTTACAAAAGAAAGAAGCGCGGCCACTTTAGTGAGCCATTTTGATTTATTCCATTATAATCCATAACCAAAGAATAATGAGTCTTTGGCTCCATTGGAAATATGGAAATTTAGAGAAATCATATTTCATATAAAATAAAATTTAAATGTTAAATAAAGGTAGCCCGGGCGTAGCCGGGCACCAAACCTAGTATACAAAAAAAAGACAACCTAAATATGACCCCCATATGCGAATGAGAGAAGGATAATGACGCTCTAAACTTGACAACTAATACTCTCTTTGCCCCAAAAACTTTGATCACATCTTTTTTGGTTTATCCCAAAATTATTTTTATTTCCCATGTCAAGTAAGATATTAGAGTGTTGTTCCTATATTACCCTCAGTTAAAAGAAACAAGATAGACGGAGTCAGGTCAGTGAAAAGCATTTATGCTAGTCGCCTAGTCATAAAGGGGAGGTTGTGGTGGTTCCCTTCTTATCTCTAGTAAAATCTAATTGAAAATGCTCACTATTTTTCCAGTGGAACCACTTTGGTTCTGAATAATGATGGAATTAAGCAAAATGACGCACCAAACTAGTTTTTATTGTGAAGTAGTGGTCATTCGATGTAATTCTCGGCCCAATT
The DNA here is from genome assembly GCF_048544455.1 of Silene latifolia. Taxonomy (NCBI): domain Eukaryota; kingdom Viridiplantae; phylum Streptophyta; class Magnoliopsida; order Caryophyllales; family Caryophyllaceae; genus Silene; species Silene latifolia. Next base: position 168,217,056 of record NC_133526.1, read on the forward strand.
GTCATTTTGGTTATCCTGAAACAACAACTTTGTATTATCTTCTTGTGTTGCTAACATAGGGGTAAGGCTGCGTACATCCGACCCTCGTAACCTGCAATTTGTGGAAGCAAAGGCACTGCGGTAATGTTAGTGAAATGTTTACTATTTGCGACAGGGAGAGGCACCATCACTAGTTCTATGCTATCTTCATTTTATTGTATTGCTCATTATGAGTGACCAAACTTTCTTAAGTGTCAGAAATAGGTGATACAATTTGTGCTTATGCAACGTAGTGAACTACCGTTATGTGTCCATGTGTACTATGCTGTATTTTTCTTCTGGTTCTATTTTGACCTTCTCCATTTTGTTTCCCGTGGATGATCATACTAGAAACTTTGCTTTTAGTAAAAATAATTCTCTATGCATCTTGTGTCGCAAATTAGCACGTCTTTCATTATAGATCATTTGGAAACATGCAACATAGGCATAAGGTTCAGACGTTCAGTGGTTCATAGATCCGACCCCCTTACTCTCCAAGTGGAATCAATTGAGGCAATGGGGTAACATTATAGTTGCTGTATTCGTTGGGCTTGGTGGTATCAAACTATCAATGATTACATCATGTATAGTTGTTCACATCCTTCAGCCAACACACAATACTTTCTCTTGAGAGTTGAGACTCATGCCAAAGTTTTCATATGTGCTTCTGACTGATATTTCTGATTTGAGAGGGGAGTATCAATTTGAATAATTATTGTATAATTTGGCAGAGACAAGCTCATGCTAACGCGGTCGGATAGGTTTGGAGAAGCCGAGAAAGAATATAGAGAGGTGAATGAACACTCCTTAAACTGGTGACTCATGAGATTCCAGCATACCTTGCTTATCATAGGATTTTTCTTGTTTATCTAAATACAGCTAAAAGAGGAGAGTGAGGAAGCAACTAGAAGGTTTGAGACAATTGTCAGTAAGATGAATGAAGAGATGGGACGCTTTCAAGAACAGAAAACAGCCGATATGGGATTAGCTTTTCATGAATTCGCTAAAGGACAAGCTCGCTTAGCCAATGGCATAGCTGAAGCTTGGAGAGGTCTGCTTCCAAAGCTTGAAGCCTGCTCGTCGTAAGATCAAATAGCAGCATTTCCAGAAAAAGAATGGGGTGGTTTGCAGGAATGCCAAAAAGCTGAATGCATCTATTATGCTTGTAAAGAGTTTTATGATTTCAGGTTGTTTGTATTCTGCTGTAGTAGAGATCTGTTGTTTCTGCTTTTCTTACGGATTTAGGTTGTACTATACCAGTTGCCTTTGTCTAAAATCCTACATTTTTATGTATGTAATGGTGCACATGTAGAAGATTTCCTTTTGTATAAATTCATCAATGTTGGTCAAATGAATTGAGAGATTTAAACTAATGATTAATTTAAGGCCCCGGGCATCAGGGGTCTACCTAATTTAACATTTTTAGGGTTGTTTGGTACATTACTTTTTGTTTGTCATTTAGACGATTGCGCTTGTCGTCGCTATCAAGCAATGAAGTATGTTTGGTATTTGCTCCCTCCCATTCACCGGAATCATACTATTTTCAGCTTATTCCCTGGATTCCTACCATTTCCTTATATGGTAAAAATACACACACCAAAAGATTAGCTATATGCCTATATCCTATAATGTATGATAAAATATCGTGAGTAAGCAATTATTAATCATGACCCTAGATAAATTTTCGCTACAGTTTATCTTCGATTGTAGAATTATTTTATACTTTGTATAAGAGCATTAGCAATAGTAGTTCTTATTTCTTGAGATTGTCCCCAAGAACTTTATTTAAAAAGTTTATCTAATAAATCATAAAGTTGATTCTTATTTTAAGAATTAGCACATGGAAATATGATTACCAATAATCATAACATGGAAAATGTGGGGTGTCTTTAAACATTGAAAATAGAGAAATACAGTATGATATGACATGAGAATTTACGAGATTTCATTTTAAAAAATAAAGTTATATTAGAAAATAAGTTGGAAAAAAAACATAAATAAAAAAGCAAAAAATGAAAATGGAGGTGAAGTGATGAGATAGAGAATGGAGCATTTGGGAAGTATCGCATTTAATTCACCTTCCGCCATTACCATACCTTGTTCTTCTTCATTTACCCTTAAACTTACGCACAATTGCTTCTCCAATCTCAACTTTCCTCGTATCGCCTGCTCTTCTTCATCATCATCTTCTTCTGGGGATTCTTCCGATTCTATTAATGGCGGTGACAAATCTTCTAGGTTTCTTCTCTTTTTATGTTCCTGCTTTATTCCCCTTTTCTAGCTATTGAGTGTTACTATAACTTCCGAGTAACGATTTTGTTGGTTTTGACTTGTTTAAGTCATTAATTTGTATTAGTCATGTGTGAATTTATGCAATTTCACGAAATTATTGTTCTAGTCATGGCCAATTTATTTATTTATGGAAAGGCATTGACAGTGGATTCTGTGTTTAACTGACTTCGTCGTAACGTTGAAAATTTTGTTCCTAGAAGCCTAGTAGAGCCTATTAGCTTCCATTTTGGGTGTTCTATTCCGGTGAGGTTTCTGAGTTGTTGCTGCTTATCCCTTGTCCACAAACTTGGTTGGTTTGTTGTAATTGGGAGGTATTCCCTTAATCCTAGTCATTTGCTTACCTCTGTTAAAAAAAAACCCTTACAAAAAAATGTAAAGGTAAACAAATGGAGGAGACGGAGGGGTTACTATTTTTATTGTTTGGATAAGCCTGCTTTGCAAAGCGAGTCCGTGGGATGTCTTGTGTTCTAAAATTGCTATTCTTGCAGCAATTTTTGCATTATTGAAGGACCAGAGACCGTTCAGGACTTTGTTCAAATGCAGGCAGAAGAGATTCAAGATAATATAAGAAGTAGGCGTAATAAGATATTTCTTCTCATGGAAGAGGTGATCTTTTTTTTTTTTTTCAGACCCTGCTACTTTATTAAATGAGCTATTCGTCAATAGTTATCAAATAAATTTTCCTAGGAAGTTCCGCTTGCTGATTTGCTAATTTGTAGGTGAGGAGATTACGGATACAACAACGTCTAAAGCAGATGAAGTCTGTCCATGACGATAGCTCAGAGGATGTGAGCGAAATGCCCATAATTCCGTCATCTATCCCCTTCCTTCCTCACGTGGTAAGTTTATCACAGAAAATTAGCTTAACAATCTGTTGAGCCACATCCAAAATGATTGCGGGGAGGGAGTTCCAAGAATTTAGTTAAGGGTCTCATAGTTCCAACTTGTTAAGTATTGCCACTGCCGAAGAAAATTTTAGCTTAGCTATAAGTTCCCAACTATCTCCCTATGTCGTGCGTCTAGGCACACTTTTGAAACCGAGCGCTGGACTTCGTATTCATCAAAGATATTAGACATCCTTTGCACTGTTGTACTCTCCTTTTCTTTTTACCTTTAAGACAGTGGGAAATATCTTAGATTAACATTCGTGATTAGTTTTCCCTTTCATATGTATTTTACGATAGTTTAGAGCTTCTTTTTTGAAGTTTACAGGCTTCTTTTTTAATGCAGACACCAAAGACGTTAAAGCAGCTCTACCTGACAAGCTTTTCATTTATATCAGGAACTATTCTCTTTGGAGGCCTTATTGCACCAATTGTGAGTTTGTGCAGCCAATGTATCTTTGTTTCAATGTCTTGTTTCCACTGTCTCTTTTGCACCATCACCTTACACTGATGGGTCCATAGATGGTTCTTGTTAGCCGATCGCAAATCATTTTAGGGCCAAGGTTTTGCTCTTAAGTTATTACACGGGCCAACTAACTACCCCTTGGAAAATTCTCCTCTTAGGGCTGTTTTCCATATAAACTATTATAGTAGGCACTCATTAGTCGTAAGGCAAACATTTATATCAAACTTCTCTAGATAAACTTCTGAGTCTTACGAAAGAAAAAGTAAATGGATCCCTCCATTTACTTCTACAAGGAAAATACATTAAATAAAAGAAAACTTTTGAGGTAAAACCTACTCGCTCCTCCCCTCCTTTTTCTTCTTTTCAATTATCATTTCGTATCCAAACACGCCCTTAAGAAGAAAATGGTCAAATCATTGCCCTCTAATCTTAAAAAAGCACATCTTTATTTCATACGTGTTCAAGTCCTGTGCTGAAATTTTCTATCCAGCAAGGCTGAATTTACAGTTAATAGACTTCCATTTTGAGTCTAGACTCCAGACTCCAGAGTACTTTAGACATGGGCAAATTGTTGATATAATTTGAGTATGGCCCTTTCGGTGTCTTTTGCTATGTGCATTTTGATTAAGGGTACAGTTGTAAACACTGTCATGAAGCACCTTAATGTGTAACAACCACCTGCCTCCTACTGTAGACGGCGCGAAGGTCATTGTCAGCAGGAAATTTCTTTTAACGTTCAACAGTTCTTTTTCTTCTCTAACCACTTGATATATATTTTTTTTCTAATTATCCTTTGGTAGAGAGTATGTGTAAATTTTTTTTTTCCCCAACTACAGAAAAGGGACTAGCAGGAAAGAGCGTCATTTCACTCACTGGGGCTTTTGGAGCTAAAATTCTGTCGATAACCAAACATTTCTTTGAAAATTGTAGGAAGTTCAATGATGGAAGCTAGAGTCTCTGTTTCTTGTTGCAAAAATCATTATGAGCCTGAAATCACGTTTTTCTTGCAGCTGGAGTTGAAATTAGGTATAGGGGGAAGATCTTATGAGGATGTCATTCGAAGCTTGCATTTACCTCTACAACTGAGGTATACTACAATATTCTCGCTTTTTTTTTGTTGAAGTCAATTGAAAGTCTTCTACCGACAAGCTATCACATGATCCTTACTGTTTAGAGCATATAATCTGTCAAGCCAAGATTGTAACTTATCTTTCTAATTTCAGTCAAGTGGATCCCATCGTGGCATCTTTCTCTGGCGGAGCAGTTGGAGTAATTTCAGCGTTAATGCTGATTGAAGTGAACAATGTGGAGCAACAAGAGAAGAAAAGGTGCAAGTATTGCTCCGGATCCGGTACGTACAAACTTATTCTCAAAGCATTTTATTCACTTAAAATTTTCTCTAAGCATCCAACTCTTCTTTTCTACTAATTTCTCCTCAAAGGCTCAAAGTATTTAAACTTCTAGTTTTTGGAATGTGCTAAATATTACCAAAGTAGTTCACTAACTTTCTACTCTTATATAGTGAAGTAGCTCTCAGTCTATTTATTATGTGTTACCCAGCGACATCCGCCATGTGTTTTCAACGGGGTAATACTGCATACTACCAAGGAAATGAATCTTAGGCCCATGCCAATAGGGCAACAAGCTACATGAAGGATTTTTTTTGGACCTCAAACTCAAAACTGACTTCCTCGTAAAAATAAATGTACACCATTGCTTTAAAAAAAGTAAGCATTTCTCGTAAAGAAACCAAATTGAGCTTCTAAAGGTTAGCTGTAAAATAGAAGTTTAATAGTTTACTCAAGGCTTTGTATAGACTCTAGGAGTCTAGGGAGTGTATGTTTAGGTGACTTCCAGGTAAATATAGATGCTTCAAATTTGAGCTGCTATAATTAATCCTGTTCTTAGCTCCAAGCCACTTCTCTTCTTTGGTCATATGAAGTATTACTTATTTCCAAGGTATCAACCTCCATCTCGAAACCCCTGGCAAAGACTTCAGGGCCACAATCAAGGATATGATATTCCTGTTGCATCTTTCCTCGTCTGTAATAAGTGAGGTGGACAGATGCTGTAAATTGGCTGCTTTGAACGGCTATATATGTTGACCATGAAAGTGGCTATTTTTTGGTCATAGATGATCCATGACGGTGTAGGGGCCTTAGGGGGTTTTAGCATTCTCTCTTGAAATCTATGTTTTATTTTATTTTCGAAAAGCCAACGTAGAACTTTCGATATTCAAAGATTTTGGTAAATGATGAACTTTAGTATGCTTGTAATTAGCAACTAGTCTCATTTGGTAGTTTCGCGATAATTTTTGCAAATGTAACGTTTTTTTTTTTGGTGTAAACCGGGGTGTCCATCGTCGACAACAGTGTATAATCCCCTCGCCGCGCGTGCTCTCACGAAGAGGTAAACGGCTGGCCAAAGAGTTTGCTCCATTCCCATGGGCAGGGATCGAACCCCTTACCTCATGGTTAAGGGATGAGGTGAGCAACCACTGGGGTGACCTGATACAAAGACTTTGAGGTGACAAATACGTAGAAAGCCGATGTCCTACTTGAGAATGTATCAGTATGCTCAAAATTGAGACTTGCTATTATGTGGTCATGTTAAGCACATCATAAGCTGGTGACTTGAGGACTTTTTTGTTTAACCATTCGATTCAAAAGGCAATTAATAAATGACAAAATGATACATAGTTCTGGAATGTTTTTATTTTTTATTTTATTATTATTATTTTTAACGTTGGGAGGGGGCTAGTGCAAGTGTTCACACTAATGTTGGGTGAACGGAAGAATTTCCCATTACCATCGGGGTGCATCAAGGTTCCGCACTTAGTCCTTTTCTCTTTGCTATAGTTATGGATGAGTTGACAAGGGATATTCAGGACGACATCCCTTGGTGTATGATGTTTGCTGATGATATTGTGTTGATTGATGAGGCAAAAGAGGGGGTGGAGAGAAAGTTGGAATTGTGGAGGCAGACTTTAGAGACTCGTGGGTTTAGGCTGAGCAGGAGTAAGACTGAGTATTTGAGGTGTCAGTTCACTAAGGGGGCGGGGTTGAGATCGACATCTATTATTCAAAAAGATGGGGAGTTAGACGGAGATGTGGCTCAGAGAATTAAAGCGGGATGGTTGAAATGGAAGAGTGCTTCAGGGTTTCTATGCGATAAAGATATGCCCCAAAGATTAAAGGGAAAATTTTATCGCACGACAATTAGGCCCGCCTTACTTTACGGTTCCGAGTGTTGGCCGTGAAACATTGTCACATTCAAAAGATGAGTGTGGCGGAGATGCGCATGTTGAGGTGGATGTGCGGACATACAAGTAAAGATCGGTTAAGGGATGAGGTGATTAGGGAAAAGGTAAAAGTGGCGCCAATAGAGGACAAGATGATGAAAAACCGACTAAGATGGTTTGGCCATGTGAGAAGGAGACCTATGGACGTACCAGTTAGGAAGTTAGGAGGCTGGAGACTTGGAGAACAGAAAAGGTCCCTAGAGGTAGAGGAAGACCGAGACAGACATGGTTGAGAGTGATAGAGCACGATATGAGATTTCTGGGGCTTGAAGAGAGTATGGTGACGGAGAGGGCACAATGGAGGGAAAGGATACATGTGGATTTTTAGTATTTGATGTTTTTTTGACATATTTAGTGTTTTTTTATTTAATTTAAAGAAATTAAATTATTTATTCTTCTCTCCTTTATTACACTTTTTTACCAACCACTTTCTTATAAATTTTACTTGGTTCATTCCGGATCCTTAATTCTATTTCGGTTTTTAAAAACCGTTTTAATCTTTTCTCTCGATTTAAATTTTAAGCTTTTATAAAAGAAATCCGGAATTCGATTTTAAAACCCCTAAGTTTACCTTGACTTTCCATTACATTTTCGTTCTTCCTTTTTGTTTTTCATTTTCCCTTTTTTTATTCGCATTTTGTGGCGTGCGTTCACCCATGGACGGTTCGAAATGATGATTCATGTCAGCCGACCCAAAATCATTTTGGGATTAAGGCTCTGATGTTGTTGTTGTTGTATTATTTTTAACGAACCCTTGTTTAGGTACAAAAAGAGGAGGGAAGTGGAGGGGTGGGGGAATACAGCAAAACTCTAAAGAGTTTAATGGATCCCTCCATCTCTCCCTAACCCAACCTGCTAACCAAACAAGGGAATTTGCCCCTCCCTTTCCCTCCAAATGCGTTCATCCAAACAAAGGGTGGAGCTGAAATTTGCACTTTTTGAGACTCTTTTCCTGACTGAAGGCTCTGGGCAGGCTTAACTACACGTGTTGCTTATCTTGATGACTGTTTAAACCGTGACTATTATTGTTAGTCCATAACTCCATATGGTATTTGCGTTTGTTCTCTGACTACATGAAGATTGTAGGGTATGATGTCTCATTCTCTCACCATTGCATGGCACAGTGTCTGTTTTTATTTATTCATTAATTTTTCTTTACATATTTTTTACGCTTGTAATATTCTTTGATCAGTTGTCACTTAGTAGTGGGTTTCTTTTGTAGGATACTTGTCGTGTGCTCGATGTTCTTCCAGTGGTGTATGCTTGAAGTCTGAACCTATCTCAATATCCAGTGATCTCGATCGCCCCTTGCGAGCTCCAACTCCACAAAGATGTCCAAATTGTTCGGGTGCAGGAAAGGTAATCCTTCAGATACTAATTATGGGTGTTGCTGCGTTAATGAACGTGTCAACATTATTATAGATTCCAATTTTGATATAGTCAGAACTCAGAATTGCTTTATGTTGCCATGTTTAAAAGAAAACGTTCTGTAAGTGTGCTGTGAAGTGTGAACTATGATGTTATGCTGTTTGTTATGATTGATATACCTCTATAGGAGATATTTTTACTGTTAACACAGGCACTACATTAGGAGGAAATCTAAGTTTCGCAATAACCTTCAATTGCTGCTGATGAGAACAGTTCGACATATCATGTTTGTTTTTCCCTTTCTGCATAGATACCTCTTATAAGGAAGGTTAAATTGTTCATAATTATTACTCCAAAACCCAATTGACGATGATCGTTCCCTGTCTAATGTTCAACCTGACGACACTTCTCACAACTATCCTCATTGCTACAGCAATATATTATTATGCCAGATCTGTGTGTCAAACATTGGAATGCATTTAAGAAAATAGCATTATCTTTTGCCAGAATCCATCTTTTGAGACTCTTGTTAACCATGAACAACTATGTTACTCAATTCGTTTAGAAGTATCTGACCCGGATGTGTCCAAGTGTCGGACTTGGCTATTTTAATGGAAAATCAGCACATTTTGGCTTAGAATGAGGTGTCTAAAAGTCATATCCATGTCCGAGTGTGGAGTGTCCGGCACGGGTATGCTAGGGAATAAGAAGAGTTGAAGTAATATATTGCAAGCTTTAGGTACGAAATTTGTTGTTTCTTCGTAGACAGAGATACTTGAAGTCGCTGAAAATCTTGGGTTTCATACTAGTAATGGTTTGATACTAATCTCAATCAATGTAATAGGTGATGCTTACTGCAGCTAGATTTTCTCCTATGTTGCAGGTGATGTGCCCTACATGCCTGTGCACCGGGATGATAATGGCAAGTGAACATGACCTGCGAATTGATCCCTTCGATTGATGTGGATATCCAACGTCAAATTGTCGTCATATAGGCATGTAGCAAAATATTGTAGAGTTGATGTAATTTGATGTTTATATCCTTGTATTTACCATCTCACCTTCCTCAGTCAAAACTGCTGTGAGATGTACATGTGTATTTTGATCGCTTTATTAATAATCGCCACAACTTTTGTTTAAGCTCTTTTTTCCCCCATTGCATCTGTGGTTAACCTCTTGAGGCATCAAAGAAAATGCCACAATCATCTTTTTTTTTTTTTTTTTGTTTTTGTTTTTGTTTTTGTTTTTTTTTTTTTTGATAAAATAAAGATAAATTTACAAAAGAAATTTTCGAAGCGAGTTATGAAATTCCTATTCACTCCCCTCACTCCCCTAGGACAGAAACTAAGAGAGCAACAATGGAAATTAGACGCAATAGACTTAATATCCTTGATAATGCACCTAATCGACGCGATCGCCTTTTCCGCTCCAACAACCTGCATAACCAAGTTAAGACAGTCCGTAACAAGCCTAACATGAAGGTACCCCTCGTCTAAGGCCCATTTAAGCGCCATGATAGCAGCATGTCCTTCGGCATGCAGGGGAGAAGCAACGAACGAGATTAGATTTCCTTAAATTCCCATTACCATCCAACAAGCACCACCCCATACCAGAACTCCTATCAGCCCTCCAAGCTGCATCACACTTGACAGTGCAAACATTCCCGCACACAGGTCCACCAACAATCCAATAAGGAAAGGAGTTTCTAATCCTCTTTGCTAAAACAAGATCTGGAGAGAGGTCCAACATAGGCTTCTGAATTAGGCTATCTACCATACTACGCGTAGCCTCATTCATAGTTTGGATATTGCCGAGTATAGACTTGATAGCACCTATAGGCCAAGGGCGTCGATTTCTGAAAACCAATTCATTCCTGCAACACCAGATTCTCCAGAGAGTAGCTATAAGTGGATAAAGGAGGGAAATAGGGTCCAGACCAATAAGAAAGTAAGTAATCCAGTTAATGACCCACACCCTAACATCAATATCGACTCCCTCCGCCAGTCTAAGACCTAAAAGGCAGCCAAACAATAGGGCTTTTGCAAAACTACAGTCTCTGAAGAGATGCGAAATAGATTCCACATAAGGATTTAGGCCATCACAAAGAGTACAGGAAGAGCGCCAGATCATATTTCTCTTCAGGAATTCAGACCCCACAAGAAGGGCATTAGCCATAAATTTTCATAAAAACACCCTCAGTTTATAAGAAATAGGCAACTTCCAGAGCTTTGATTTACAAAAGGCAACAATGGGTGGAGACATTCTAGAGCAGTCAGCTACAGAGGTAGATCCATTAGATAGGGCCGTAGCAGCAACATGATATCCCGACTTGACAGTGAAAACACCATGTTTAGAGAATTTCCAATAGAAGAAGTCATCCATAGGTTGGCACGGAATATAAGTTGCGCGGATTTTTTTAGTAACTTCCTCTCCTGGATCAAAACCAAGAGAAGAGAGATCCCATCTCCTATGGCTATCATGAACCTCACCGACCAAGAGCGTAGTAGCAGTGGGAGCATTGATACGTGCATTTTGTATAGTCTTTTTAGCCTATTTTAGCACGTATTTCCATGTACTTTTGTACTGTTTATATCGCATTATGCCCCGAATTGGCTACTTTGGTTCGTTTTGTCCGTTTTGTAGGAATGGACGTGAAAGTAGTGGAATCGTACAATTTTCGTCCTACTTTGCATGCATTTTGAGGAGACGGGATTTTTCAGAGTGAGATCTTGCTTTGGGATGCGTGAAGGAACGGTCTACGAAGCAGTCGGCTACGAGTTTGGACCTGTTCAGAGGAAGAACACTCGATCGAGCCCTTTTATTGGTCGATCGAGTGGTTTTTGTGGCTGAGTTGGTCGATCGAGTGGTTTGTTTTACTCGATCGACAGTGCTGGAATTGGAGGTTACTCGTTTGAGTGGTATTTCTACTCGATCGAGTAGATTTCTTGAAGAAGTACTCGATCGAGTTGTTTCAAACTGCTCGATCGAGTGGTTTGGTCTTTAATGGGCTTTAATTAGTCCGTGAACGTATAATTAGCTTGTGGACTTAGCTTATTTCTATTTAAAATGCACAATAATTAGGTCATTAGGATCTTTTCATCTATTATTCATCTAGGAATTACGTTCACTGCTTTACACTCTCTTCTCTCAAAACTCTCTACTGTAACTTTTGCTTTCGGATTATTTCTTGCTCGGATCTAGTGTTCTTTACGCCAGAATTCTTGTCTTTGTAATCCTTCTCTCTTCCTTAATATTAATCTTTCATTTATTTACTTTACTTGTTTTGTTCCCTTTAATTTCTGCCCTAATTCATTTATGCACATTTATTATTGTTTTATCATGTTTAATATTAGTTATTTCGTTGTTATTAGTCTTGACAATATTAATAGCATGAGTAGCTAAATCATTTCATGTTAGGATTAGGGGATCTATGGTATAAATGTGACGATGTAGTGAATAGGTTAGATGAATTAATTGTGAGACTCTGTCCCCATAGCAATATAACTGTATTTACTGGTCGGGACTAAATCTTTTCGGTAACTTGTCGTTAGGAGCACCTGGACCAAAACACAATTTATAGCTTCACAAACAACTCTACAAATAGTAAAGAGGCAAGTAAAGGTCGGATCCCAAGGGACGGGAATTGAGATGAGATTTCTATTGCAACTAGTGGTGTCTTAGGGGTGTCACAATTTGGGTTGATGTAGAAGGTCACTAAACTAAATAGCAATGAAAATAAACAAGCCAGATGAATTAAAAGGGTTGTAAACAATTGATAAAAAGCACTAGGGTGTCATGGGGTCATAGGGGATTCATGGGAATTGATCATACAAACATGTTCTCAAATTATAAGCAAGCAATTATTGTTGTGATGGATTGAGTTGAGTTATATCTTACAATCCTAGGAAAGTTTGGGTCCCGGAGCCGAATCGATTAGATTGTACAACACCTACAAGTCGACTTAGTCTTCCCTACTCAACAACATGCATGGTCTAATGAGACTCGAGTTGGTTTATGTCTTACAAGTCTCATTGAAAAGATAGGTGATGGGTAAAAAATGCAAGGATTCATAGGCTCACATTTCATCAAACATAACATGTGCATGATTTGAGATCAAAACAAGCAAGCAAATAAACCATGAAAGCATATTAATTTAAGCATGAATCATTCCCCATGTTGGTTTCCCCTAATTACCCATTAACCCTAGCTAGGTGACTACTCACTCATTATCATGTTGAACATGATAGCAAGGTTGTCAATCATACCAACAAAGTGAAACATGATGAATAAATGAAAGTAATTAACAATAATTAAAAAGGGATTAAGAGAATTATACCTACTAATGATTCCAATAATAAAGCAAAGAATAAAAGAAGTACTTGATGCTTGATTGAGAGGTTGTCAATCTCCCAATAATAACCCAAATAATCTTCAATTACCCAAAATAAAGGATGAACAAAAGAGAGATTAAGGAAATAAAACTTGTATTAAAACTTAATTAATTGTTGATTACAAAATTAAAGAGAGATTTGATTGATATTGACTACACTAGAGATTGCTAAGAAGAACATGCTCTTCTAATTAGACTAATGGGGTATTTATAGTGGGGATTAGGTGTTGGAATTAGGGTTAACTAAGGGCTTAAATGAAGATTAAGTCCCTACTTAAGGAAACGCCGGTATTTTTGGAAGGATGGGCATCTTTCTTGAAGCTTGAAGAAACGAAGTTGTGCTGCCTTGGAATCCGTGCGTCTTAGGCACGGGACGACCAGATTCGTGAGTTGCTGCCCGGGCGTCTTTGGGAGAAGACGGGCGTCTTCTGGGGTTGCTGCCCGGGCGTCTTGTAAGGAAGACGCACGAATTGTGGCTTGGTGGACGGGCGTCTTCTTGGGAAGACGCACAGATTGTCATGCAGCTTGCTTTCTTCTTCTTTTCTTCCCTTTTCTTCATAAAATCCTTGGGTATTTCCTCGGGGATGCAAGGATCTTTTCTCATCATTGCCCATCTACTATAGTATGTACAAAGGCCTTCTAATCTTGTCTCTCCTTGATGCTTGGTCATTGAATTCAATCAATTTAGTCTCATTTTGCCATGAAAATGCAAGGTTTGCACTCCTTTCCTACCAAGGACACAAAACCTCAAAGAATACGCAAAACAAAGAACTAAAGACAATAAATGACCCAAATATGCACTAAAAAGTATGAGAACAAGGCTAATTCGGGGACTAAATATGCTCTAATTATGGTCACATCAAATATCCCCAAACCGAACCTTTGCTCGTCCCGAGTAAAGAGGTGACAAAGACTAGGACCATTATTTAAACTAACCTAATAACATAGCCGATGTGAGACAATTAGCGGGTCTCACTCCGCCCCTTCAACTCACAACAAGACAACCATGAGGTAGGATGCCTTCTTGCAAGGCAAGGTGGGTCTTGCCAAAATGGCGACACATCCAAACATTAAAGCACACAAAACAAGTAATGGATGCATCTACAAAAGAATAGCCACTTTCCTCATCTAAGTGGCGGAAATTATCTACAAGGGAAGCAATTCAAGGGTACACACTCCTTCATAGATGCAATTTGTTCAAACTACTAAGCCTAGAAGGATACCAATAAATCACCTCCAAGTTGTGTCAAGCTAGGGTACCTTTGTCCTCAATCGTTAAATGCTTTTGTCAAGAATAGACTCCCTATGGTGTTAGAAACACTGGAGGATCGCGGAATTCCCCCTCTTGCCTAGACAAGAAGAAGGGTCGTCCCCTCTCTACCATGCACAAAAATGGATACGATGGATAAAGGGATCAATAGACATTTGAGTTTCATTTTGGGAGTTTGCTTTTGTTTTTGTTTTCCCCCCAATTTCATGTGGCATATAACATTTGAGAACACTTTCTTGCCATTCTTTTTTATTTTTGGCATTTCAATACTTGACAATTTTCAACTTTTTGCATTTCTTTTTGAACATTTTCAAAGTCACCCCATATGTAGTGAGGGTGACTTATATTTGAAGCTTTATGAGTTCTATTTTTGCTCCTCTTTTCATTTGATGCATTTTTGCAAACTTTCTTTCACTTTTCATTTCATTGAACTCAAATTGATTTCTTTTTGTACCCATTCCCTTTGATGACAAAATGTATGGTAGAACATGAATGATGGATGGATGGATGCATGATTTCAAGGGTCACCTTGGAATAAACGGTAGCCAAGGAGTTATCACACCACAAGGTACTCTTAACTAGGCCTTAATCCATGGGTCAAAGGATACTAGCATGACACATCCTAGGGTGTTTTACAAGTATTCTAACAAGCAAAGTCTTAAGAAGAAAAAGCATCTACTAGGGCCTATATACACTTGTCAAGCTTCCCAAGTAGACGGTTTCGCAAAATTTTTCTAACATGCAAACTACATGCCATGATGCAACTAATATATGAACATCCTAATGCAAATGATTCTACCAACTAATATGACATATACACTAAATGCAAGTCCTAAGTTCACATTGTTATACCGCATCAATCAAAATAAAGCCACATAGTCATTAACATAAAGAGGAAAAAGGAGATTGGAAAGATCATACCATGCGGTCTTCAATATCCTCATGTCTCGGATGTGGCGTAGTCGATCAATGTGAACAAGGGTAAAGTGAACACAATATATACAATATATACATGACTACACTACAAAGGAAATGAACTTGTTTTTGGTTTTTCAATTTTTCAAATTTTTATGGTTTTTTCGAAATTTTTTAATTTTTTTGGATTTTTGAATAAAAGTTAAGTTAGAATTCCCCATCCCCACACTAATATGGGCATTGTCCTCAATGGCCAAAATGATGGGAAATCATGCAAGCATGATGCATGAATTCTACACTAAATGCAAACTACACTAATCTACACTACATGATGCATGGGTTTTTGTTTATGACGGAGAAGATAATTTAGATTACCTCCCGTTGTGTATGTATGTACTTCCCCAAACCGAGTTAGACATTATTGCTAATGTCCTATGGTTGGGTGTAGTTCATGCACACACGATGCAATGCATGAAACTAAATTTGTCATTTTGGATTTTCAAAAGTGAGAACAATGAAATAAGAACACCTCAATGGGGCCGAGGTGTTAGTCCTCTATGTTGCTAGGACTACTCCAACCATGATCAAGATTGATAAAATACAAGTTAACAAAACACAAACTTTTTTTCATGAAACTTGAAAATTAAAGAGGGAAGATGAGGAAACTTCACTTAAACTTAGGTGGGTGCCTCACGCCCGCTCCACCTAGCTATGAAGTGATCCTCTAGAGATCGCCGTCATCTCCCTCTAGATCGCTATCCCATATCTCCTTTGATGCATCACTCATATTCGGGTCCATGAACTCGTCCTCTTCACTTTCAAGCTCCACCGTGTCCCCTCCGCAAGAATTGTTGCTCCCCTCCTCTTGTCTCCCGTTTGCCCCTTCATTTGCCCTCTCCGAATTGGGGAAGAGTAAGTCCATTTGTGCCCATGAGGGAAATGCTCCCTCCTCACTAATCTTTCCCTTTTGAACCATATCGTGGTATTGAGGATAGAGTGCATAGTAATTATCCACGGTGGTTTCGTATTGGCGGAAGTGAAAATCTAGTAGAATTCCCGTGACAAAGTCGTCACGGGGAAGGATGAAGGGGTTGGGATGGTTGTACGGTTGATAAGGAAATGGGTAGGGAGACACTTTGATCTTCTCATCTTGAGATTGTTGCTCTTGTTTTTGTTGTTGGGGATTTGGAGGTGGCGGTGCTTGTCTTGGTTGGGTTGGGTTTGGAGGGATGAGGTAGGATGGAATTGGAGACAAAGGTCCTCTTCTCTGGGAAATTCGTGGTAGGCCGGTCATCGGTAGATAAATCGGATCACTTCCTTTCATTAACCACTTGATCCGCTTATCAACCTCCTCAAGGGTTATCCAATGATGATGAATGAGAAGAAGATCTTCATTTATCCTCGTGTTTCCCGAAAGAGGAGCATACTCATTATTCTCATTGAATCTCGGATTGAAATGCTTCGCAAGCCAAGTAATGAGCCCTCCATTTACAATGTGTTTCATCCCGTCATCATCATCATTCCTAAACTTTGCCGATTTCTCGAGTAGCACAAGGGGTGCATTGAAGTGGTACACATTTCATCCTTGAATATTGAGGTAACATTCCATAAACACAAGGTCAAGTTGATTTACAATCGCCGGATCTCGGCGAGCAAAGAGGGTGCCCGAGAGGAACCGGTAAGTGACTCTCAAGATCGGATTTTGAATATGAAAAGCGAGACATTCCTTGTTGTGTATGAAATCCCGGCCGGTCATGGCCCTCCACAAAGGTTCAACACTATATTTCTTTGGCTTCGATGTCCGGGTAGGCGAAACATCGAGACCAAGCACATTTGCGAATTCTACAAGGGTCATCATTCTTGGAACATTCTCCAACCTAAATTCTATGCAATTTGTTTTGTTCAAGGTTGTAATCTTTAAAAAGCTCAAAAACTCAAGCACAAGAGATCGATAAGTTTGCTCATACATGCGGAAAAGGGTAGAGAGACCAAATACTTCAAAGAGAGCTTCCACTTGGTGATAAATCCCAAGTTTTCTCAAGGTATCATGACATAAAAACTTAGTAGGGAAAATGTTCTTACTTAGAAGCCGGTGGAAGACTAGTCTTTGCACATCATTGATAAACTCAACATTTGAAAAGTCATCAAGTCTTGTAAGATCCACTATTTCTTCATGCTCCCTTCTTAATGTGTTGACATGGGAGGTGGAAGAACTTCCCCTCATCCTTGGTCTCCTCCCATTCCTAAAAGAAGATCTCCTTGGTGCCATTCTTTGATTATTGAGCTGGGATTTTTGATTTGTTAAAGAATAAAGATGCTCCTTGTGAATTGAGTGTTGCCTTTGAAACCCTAGAAATTTGGGGCTTTTTGATTTTGTGGGTTAGAAGAGTGATTGGGATATGCTTTGGAGTCATAAGGAGGTGGGTTTTTATAATACAAGTGGAAGGAAGGATGATGTGTCACAAATTGTGTGGTGGGGTATAATTAAATTAGGAAAAGTCGGGCCAAATCATCGCAGGAAGACGGGCGGATTCGAGCAGAAGACGCTCGGATTCAAGCTCCACGGGACGGGCGGATTCTATCACAGTTAACTTTCCAAAAATATGACGCCACAAAGACGGGCGTCCCGACCCCAAGACGCTCGAATTCTTCTGAAGGGAGACGGGCGTCTTTTCACAAAGACGGACGAATTCTGAGGCAGTGAAATTTCTTGAAATGCTCAGGCAAAAAGACGGGCGTCTCTCTGCAAACACGGGCGGATTCTTCAGGACGAGCGTCTTTCCTGCTGAGACGCTCAGATTCTTCCACAGTCCCAAAATTTTCAATTTCTCAGCTTAGCAGGACGGGCGGATTCTTCCCAATATGCCCGGATTCCAGCAGGACGGGCGGATTTTAATGAAGCCGCTCGGGTTCAAGCTGCGAATCTTTCCTTTGACTTCCTTTCCTCTCATAGATGCTTCCCCACACTTGAAAATTGGTTCCTTCCTTCATTCAAGATTCGTTAGTGACCCTCCCTCACTTACTCTCATGAAAAGAGTTTATGTTCATGATTAAAGAAATGCAATGAAATTATAAATACAAGTTAAAGGATTAGTATATTTACAAGTGGTGGTTTAGGGAGGACTCCACCAAACTCTCCCTTTGATGGTTCTTTCAAGGATGAGAAGGCTCGAGGTAGGTGACCTCGACCTCTCCAATAAACGCTCCCTCATAGTATGGCTTCAACCTTTGACCATTGACTTTGAACTTGCTTCCATCTTCCGCCTTGAGTTCAAAATCTCCATATTTTTCAACTTCGGTTATCACATAGGGACCCATCCATCTAGATTTCAACTTTCCCGGAAAAAGTCGGTAGCGGGAATTGAATAGAAGGACTTTGTCCCCTTTGTGCAAGGCCTTTTGTCTAATCCTTTTGTCATGGAGCAATTTCGTTCTTTCTTTGTAAATCTTTGCATTCGCATGGGATTGTAGTCGGAATTCCTCCAACTCTTGAATTTGAATCATCCTCTTTTGACCACTCAATTTGAGATCGAGATTAAGAGCTCGGATTGCCCAAAAAGCTTTGTACTCCAATTAGATTGGCAAATGACATGCTTTTCCATAGACAAGCTTGTAAGGGGAGGCTCCTATGAGAGTCTTATAGGCCGTCCTATAAGCCCAAAGAGCATCATCAAGCTTTGTGCTCCAATCTTTTCGGGTCTTGTTCACAACTTTCTCAAGGATTTGTTTGATCTCTCTATTTGAAACTTCAACTTGACCGCTTGTTTGAGGATGATATCCCAAGCCGGTTCTATGTTGAACACCATACTTGGTCAAAAGAGATGCAAGTTTCTTCTCATGGAAATGCGTTCCTCCATCACTTATGATTGCTCTAGGAACTCCAAATCTTGGGAAGATTATTTTCTTGAAGAGCTTGGTGACCGTTTTTGCATCATCATTTGGAGTGGCAATTGCCTCCACCCACTTTGAGACGTAGTCTACGACCACAAGGATGTACTTATTCCCATTGGATGTCACAAAGGGCCCTTGGTAGTCGATCCCCCAAACATCAAAGATCTCCACCTCTAGAATGCCCCTTTGTGGCATTTCGTTCCTCCAAGAGATATTCCCCGTTCTTTGACAAGCATCGCAATGGATGATGAATTCTCTTGTGTCTTGAAACATTGTAGGCCAATAGAAGCCCGATTGAAGAATTTTTGCAATGGTCCTTCTTACTCCGTGGTGCCCACCGTAGGGTGATGAGTGACACCCTTCCAAGATTCCCTGGACTTCCCATTGAGGGATGCATCTCCGGTAGAGCCCATCACTACACTCCTTGTAGAAGTTTGAGTCATCCCAAAAATACCTCTTTACTTCGAATAGGAATCTCTTCCTTTGGTTGTGGTTCAAATTTGGAGGGAGTACTTTTCCAACAATATAGTTAGCATAATCGACAAACCATGGGGTGATGTGCCTTTCAAGTTGTGTTTGAATGGCCATCAAAATATCGTCGGGAAATGAGTCATTGATCGGGGTTTCTCCTTGTTCATCATGAAACCGGATCCTTGACAAGTGATCCGCCACTACATTCTCGGCTCCTTTCTTGTCTCTTATTTCCAAGTCAAATTCTTGAAGAAGTAAAATCCATCTCAACAACCTTGGTTTTGCCTCCTTCTTTATCAAGAGATGTCGGAGAGCACGGTGATCCGAAAAGACAATCACTTTGGATCCAAGTAAGTAGGAACGGAATTTGTCCAAAGCATAGACAATGGCAAGAAGCTCCTTCTCGGTGGTATCATAATTCACTTGGGAGGGATCAAGAGTCTTGCTTATATAATAGATGGCGTGAAGAGCTCTTCCTACCCGTTGGCCAAGAACCGCTCCAACGGCGTAGTTACTAGCATCACACATAATCTCGAATGGTAGTTCCCAATTTGGAGGTTGAATGATCGGTGCCGAGATTAGTGCTTCCTTGATTCTATTAAAGGCTTCAACACACTCATCAGTGAAAAGGAATTAGGCATCTTTAAGCAAGAGTTGAGTGAGGGGTTTCGCTATTTTTGAAAAATCCTTTATGAAACGGCGATAAAAACCCGCGTGACCGAGAAAACTTCTCACCCCTCTAACATTCACGGGAGGTGGGAGTTTCTCTATCACCTCGACTTTAGCTTTATCGACCTCTATGCCCTTTTCCGAGATTAAATGACCCAAAACAATTCCTTCATTGACCATGAAGTGACACTTCTCCCAATTTAAAACAAGGCTAACATCTTCACATTTTTGCAATACAAGAGAAAGATTATGCAAACATGAGTCAAAGTCCTTTCCATAAACACTAAAATCATCCATAAAAACTTCCACTATGGTCTCTAGATAATCGGAGAAGACACTCATCATGCATCTTTGGAAAGTGGCGGGGGCATTACATAAACCAAAAGGCATCCTCCTATATGCAAAAGTACCATAAGGGCATGTGAATGTGGTCTTATGTTGGTCATCCGGGTGTATAGGGATTTGGAAGAATCCCGAATACCCGTCAAGGTAACAAAAGAATTTGTTGGAGGCTAACCTCTCAAGCATTTGGTCAATGAATGGTAGGGGAAATGATCCTTTCTCGTTGCGGAATTCAATTTTCGATAGTCAATACACATACGCCAATCGGTGATCTTCCTTGTGGGTATTAGTTCATTCTTTTCATTTGTCACTACCGTGGTACCTCCTTTCTTAGGTACCACTTGGACGGGGCTAACCCACAAAGAGTCCGATATGGGATATATGATTCCCGCATCAAGTAATTTCATAACTTCTCCTTTGACAACTTCTTGCATGTGGGGGTTCAATCTTCTTTGAGATTGAATGGTAGGTCTATGGTCTTCCTCTAGATGAATTCTATGCATGCAAAAATTGGGACTTATCCCCTTAAGGTCATCTAGACTATAACCTATAGCCTTCTCATGTTGTTTCAACACATCAAGCAATTTTCCCAATTGGTTCTCATCAAATCTATCATTAACAATCACGGGTTTGGTCTTTGATTCATCAAGGTAAGCATATTTTAAATTTGGGGGAAGGGGTTTTAAAGTAGGAGTTTGTACCTCACTTTCCTCCTTTGGAGTTTCATTGAGAATTTGCTCCATCTCCATTAGACATTCCATTCTCATAGCATATTCAACTTGTTCTTCATTCTCATCAACCTCATCACATTCGAATTCCATAATGGATTCCTATTGCTCTTGAACTTGTAAAATGTCTTCTAGGATGGATTGCTCATCTTCTATAGGTTGACATGCTTCCACAAGGATATTATGCACTAATTCGGATTGTGCATGAGTAAGTTCTTTGTTAACTAGAGCGGCCTCAAAAAGATCTACCTCCAATTCCCAATACATATTTTTAGCCTCACTTGCCTCCAAGGCTTCCAATGCTTGCATGGGATCTTTGAAGAAAGGTATACTTAAGTGGTCCTCTACAAAACAATATATAAGATCCATCTTGCAAAATATCAAACAACTTGAAAACAATTAGAACAAACCTTGAGGAGTTTTACTTCCTCAAGGCAAAGAAAGACACAACTAATAACAATGTAAGAAAATCTAAATCAAGTTAACACCGTCCCCGGCAACGGCGCCATTTTTTGTCGGGACTAAATCTTTTCGGTAACTTGTCGTTAGGAGCAACTAGACCAAAACACAATTTATAGCTTCACAAACAACTCTACAATTAGTAAAGAGGCAAGTAAAGGTCGGATCCCAAGGGACGGGAATTGAGATGAGATTTCTATTGCAACTAGTGGTGTCTTAGGGGTGTCACAATTTGGGTTGATGTAGAAGGTCACTAAACTAAATAGCAATGAAAATAAACAAGTAAGATGAATTAAAAGGGTTGTAAACAATTGATAAAAAGAACTAGGGTGTCATGGGGTCATAGGGGATTCATGGGAATTGATCATACAAATATGTTCTCAAATTATAAGCAAGCAATTATTGTTGTGATGGATTGAGTTGGGTTATATCTTACAATCCTAGGAAAGTTTGGGTCCCGGAGCCGAATCGATTAGATTGTACAACACCTACATGTCGACTTAGTCTTCCCTACTCAACAACATGCATGGTCTAATGAGACTCGAGTTGGTTTATGTCTTACAAGTCTCATTGAAAAGATAGGTGATGGGTAAAAAATGCAAGGATTCATAGGTTCACATTTCATCAAACATAACATATGCATGAGCTGAGATCAAAACAAGCAAGCAAATAAACCATGAAAGCATATTAATTTAAGCATGAATCATTCCCCATGTTGGTTTCCCCTAATTACCTATTAACCCTAGCTAGGTGACTACTCACTCATTATCATGTTGAACATGCTAGCAAGGTTGTCAATCATACCAACAAAGTGAAACATGATGAATAAATGAAAGTAATTAACAATAATTAAAAAGGGATTAAGAGAATTATACCTACTAATGATTCCAATAATAAAGCAAAGAATAAAAGAAGTACTTGATGCTTGATTGAGAGGTTGTCAATCTCCCAATAATAACCCAAATAATCTTCAATTACCCAAAATAAAGGATGAACAAAAGAGAGATTAAGGAAATAAAACTTGTATTAAAACTTGATTAATTGTTGATTTCAAAATTAAAGAGAGATTTGATTGATATTGACTACACTAGAGATTGTTAAGAAGAACATGCTCTTCTAATTAGACTAATGGGGTATTTATAGTGGGGATTAGGTGTAGGAATTAGGGTTAACTAAGGGTTTAAATGATGATTAAGTCCCTACTTAAGGAAACGCTGGTATTTTTGGAAGGATGGACATCTTTCTTGAAGCTTGAAGAAACGAAGTTGTGCTGCCTTGGAATCCGTGTGTCTTAGGCACGGGACGGCCGGATTCGTGAGTTGCTGCCCGGGCGTCTTTGGGAGAAGACGGGCGTCTTCTGGGGTTGCTGCCCGGGCGTCTTGTAAGGAAGACGCACGGATTGTGGCTTGGTGGACGGGCGTCTTCTTGGGAAGACGCACGGATTGTCATGCAGCGTGCTTTCTTCTTCTTTTCTTCCCTTTTCTTCATAAAACCCTTGGGGATTTCCTCGGGGATGCAAAGATATTTTCTCATCATTGCCCATCTACTATAGTATGTACAAAGGCCTTCTAATCTTGTCTCTCCTTGATGCTTGGTCATTGAATTCAATCAATTTAGTCTCATTTTGCCATGAAAATGCAAGGTTTGCACTCCTTTCCTACCAAGGACACAAAACCTCAAAGAATATGCAAAACAAAGAACTAAAGACAATAAATGACCCAAATATGCACTAAAAAGCATGGGAACAAGGCTAATTTGGGGACTAAATATGTTCTAATTATGGTCAGATCATTTACCGACTTAGTTGAGTGCACGCTTCTGAGTCACCCTTTAATCTAGTTAAATTTAATCCTGGATCGGAAGATTGGACTAAATAGACCTGCTATGAACAGTAGACTACCCTGATGGGGGAGGAAGTTAAGTTAGTGGGAATCTAGGATAGAAAGTGGACCGGAAGGACCTTTCCATATCCGTCTCACAGTAATTTATCTAGACTATTTGCAGTTGAGTCACTGGACTACCGTAGTGAACCGAAGTCCTGACATGTCCCTTCTTTATTGATAGTTTATCTCTATTTTCTGCCTTCACTGCTCTTTCCTTGCTTATCTTTATTTTACACCTTTTAGTTTAGAAAATCAATTATAAACCCCTCCATTTTGTGATCAAATAGACGGACTCTTTACATATATCTTGCCTCCCTGAGGAGATCGACATGACTTCCCTAGCTATATAGTTAGTTTAGTTAGTTATTTTTGATAGGCATACGACTGTCCTGTCAAATTTTGGCACCGTTGCCGGGGAGGCAATTGCCCTATCTGTTTTTTTGTTTCATTTATTTTATCCGTCTCAGGGAATTCTTATTCCTTGAGAAAGTTCTTATTTATTTTCTTTCAGTGTTGTGTATGCCCAGGTCAAACAGGTTAGAGTTAGTTTCAGCTGATTATGAGCCATAGAGACTGTTTAGGCATAGACTCCGTCTGCAAAGCGAATCACGAAAGGAAGACTTGAGTACTTTCGAACCCGAACTTCAGCATTTCTTATTTACAGAAGATCAATCTTTAGTAGAAGATAATCTCAGTTCTGTAAACCAACCAGTAAAGATGCCGAATATTGCAAGTCATTCGGAGCCTAAAGCATCATCTATTCCTAAGGGTTTCAATCTCCAGACTGAGGATGGGAATACTTTTGACATCCATCCGTCCTATATCAATCTGGTGGAGAGAAATCTCTTTAGAGGTGTGGCAGGTGAAGACTCGAGGAAGTATATGGAGGTCTTTACGGACTACTGTTCTAATATCCCCGCCACAAAGGGGGTAACTCAAGACAAGATTAAGGAGGTGCTGTTTCCTTTTTCTTTGACTGACTCAACCAGGGAGTGGCTAACTGACTTGGACCGTACGGCCGCAGGGATCACAGACTGGGAGACCCTTGCTCTTTCTTTTTATAAGAGATATTTTCCTCCACAGCGCACCAATCAGCTAAGGGCAAAGATCACTAGTTTCAAGCAGGCACCCGATGAGACTTTCTATGAAGCTTGGTGTCGGTTCAAGAGGTTGGTGAGGTCTCTTCCTCACCATGGTTTTGATCCATGGTTTCTGTCCAATCAGTTCTACAATGGGTTGTACGATGACCACAGAGCCATACTTGATCCCTCATCCAACGGAAGATTTCAAAAGAATACTGATGATGATAAGGAATGAGCGATTATTGAGGAGATGGCGACCCATTGTGCTGAGTATGGGAACCCGAGGGACGGTATTCGAACAGTTCACGCGGTTGATAAGGCAGTCGTGGCTCAGCTGGAAGCCATGAATGCTCGTTTTGATAAATTGGAGCTGCATTCTGCTGGGGAGCCTCAGACGGTCCATTTTCTTACTAGAGGGGAGACCGTCACATGTGAGAGGTGTGGGAGCAATGACGGTCATACTGCTATTGACTGTCTTACAGAGAAGGAACAGGTCCTTACTTTTCAACAATACAGGCAAGGAGGGGGTTCCTATTATAATAACCAAGGGGCAGTCCATCCCAATTTGAGGTGGACAAGTCAAAATGTACTCAATCCTACCCCTCCTCCGCAGCAGCAACAACCATATGTCCCTCCTCATAAGGCTCAACAAGGCTTTCAAAAGTCTCCTTCCTTTCCTACACCTAATCACGGTGCATCATCCTCAAGTGGGGTAAGTGAGATAGGTGAGTTAAAGACGATGTTGTAGTCTTTGACAAAGCAATGGCAACTGAGTGACCAACAAAAAGATGCGTCTATCAAGTCACTTGAAACTCAAGTTGCCCAGTTAGCCGCGAACCAATCCACGAGGAAGCAGGGTCATTTGCCGTCACAAGCTGATAAGAACCCACACGAGACGGTGAATTTAATAAATCTGAGAAGCGGTCGTTCATATGAGGGACCGGAATTGTTGAAATCAGACCCGAGGAAAGTAATTACTGCTGATGAATGATGTACTGTTGATGAAAAAGAGCTGACGACAAAGAAGATACTCGATCGACTGGTTTCAGGTGGTCGATCGAGTGAAAAAGCTGAAGAAAGGACTCGATCGAGTGGAATTTCTGCTCGATCGAGTGACCAGGAAAAAGAACAGCTCGATCGAGTAAAACAAACAGTTCGATCGAGTGATTTTATTTAGGATTCTGCTCGATCGAGTGATATTTTTGCTTGATCGAGTGGTGCTGATAAAGAAGACCTCGATCGAGAGCCTGCTAGTGCTCGATCGAGTGAAATATCGCCTGAAAGACCCCGTTCGAGAGGAAAGAAGTCTCGATCGAAGGATGTAGAGCTTGATCTAGCTGATACGTTGGAAGAGAGGAACAAGGGGCTCGAGATACCTATCACGGTACCCTTCCCGAGGCGTCTGCAGGACACGAAGGCTAATCAACAGTTCGGTAAATTTGCCGAAATCCTGAAAAGCTTGCAAGTCACTGTTCCGTTCGCCGAATTGATGACACAGGTACCCTCTTACCTTAAATTTATGAAAGAAATTTTATCACGTAAGAGGCACATTAACGATCATGAGACGGTAGCTTTGACCAAGTTAGGGACGGCCCTAGTTCAAAATAAGTTACCTCCCAAACAGTCAGACCCGGGTAGTTTCTCGATTCCGTGTCATATTGGTACCCACTTAATTGATAACGCGTTATACGATCTTGGCGCTAGCGTGAGTGTCTTACCGCTGTCTCTTGCTAAGAGACTTGGTTTGACCAAGTTTAATTGCACAAATATGACTGTTCAGATGGCCGATCGTAGTATATCACGACCGTTAGGTGTCATAGAAGACATCCCTGTTAAGATCGGGAGATTCTTTATTCCCGTCAATTTCGTTGTACTTGACATCCCCGAGGACACACATACCCCTATCATTTTAGGGAGGCCATTTTTATTCACTGCCCGTGCAGTGATAGACGTCGGGGGCAAGACATTGACTTTTCAGGTTGGGGACGAGGAATTGATATTCCATCAGTCTAAGTCCCGAAGGGCTCCCATGCAAGCTCAGCCTTGCAATGCCCTCTCTTCTACTGAACCTTCTATTGACACTCCAAATGAAAATTTGGAATATTGTGCTGCTATCGTGACCCCTCCGCCTCAGATTGAGAGCAAAAAGGAGGAAAGTTCGTCTGTTTTCCTTGCTGCAAGTACAGATGAAAATAATGCAGGAGCTGTCAATGCTTATTGTGCAATTAATGTCAGTCAAAGTGGGGATGATAATCTCAAAGCTGGTGAAAAAGGAATAAAGACGAGGAAAGTTTGCGCGTATGTGGACGTCAACTATTCTCCTCCTAATAATTCAAATACAAGCTCGTGGAGAATGAAGAGGACGGTTAATGTTGCTGAGGTGACGTCCTCCAGTCAGAAGCCCTCCGAGGGGCTGCTGAATTGCTTTGAGAAGTGAGCGGGGAAATGCCCCGTGTAACAAATTGTAAAAACAATTTTTAATTTTCCGTCGGATTTATTTATTGCATTTAATTAGGACAATTAGAATTTAGACATTTTTAGCGTAGTTTAGAAGACTATAGACTATCACTATTCATATGTGGTATTTTGGGATATTTTTGCGAGTGTTTTTATGTAGGTTTAGGGAGATTATACGCTAATTCAAAGGCTTACACGAGGAAAAGAGCTCGATCGAGTACTTTTTGTACTCGATCGAGTGAAATTTGATCTATCGAATGGTTCCAGAATGCTCGATCGACAAAAGCTAAAAGGGGAGTACTCGATCGAGTAACTTTTTACTCGATCGAGTGAATTGCATATGGGGAGCTCTCGATCGAGTGGTTTTAAATCACTCGATCGAGTGAATTTGGAAATGACGCGTAGGGAGTCTCTTTAACTCCCTTTCTTTTTCTTATTATTTCATTTTCTTCCACATTTTTCGACTGCTCTTCACTATTTGCGATAAATCCTCCCGAAAACCTCCGTTAATCTTGCCCAATACCAAATCTACCACCTACAAATCTTTCCTTGCTAATTAATCGTCAATTGCCCTCTATTTTCCCTTTGAATTTCGTTGTTTTTCGCGGTCAATTGAGGACTTTAGGGTTTGCGATTTTTCGATCAAAAATCGCCCAAATTTGCTTGTTTGTGTCGATTAATTGCTCTTTGTAGGTTCCTTATCATCAAGTAAGTAATTCCTACTCTTCATTGTCTTTTAATTGCATTAATTTTTGCTTTTTATGAAGATAATTAGGAATTAAGGTTTCAGGATTTCCTTTTGGGTCGAATTTTTCGACTATTATTGTGATTCCATGCTTAATTTGCCTTGCTTGATGATTAATTCCCTTACCTCATTGATGTTCACATGTTTAATTCGATTTTTTTTTGAGAAATTTGTGATTAGGGTTCTTGACAGTCGAAATTTTCGACTGAAAATTGGGTGTTATCTGCTGTTAATACGTCATAGAAAATGTCATTTGATGATCATCCCCCTTATCCCATCACTGATTACTTGTTTCACTCGAATTTTTGAGGAACAAATTTGGGAATTAGGGCTGCCAGTCGAAAATTTCGACTGTTTTGGGAAAATTTTCTGCTGATTAATTGCTGATTTCTTATCATTTTTCCCCTGCCCTATTTGACTAGGATGGATTCTAGCTCTATGCCTTCTACTAGCTCGACCGTCTGTCCATCCTTGTCCGAGACGGTGGTCCCTGCTGCCACCACCGTCTCCGCACCTGCTAGTACCACCGCCACTGCTTCTGTTTTCCTTGTTAGTTCTGCCGATACTATCTTTACTCCTGCTAGCCCCGTTTCAGCCACAGCTGCTAGAACTGCTGCTAGCCTTTCTTCCTCAGTGGCGGTCTCTGCTGCATCCACTGCTGCAGCTTCACTTTATACCTCATGTACGGTGAGCACCTCTGCTGCGTGCTCACCTGCAGTCGCAGCTGCTTTCAGAGCGGCCCTAGTACCTCGTACCGTCAGTGGACGATCTTCTACTTCAGGTTCTAGAGGCGGGGGCCGTGGTCGTGCTACACCTGCTCCTAGCGGTTCTTCTGGCACGATCACTATTCGAGTGGACGACACCCTTGACTCCCACCCTGAGTACCCGCAGGTAACTTTTGTTAATGGTGTACATCATGCTAGATTTTATAACTTAGTTGACTGCGAGTTTCTCCATACGCGTTTCCTTTGCCGTACGTCACTTGAGAGGCTCGGTTTCTATGAGTCGGTTTGTGAGCTTTTACGGGGCACGGGGATGGCCGGACTTATCACTATGAGTGGCAATACCTTTAGGGAGCTAAGTCTTGAGTTCTTCAGCTCCTTCACCTTCTCCTCCGGGGCACACGATGCTACCCCCACTAGTCTTTCTGTGTCCTTCCGGTTGTTCAACCGGACTTTTTCGATGACATTGAAAGAGTTTGGTACTCGACTTGGACTTTCCTTTACGGGCGCCACTGTTGCCCCTAGAAAGGTCCTCCGCCAGCTTTGGCGGACCTTGGCCCATACCACCTTTCCCGAGCGAAAGTTCGCTCAGGTCCACCTTCCCCCCGCCCGTTACTTCCTCAGACTGATGGGGAGTACTATTTTTGGCCGAAAGGAGCCAAACAACATCAACAACGAGCTCTCCATTTTAGGCGGTTACCTGAACATAGACTTTGAGGGTCCCTTTACCCTCAACATCGCTTACTTGACCGCCTAGTACTTCCAGGCTCAAGGAGAGAAGATCACGGGCACTATCGTCTGCGGTGGCATAGCCACCATTCTTGCCTGCTCTCTCCTCCAGGCCTTGCCTCGTGACCTACCGTACATAGAGGGAGATAGGTACCTGAGCCTAGCGTCTATGCACTCTCAGACCTGACTGACTTCTGATTACCGGACCTGGAAGATAGATGGTTCCTTGTCCGTAGACCTACCTTGCACCACTCTCCCTCGTCTAGTCCCTTTGCCTACTGTTGCACGGGGCGCCCGACCACCACCTTTACCTGAGTACCACCTACCGGTCCGACCACCTACTACCTTACCCGCTTCTAAGAAGCGGCGTCGACTTGAGACTGGAGAGGGATCCACACCTTCCACGGGTGGCCAGACTTCCACGGCCACACCTACCCCGATCCCTACTCCTACACCTACTCTCGCGCCTGCTGACCAGACATAGACACAGCCGGTCCTACCGGCTAATTTTGTACCTCCTCCACCCTTTGAGGCGTCCTCGGTCATGGACCAAGGGCGCCGTGACGGTTTGTTGATTGAGATTGCAGAGAGACAGGCTCGTATGGAGAGGAACATAACTCTCACTTTGTTCCCTCTATACGAGTATCACATGAGGGGACACCGTCCAATCCCAGAGGGTTGGCCACACCCTTCCTTTTACCGGTACCCAGCTGAGGGGTACCCGGAGCCTGCTAGTGAGGAGGAGGAGGAGGAGGAGGAGGAGGAGGACCCGGCGGCGGCGACGGAGAGAGCTCGAGCTGAGCAGAGGAGGAGGAGAGAGCAGGAGGTGGACCCGGTCTACACTGTGACGGTGGAGGACGTGGCGGAGGAGGCTGACGAGTAGCTGCTGGTCTACTCACTTCCCCAATTTTCAGGCTGGTTTGGGGAAGTTCGTGTTTTGTATGTCTATTCTCGCTCTTTTATTTCTTTTGTCTCCTTTTTATTTTATTGTTTTTCATTCTTTATTGGTTGTATATTCCCGTTCCTCTATATATATTTGCTGGTGTATGCTGGAGGACAACGAGGGCGTTGTCCGTTTTGGTTTGGGGAGGGTATTGCATCCTTTTGAGTCTGCATTTGCATTTTTTTTGCATTCATGTTTCTATTTTTCAGCTTGCATTGTTTATTTATTTCATAAAATTCAAAAAACCAAAAAAAAGAAAAAATTTAATTAGAAAATTTCAAAAATCCAAAAAATATTCACGTTTATTTTCGCATATAGGTTGAGTCGGAACGGTCGATTTCCGTGATGATATTGCACTTTAACTTGTCATTTTACTTGAGCCTTGCACTTTCATTGACAGTTATTAGCTTTGTCATATGCATAGTCTACGAGTTTTTGTTCAAATATAGCTGACTGTTTAGACTTGACCTGATAAATCGGCAACCTACTTACAATTTCTGAGATTTAGAGCCCATAACTGGTGACATTCATGACCAGTTCATTAGGAATTGAGAGTAGTACTCCTTGCATAGCATGTTCATCATGTTTGCACTTTTATGACATTCGATTTCTTGTCAAATGCACACATTTGGGTTTGTGGTCGGTGTCACAAGCAGGGAGGTGCTTGCAAATTTTCCCCTTTTCTTATATCTTTCACCCATTTAGCTCCACTTAAGCCAAAACTTGCCTTTTTGACCCATTAGGTACATCCCAAACTGAGCCTGCCTAGTCAAGCTAGTTTAGTATGTCTTTTGTGGTATGCGTTTTCTGTCTGCAGTTTGGCCCGTATCATTTTGATTGGAGTTGGTGTAAATAAAGGAAGGAGAAAAGAAGAAAAAAAGAGAATTGAAAAAAAAAGAAGGAAAAACGTGAATAGAAAAAAAGAAAAAAAAAGAAAAAAATGAGAAATGAATGATTCATGTAAGTCGGAAAAAGGAAGAAAAAGTTGAAAACAATATTTGATTTGTATCAGCTGATTTATTAAGACGGTATTAAAAAAAGGAAGTTTTTGACCGTCTAACTCCTCCGTTCTTATTCCATATTTTTGAGGAGATAGTGTATGTGATTAGTGAGCTGTGTGCCAAATGAAGGGCACTTGTACTTTATTTTCCAGTCAGTTGAGATTCGGACGGTCTTATATATATGATCCTGTTATAGGAACTAGCTTGGCGCTTTTACCTCCACATTTCCATAACTTGTTTTGCCTTTTCTCACCTAAACCTCACTATTCCCATATCATTTGTAAGCCCTCGCCTGTGACGGACATTATTGGTTGGAGTGTGTGCATTAGTACTTGAATTGTCTTTCATTTTTGTTGCATGCATGCTATATAGGTCGCAGTTAGGTGAGTGACTGTTTCTCTTTCTCTCTTTCACATATATTATTCACCCTTTGCTTCATGAGAGAAGAGTTACCAAATGAGAGTCTGATTTTGTTGGTCTTGCAAGGTCGATAGGTCGGCTATATTTCTGAACAACTTATAACTCGTTTGCGTATTGACTGCTTAGCTGTAATTGTTAATTTTTGTTGCATTAAATTGGTTCAAGTAGACAAGTTATAGTTGGCTCTGAGTTTTCATTTCCGTTCCATTAGTTGCATTTTAGTTTACTTGAGGACGAGTAAAGGTTCGATTTTGGGAGATTTGATACGTGCATTTTGTATAGTCCTTTTAGCTTATTTTAGCATGTATTTCCATGTACTTTTGTACTGTTTATATCGCATTATGCCCCGAATTGGCTACTTTGGTTCGTTTTGTCCGTTTTGTAGGAATGAACGTGAAAGTAGTGGAATCGTACCATTTTCGTCCTACTTTGCATGTATTTTGAGGAGACGGGATTTTTCAGAGTGAGATCTTGCTTTGGGATGCGTGAAGGAACGGTCTACGAAGCAGCCGGCTACGAGTTTGGAGCTGTTCAGAGGAAGAACACTCGATCGAGCCCTTTTATTGGTCGATCGAGTGGTTTTTGTGGCTGAGTTGGTCGATCGAGTGGTTTGTTTTACTCGATCGACAGTGCTGGAATTGGAGGTTACTCGTTTGAGTGGTATTTCTACTCGATCGAGTAGATTTCTTGAAGAAGTACTCGATCGAGCTGTTTCAAACTGCTCGATCGAGTGGTTTGGTCTTTAATGGGCTTTAATTAGTCCGTGAACGTATAATTAGCTTGTGGACTTAGCTTATTTCTATTTAAAACGCACAATAATTAGATCATTAGGATCTTTTCATCTATTATTCATCTAGGAATTACGTTCACTGCTTTACACTCTCTTCTCTCAAAACTCTCTACTGTAACTTTTGCTTTCGGATTATTTCTTGCTCGGATCTAGTGTTCTTTACGCCGGAATTCTTGTATTTGTAATCCTTCTCTCTTCCTTAATATTAATCTTTCATTTATTTACTTTAATTACTTGTTTTGTTCCCTTTAATTTCTGCCCTAATTCATTTATGCACATTTATTATTTTTTTATCATGTTTAATATTAGTTATTTCGTTGTTATTAGTCTTGACAATATTAATAGCATGAGTAGCTAAATCATTTCATGTTAGGATTAGGGGATCTACGGTAGAAATGTGACGATGTAGTGAATAGGTTAGATGAATTAATTGTGAGACTCTGTCCCCATAGCAATATAACTGTATTTACCGACTTAGTTGAGTGCACGCTTCTAAGTCACCCTTTAATCTGGTTAAATTTAATCCTGGATCGGAAGATTGGACTAAATAGACCTGCTATGAACAGTAGACTACCCTGACGAGGATGAAAGTTAAGTTAGTGGGAATCTAGGATAGAAAGTGGACCGGAAGGACCTTTCCATATCCGTCTCACAGTAATTTATCTAGACTATTTGCAGTTGAGTCACTGGACTACCGTAGTGAACCGAAGTCCTGACATGTCCCTTATTTATTGATAGTTTATCTCTATTTTCTGCCTTCACTGCTCTTTCCTTGCTTCTCTTTCTTTTACACCTTTTAGTTTAGAAAATGAATTATAACCCCCCCCCCCCCCATTTTGTGACCAAATAGACGGACTCTTTACAGATATCTTGACTCCATGAGGAGATCGACCTGACTTCCCTAGCTATATAGTTAGTTATTTTTGATAGGCATACGACTGCCCTGTCAAGCATCAATAATATCCCCGCAAAGATCCTCGAGACTATTGCCCTCAATCCATTTATCCTTCCACGCATTGAGACAAGAGGAAGAGCCAATAGTCCAAGCAATGTTGTTGTAGATAAGATCAGAGCCCCAAACAAGGCTTTTAAGAGTCTATGACGACGCTTGGGGAGCCTTCCAACGTTTTTGGAAAAGGGTATCATCTTGATAACCAAGTTTGGGACCAATAAATTTACTAATAAGACTCCCTGGAACACTTAAAATTCTCCAAGCAGACTTGGCAAGGAGCGCTTGGTTAAAACAACCAATATTGCGAAATCCAAGACCCCCTTCTCCAACCGGCTTACTAAGGAAATCTTTACTACAGCAATGAATAGACTTCTTAGTTCTAGTTCCACTCCATCAAAAATGCACCATCAGAGACTGAAGCTTTGATGTTACACTTACCGGTATGCGAAATACCGATAGAGAGAAAAGAGATAGTGAAGAAAGAACAGAACGGATAAGAGTCAATTTACCAGCTGCAGAGAGAAAAATGTTGTTCCACGAGGATAACCTTCACTTTGTTTTGTCAACAAGAAATCTAAACAAATCCCTTTTAGATGACCCAATACTCGTTGGTAGTCCAAGATAGTTTCCAAGATAATGCCTAGAAGCAAATTTGTACTCAGACAGGCATTTCTTGGCCGTCATGAGGGAGCAGTTTGGACTGAAGAGAATAGATGACTTATCTTTGTTAAGGCATTGCCCAGAAGCAAGACAGTATTCATCAATAATGTTCATAAGAAAATCCAAGTCCCCGAAGTCACCACAGATGAAAAAGAGAGAATCATCTGCGAACAATAAATGGGAGATTGCCGGTCCGTTCTTGCATATTTTGATGCCCTTAATGAGGTTAGCATCCTGAGCATAGAGAATCATTTGAGATAGGACTTCCGTGCACAATACTTGAAATCACTGCAAAAAAGAACGGAATAAATTCCATAAGTAACTAGTTTACATTTTTACAATAACGTTGTCTATTACTTGAACATAATTTTTTTTTATAAAATGGATCTATGTTAGCATAATCATAGATTTGTTCCATGTTAATTAGGAGTAATGATACTCTCCATTACTCAAAAAGAAATACTTAAAAATTTGTTATAGCTGTATAAGAATTTAGTTGTATGTTGATTTTTAACTATTTGTCGAAAACACTCAAAAGATATTATAAGGAAAAAGACTCAAATGAAAGTTTCCTTCACATCTTTAAAGTAAACAGAGTGCTTCCTAAAAAAAAAAAGTAACGTAAACAATGTATGGTTTCTAAAAAGAGAAGTGTTGAAAACATTAAGGAGATATTATGAAAATAAACACTCTTGAAAAGAAAACTGAATTGTTGTGAAATAAAGGGGGAAGAGAGTTGTAGAGAGAAGGTAGAGAGAAAGTAAGGAGGGTTATGAAATATTATAGTATAAATATGGATGTCCATATCTTAGAATATTATAGAGTATATTATCTTATGGAAACTCTACCCTCATTGTATGTGTATATATACCTCCTCATAATGGAATAATATACAGTTCTGTCTCTATTTTCTTCTCTCTACTCTCTCTCTATAATTATCTCTTGTCTTTATTTCACAACACGTTATTAGCACGAAATGCTTATTAATTAAACTACTAAAAAAAGAATTGACAAAACATAATCATTAAGATGGTCATACAACAATGATAAACAGCTCGTGTTTATCACACTTAATCATCTCAGGTAAGTTTTTCTAGTACAATTTTCTTCCATATACGTATAAGTACTTAATTTTGTTTTATAATCGTCAAGATTTTGATTCCTGTATCTGAAAAGAAGTACGGAACATTTGTTACAAAATATATACAAGTTTTGAAAAGGGACATATCATATAATTTTTGGCCTGAAGTTCCAAAATATTTATTTTATAAAGATGAGAAATATGCCCATATTATAACTTTGGCCAGAAGTTCAAATTTTTAAAGGTGTGTAATAATTTAACACCGTCTCATTAGTACAATATATTCATATTGTATAAGTGTAAGTGGCTAGAAGTCCACGTCTATGAGTATATGAACCGCTGTTCAATTTAAAGCGATCTTTATAAAAGGCAAATTTATTTGCGAATTGATTCTTGTTCTCCTGAAGTTGAACAGTATAATGAAATATGAAATTTGATCCACTCCTTGGAGTGAATGTGACATCTCATAAAGACTCTGTCTGTAGTAGAGATCGAGAATATGGCGGTATGATAAGCCTAATATTGCGGCCTTAAATGAACCTAATAATGTGGCATTTGATGAGGCAAGTAAAAAAAGCCTTAATTGAGCTTAATAATGTGGCCTTATTGAGCCAAATTTGTTCATTGAAAGAAATGACAATATCGCATAAAAGTGAATATCTCATGAAATCCCCGTGAGACTCGTATATGCTCGAAGTTTGATATGAGAAAGGGAAAATTATTTACGGGTTGAAATATTGACATTCGTAATATGACTTGAAGTTCATAGTGTTTGTAAATAATGAAACTATGACTAGAAATTCATAGTATTTAAGTATAATGAGATTTGTGACCGAAAATTCACATTGTTTACATATTTCCATTTTTCATATCTTGCATATTACGGAGTACGTTTTATCTGTTTAAATTGTTGTTTTATTGATGATTGTGTAGTCAACACAAATGTAAAATAAATATTAATTGACACACGACAAACATGATTTAATTGTGTGAATAAGGATAGCATTAGTTTTTGCCTAGTATATTGACAATATATTTGATATTTTTTGTTCCCGCCATTTATGTCATCTACACGAAATCTAACCAACTGAATTGAAAAAAAAAAGACAAGGAGACGTATTATCTTAAACATGTAAGTTGTTCTATATAACTATGTTGTCAATTTGTTAATTATGACAGGAGCAAATATTTTCCCTATCATGCAGTAATTTTGTATGGAGTATAAACTTAGTTTTCTATTTCAATGTTATGAGTTTCTGACCATATAGATGATTTTGAAGCTGCCTCTCCAGTCACCATATTTTGATTGCATCGTTTTTTTCTCAATATGGTTAAAGGTGTATTAGTAATTTATTAATCAATTCATATGCATCGCTGTGCACGGCTTCAATTAATATTTGGCATATGATAATTATTAAGTTTATTTTTATTTTTTTAATTAATTGTTGTTTTACGGTGACTGATAGATAGACATTTGTTAATTATTTTGTTTAGTGTGTCATTATTTTATGAGTTTTTGGCATGTTAGATATATTAACGTACAATTTTAAAATTTGCAAAGAGAAAAAAAATTATATAATGAAAATATTCAAAGAGTAATATGGTCATGTTCCTTATTGGAATATTGATAAGTCTTGCCTAAATATTGAGACACATGTTGTGTCCAATGTCACATCATTTATCTGGCCGGATTCTTAGAAAGTTGACATGAAATAATTCAGATGTGACATAGTAAGGCCATCCGGGTTCTCATTATACCCATTTTGATAAACCTGAAGTTTATCCTAAGGAAAATATAAGTGCTGAAACTCTCTCGTGTAAATTTATTAAAAGCAAAATATTACACGAAGACTGGGTATATTTGATATTTGAGATCACAGTTTGATTATTATATGGAATCGTTAGTCTCCAAATTGAGCATTGTGATTCAGCACATTGAAAAACAAACTGCGTAAGACAATTAAGGTGGATATAATGATTTATTGCCCATTAAATCTATCTGGTATAGATAGTTTTTACCAACTTAGGGAGAGAATATGATAAGGAAAAACTAGTAAAAACAAACAAGTATATTATCCTCAACTGGACCTGAAGTTCAGTGGTTTGTTTTCAATATGAAATACATCAAATAGAGGTTCATGGAATTAAAAATGATAGTATTCATTTGGTTATGATGATATATTATGATACCACTTTCATCACCTTATCAAAATATGTTAATACATTGAAATCTATGATTTAATTATAGACAAATTAGCCCTATATGTGGTATAGCGAGCTATAAATTAGTCATACAAAATATATGTAATGAAAAAGTAGATTCTTGCCAAATTGAACAATAACCACACATGAAAGGTAGTGTGAAAGTCATATCGGTTCACATATTTCAAGTAATAAGAAAATGGCAAGCATAGGCAGTTGGTACTCCTATGGAGTAAAGAAATTTGGATGTCCTGAAAATGACATAGATATCTCAATGATAACAGATGGCCTATATAGAAAATGAATGGTACCATATACATTCAGATATTACTGATTAGTACTGACAATATCGCGAGATGTTGAAATTATATATCGATATATTTAAGAAACCGATATGCATTTGCGCGCGGAATTTAATGGACTAGATAATGGAGATCATATAAATAAGTCCAATTTTATTATTGACACATAATCAATGATTATGAATAAGCTCATGGACCGAAAGTCCATCCATTAACTTGAAGTCAATTGTAATTATGAATATTGGAAAAGAAACTGTACGGTTTGCATTATCGAGTCATCATCATGTGTATTTAGAGATTAAGTTCATTTGCATATTAATTAGTTTTATTTTATAAAAGTTATTGCATTGTTTTAGAATGTTGTTTAGAATTAGTTACATATCATATGCATGCACGTGATTAATTATATTGTTATATTTTGATAAATATTTTAAAAAAGAGAATTGTTATCTTATGAGATACTCCAACGAAGATTACTCCTTATAGGAGCTATTTATAAATGATTATCAAATGATAATGTTTGATTAATTGAGTTTTGGGAACTCATGATTATATATGAACCTCTATGACACGATTGAAAAGTTCGTGATTATTTTCAAAATGGAATACTTAAACTCTTGTAGAGTTTACTTGATGTTTCAACCTGAAGTTTGAGCATATTGGAATTTAGATTTGAATGAACTTCTTGCTAATTAAACATGTGAAATGAGTTTATGGTCCAGAAGCACCATGACAATTAGAATAATGTAGTGAAAATCTACAATGAAAATGTCAATCCATACATATATGGTTTAACAAACAAAATGGCTCAAAGGTATTGGATGATTATTCAATAATTGTCGGATTGATTCTCCCTAAGACAAGGAATTAAGGAATGATGGCTACACTCTTTTTCCCTTCGATTAGGTTTTTTTGTCCCAAAGGGTTTTTTCTAGCAAGGTTTTTTAACGAGGTAGCACAATAAGCGCATTGATACGCTATGATTATTAAGATGAGTTATTCTTGACATATAATATTATGTCATCTATCGTGAAATTCTCTCACTATTGTGGAAGTATTATTTGAAATAAAGATCTAAGAGTCATCACAAATGACTACACCGAGATTATGAGTTCTAATGAAATATGAAGATAGAAATTATCAAGGATTTGAAGATATCAAATTTATCAACTACAATGGATTTTATTCAAATATCGAGACGAGAAGTTACGTTAAAGCATGGTTCATTTCAAGATACATCAAGTTATGTAGTCACCAGGGGAAGTAGACATGCATTGTACTCTTTTTCCTTATCCATGGTTTTGTCCCACTGGGTTTTCCATGGAAAGGTTTTAACGAGACGGCTATTATTATGCGTGTTTGAAGATTAGTGTACTCTTTTCCTTCGCCAGTGTTTTTCCCAATGGGTTTCTCTAATGAGGTTTTTAACGAGGCATCTTCTTCAGCAATGGACATCCAAGGGGAAGTGTTATGAAATATTATAGTATAATATTATATGGATGTCCATATCTTAGAATATTCTAGAGTATATTATCTTATGGAAACTCTACCCTCATTGTATTTGTATATATACCTCCTCATAATGGAATAATATACAGTTCTGTCTCTCTTTTCTTCTCTCTACTTTCTCTCTATAATTATCTCTTGTCTTTATTTCACAACAAGGGGGACAAAACTGTATTCTTATTCCATTATAAATGGTATATATGTATACAATACAATGCGATATATAGTTTCCATAAGACAATATATTCTAAAGTATTCTAAGATATCGACATCCATATAGTAATATTCCATAACACTCCCCCTTAGATGTCCCTTACTGAAGAAGTTGCCTCGTTAAAAACCTTCCTACAAAAATCCCGTGGGAAAAACACTAGTGAAGGAAAAGAGTACACTAATCTTCAAACATGCATAATAATAGTTGCCTCGTTAAAACCTTTCCATGGAAAACCCAATGGGACAAAACCATGGATAAAGAAAACGAGTACAGCGCGTGTCTACTTCCCCTGATGACTACATAACTTGATGTATCTTGAAATGATCCATGTTCTGACATCACTTCTTGACGATCGTTGAAGTAGTACCCATTGTGGTTGATAAACTCGAATCTTCACTCAATAGTAATTCTTGACAACTTCAATATCATATTCTTTCGAAGCTGACAATCTGGATATAATCATTTCATAATAACTCTTGGATTTTCATTTCAAATAATACCTCCATAATTATGATAGAATTTCTCCTCAATATATGACATAATATTATATGTCGAAAATAATTATCATCTCAACAATAATGACGTTCATGACTATAGCGTAATAATGCGCTTATAGTGCTATCTCGTTAAAAACCTTACTGGGAAAAACCCGTTGGGATAAAAAAAAATTAGTCGAAGGGAAAAATAGTGTAGCCATCATTCCTTAACTCCTTGACTTAAGGAGATTCAATCTGATAATTATTGAATAATCATCCAATACCTTTGAGCGATTTTCTTTGCTAAATCACATATGTATGGATTGACATTCTCATTGTAGACTTTGACTACATTTTTTCCAATTGTTATGGTACTTCTGAACCATAAACTAATTTCACATGTTTAGCATAAAGCTCATTTAAATCATTATTCTCATATGCTCAAACTTCAGGTTGAAACAATAATAACTTCCTTCAAGTAACTATACAGGAGTTTGAATTTTCCGTTTTGGAAATAATTACGATAACCTTTCAATCGTGTCGAAGAGGGTCATATATAATCATGAGTTCCCAAAACACAATTAACCAAACATCATCATTTAAATGTTCATTTATAAGAGGCTGTAACATATATTTCTTCTTTTAAACATTTATCAAAGTATAACAATATAATTAATTATGTGCATGCATATGATATGTAACTAATTCTAAACAACAATAAAAACAAGACAATAATGTATATATATTAAAACTAAGATGCAAATGATGAACTTAATCTCTAAATGCACACGATAATGACTCGATAATGCAAACTGTACCGTTTTTTTCAATATTCATAATCTGTATTGACTTCAGGTCATTAAATGGACTTCAGGTCCAGCATATCGGTTTCTTAATCACATCGATATAATTTCAACATCTCGTGATATTGTCAGTATTGATCAGTGACATCTGAATATATATGGTACCATTTTTTTATATAGGCCATCTATTATCATTCAAATATATGTGTCACTTCCGGACATCCAAATTTCTTTACTCCATAGGAGTACCAACTTCCCATGCTTGCAAAAACTTCAAAAATTCTGAAAAGCTCTCTAACAAGAGGGGAGAGAAGATAGGAGAAAATCCTCTCTAAGAAAGAAAAAAACTAGAAAATTTGGAAATTGATTTGGCTGTTCATGAGTCATAACTCATAAGCCCTTCTCTTTTCCTATCATATTATTTGTAGATCTTTCTTGCCTTTCCTCTTTAGTACTTTTATGGAAAAAAAAAAAGCTCAATCCAAGTTCCTGTCTTTCACCTTCTCTAAGATATGACCTTAAATTGCTCTCGATTTTAGCATAGGAGAGCTTTTTTTAGTCACATATCTAGTTTTGAAAAAGTTGAAATCATGGATCTAATTAGAAATTTTTTTTAGTGTTTAACCATCACAATTTAATAATAGCAAATCAATATAATTTTTGGAGATGGTAGACCATATGATGAATATTTTGGAATATTTGCTTCTTTAAGTACTTATCAAATATTTTCCTGGTTGATGGCTAAGATCTGATTTTCAGTATCCGTTTTTATTCCATTAAAAGTTTGTTTATGTATCATTTTTGTTTGGATTTTGCATCCTGGAGTATGCGACTCTTTTTTTTTTTTTTTTTTTTTTTTTGTATGAGTTGTATTAGTTTCTCTATGGATTTGGTTGTGTTGTGAGTTTTGTGGCTCTTTCTTCTTTTTTTCCTTAGGTCTTCAAAGTCCATAACTTTTTTGTTTATCTGTGAAAGTCTTTTCTTTTTGCCCTCGCCATTTTGTGGATATTTTGAAAATCTGTCCGATTTTCTTTTTCCACTTCCATCCGCGAGGATGTTATAGGTTAATACTAGATTAACCTAGTTTCCTTTCCTAATCAAAAAAAAAAAAAAACTGCACATGCTTGCTATTTCTTATTACTTGAAATATGTGAACCGATATGACTTTCACACTACCTTTCATGTGTGATTATATTTCTATTTGCAAGAATCTAATTTTTTATTACATATATTTTCTATGACTAATTTATAGCTCGCTATACCACATATAAGGCTAATCTGTCTATAATTAAATCATAGATTTTAATGTAACATACCACATTTTCATAAGGTGATCAAACTTATATTATAATACATCTTCATATATAACCAAATGAATACCATCATTTCCAATTTCATGAACTTCTATTGGATGTATATATTTTCATATTGAAAACAAACTGCTAAACTTTAGGTTCAGTTGGGGATAATATGCCTATTTGTTTTTACCAGCTTTTCCATATCATTTCCCCCCTAAGGTGGTAAAAACTATAACCCCCTTAGTCCTTAATTTCTCATATCACCGATGAAAGTTTATATGGGCATATTGTTGGAATAAGTGTCCTCCGACAATAATGCGATCACGACTGTTGATCATGATGATCACATGTTTAAATCTCATTTTAAGAATACATGTGGGATGTAATATTTTACAGTCAACTGGTCCACACATATTGGTAATGATTGGCTGACTAGAGTTTGACATTACTGTCGTGCGACGGTGGTGATCAGTTGATCCCCTTAGGTCATACCTATAGGGAAATAATCTTAATTGATTATTTAATTAATCGTATGCTGATACGGATTAATTAAATTGCTTAAAAATTGACGGATGATTTTGTGAGTAAAATTAACGTGTCTTATTGTGATTCGATTATAATAGATACGGTCTAAGTAATTGAATTGTTTTATTGCTTGGATTAAATTATTGTTTACGAAACAATTGAAATTGAAATCGAATGAATAATTTATTATAAATACAAGACGTTGTAATTTATAATTTGATAAACCGTTTTGGTACAAGTAATTACGAATTACTAGTCGATTTTGTAAATGACATATTTTATGAGTATATTGATTTTTAATATGATAAAAATACATTACAAATTCACATGTCAAGTAACATGTCACATATGTCACAATTGACAAATGACAAAATAAAATGGACCTCCCATTTTATCTATATGTGCCGAAATAATGGAGGATGTTTAGGATAATATATTGTGTTTTTTATTTAAGTGGAAAACACAATGATGAAAGCCTAACTTGTAGCATTGCATGCCTATTTTTCTTGGGTAGAAAAGCTAGCCCATGCATTGGACATCATTCTCCCTCCAACCGGTTTTCACTTTGGTAATAGAGGATGTTTCCTCTACAATTATTCATACACATCTTTTATATTTTTCTAGTATAAGAAAAATGCTTTCTCTCTACATCTTATGAGATTTCTAGAGAAATAAACCTCACAAAAAAAATACTCCCTCTTGACCGAAATATTCAAGAGAAAAATACAATTTATTTTGTGTCAATTTTATAGTAAAACTTATATTATTACTAGATCATAATAATATTTGTTATTGAGAGGTTTCCTTGGGTATTCATTTTTGGGAGAGATTCTATACTTGAATCTTTGTTCATCCACATAAGGAAAGCTCAAGAACATGTGAGTAGGAGAACTCACTTGTGCCTAAATAATCCGAAATCTTCAATGTAAGATGATGATTTCTTCATTATTCTTTATATTGTTTGCATGCATAAGATTTGTAATTAATTTTATGACTAAATTAATTAAAACATATATAAATATGTTAAGTAATGAGATATAGATTTCTAACAAGCGGTATCATGAGCCTTTGGTTGTTTGCATGCAAATCGGTTATAGTTTTTCCGAGTTATACGATTAACATATAAAACTTATAAATTTGTGTTTATTATGATATATCACGAAATTTATTATGCATGTTAAAGTTTCTGGTCCTAAAATTTTTTAGGATAATTTGGTTTAATTTATGGATTTTATTGTTCATTTTATATAATATTGGCATTAAAATGTGATTTTTATGATAAAAAAGTCATTTTTGGACGAAAATTAGCTAAACTTCGAATTTTCTAGTGGTTTTTGGATATTTTTTCACATATATTATTTTTAGATGATCTGGAAATTTTCATAATTTTTGGAGTTTTTATGCTCGAAATATAGATTTTTCATGATAAAAATCGAATTTAAATGAAAAATAGGTTAATATGAGATAAATTACGAATCTGGTCATAGAAATTTAGTATGTTGTCACATGCAATTTTACAAGATGTGTGTAAAATAATAGACTATAATGAAGTCTTTATGCATGATTTATGATTTTTTGATGAAAAAATAGCATAAATAGTGACTTAATTAGTGAATAATTGCTAAAACATACTTCATGACTAAGGAAAAATGTCACATGTTGCATTTTACTATCTTTTTCAGATCTAAAATTGAAAAGTTGATGAATATAATTTTTCTCATGTTTTTATGATTATAATTGATAAATCCGATAAACCGCAACATTGTTTTTCCCGATAAATTTCGAAATTTTTGACCTAAGTTTTTGAACATTATGAGTGTCATGGTAGTTTTCCAGAATGTTCATGAGTTTAAATTTTGAATTTTGAATTTATTTGAAATTTTTGTGATTTATTTGAAGTTTATAGCTTTTTATAGTAATTTTGAGTCCACTAATGAACAATTTTAAGAAATATAAGTTAATTATAGTCAAATGGTTAGTAGAGACTAATTTTGAGTCCTAAGTTGGTTAGGTAAGTAACTTGTGCATAAATATGATTTTATGTAATTTATTGTGATTTTATAAGGTTGAATCACGCAAATCCGTAAAAACCGTTTAATATACGATATTGGCTCCTTAAGGCGATTTAGCATAAAATTGGGCATGTTCATACATATTATAATGCTGCATTTTATTTATGATTGTCATAATTTTATTTTATGTAATTTTTGAATTATGTAATTTTACTTAGTATGGCCTTAGTTTTTAATTGATATTACCCGAAATGTATGATAATATCGATTCGGTTGTAATTTATTGTGATCTCGTATCACCGTTTTGTAATTTAATAGATTTATTTTATTTTAATTACAAATGTATAATAGGAAATTATGTAATTTGTTATGTAATTTATTTATTCCGGAGTTCCTTGAAGACGGTGTCACTCAAGAAGGCGATACATAAAGACGCTGTTACCTCGAGATGCGTGCCAAAACCAAAGTTCAAGGGAATTGAAAGGG
Organism: Silene latifolia; assembly: GCF_048544455.1. Lineage (NCBI taxonomy): Eukaryota > Viridiplantae > Streptophyta > Magnoliopsida > Caryophyllales > Caryophyllaceae > Silene > Silene latifolia. The sequence continues at coordinate 168,261,809 of NC_133526.1, forward strand.
ATGTAGCGCAGCTTGGTAGCGCGGTTTCCCAGGAAATCCGTGCAGCCGAAGATCCTGAATTTGAAATCGTGGATACATACGTATTCTTAATAAACTAAAACGCCAATGGAGTTGGTTTCCGAATATGTAATAGTTAATTAGATTTTCTATTTTAGGAAGGCCATACTAGGATTTAATTTATGTTTTGCATTTTATTTATATGTTGCATGCATCGCTAAATCGCCATAACTAAAACATGCATTGTCCTTTTAATCGAGTTTAATCGACCGTGTCAATTATAATTATCATAGTTCACCGATTTAGTTCACTTAAAACGCGATAGATAATAAATTGACATGACCTCTTGCTAAAAATAAACAATTGAGACATAGCCTTACCAAAAAGTAGAAACCATGAAAACCTATTTCGCGAGGGAGTGCACTCGGCCATCCCAGAGTACAAACCTTGTTACGTAGGGGAAGTGGGTGATAAATGTCTATCCACCGAATTCGTGTTGATGAGGGTTTCATCGGCTATCCCGTGCCCAAGTTGATATGAATTTGGATCATGGACACATTTATTTGAAATTTGGATTGACCTCAATGGAAGTATTCGTGACCGTAGTCGCATGTGTTTCGGGCTATAGATAAATATTAGAGTAATTTTATCGACCAAGAGTTCTAAAAGTAGAATCGATTAAAGAGTTAATCCACCGAGTTATATTGATAAGGGTTTCATCGGCTATCCCGTGCCCAAGTTAATATGAATTTGGATCTTGGAATCATTTATCATAGTTGGGTAGAGGTCACTATGTAAATGTTTTACTTGTTATTTACAAGTATTATTATAACGATGAATGTTTTGTTTTCATTATTCTGTTATCATATTGTTCTATTTCTTTACCACAATTCATATACGATATCATTTCGATTTTAGTTCAAATCTCCATTAAAACATCGTAACTAAAGACAAATATGAATTTGCTTCTAAAACCTCATATGAACCATTGCTAAGGATCTCTTGTAAAGAGTATAGATTAAAGTTATTCATTATCAAACAGGTTTTTGATTCTTGAATAACACATCTACTTACAATGGATTGTTTTTCATATACTTAATTTAATTAAGTGCCTTGAAGCGATAAATTGTTTTGGTAATTAGATTTGTCAAAATTCGTAATTGACCAAAATAACGCAACCACTTCAATGAAAATTTTAAGACTAAACAAATGAATTGAAGAGTAGTCTTCATGGAATTCAATTTTGCTTCTCTAAGCAAAGACTCATTGAAATGAGTGGGAGCATTCTCTTAAACCGTTAAGAAAAGGGTGAGGTTCAAGAAGTAAAATTAGAATGGAATTAATACAAGGTAATGTTAAAAGTAAAGTTATTGAGAATAACGATACTAAACCTATCAATCCCGACCGATAAAGTTTCCATTGTCTTAAATGTTAGACACTAGAAAGGAAACAACCCCAAATTATTGAAGAATCAACAAGTTAGTTGTGGGACATCTAATGAGACCTTCTTCTTTAAGTGTTTATTCGATTAACATAAGTTTTGCTAGTACTACTTCGTCAATATTAGAAACCAATAGTGGTTTCATCATTGTACTTGATACATAGAATGATTAGAATATGACGACTAGCAACAATGATGTTGAGAGATAGAGTCATTGTGTATTCAATCTAGTTTTGGGTTTATAGTTTTACTTAATTATGACTATTAAGTACATAAACTCTAAATAAGAATATATACTTGTTAAGATACAAAAGAGGTTTCACTTTTGTGACCCTATACACCATGATTTGATGTATGGCTAGCCCATTATCAAAGTCATTATATTTTAAACCAAACTAGAATGATATATCATGAAGATGATGCAAGACTCAAATTGGTAACCTAAGATTAAACCTTAAATTCTAGAATGATGAACGCAAAGAGTTATCAAGTACTCTTGAAACCATTAGATTGTTAATGGTATATGCGTATCTTGTATTCAAAGCAAGATATCTCGTATTTTTGATTGAAAAGGAAATCGAGGTTGTAAATCATTGATACATAATAGGTTGATCATTTTCTTTTACCAACGATTTAAGTTGACGCTAATATGTTCACTTAATAAAGTAAATAGAGAAATCTTTGAAGAAGCTCAAAGTGTTCAAGAATCACGATTTAGTCGTGATGGGATTATCAAAGTGAAGACTTTGATATAAACCAAAGGAAATGTGATATAGTATCACAAATTAATCTCTCTTAGCACGCATTATGGGATAATGTGTGATTGGATAAGAATTTAAACGCTATTCGATATGGTTTGGACTTCAATCAAGTTACTTTGAGTTACTTGATCCTTTTGGGGATTTTATATTTTGACTAAATTATTTTTCCACTAAAACTAAAACAAATCATATGAGATGTGATATGGTAGGGTACCATGGTTGTAAGCTTACACAAGAAATAAATGCTCATTTTTCCCTTTTAATTATCACGAGTACAACGAGTTTGTGGCTCGTGAAACTGTCTTACTAGAAAACAAGTTTATTTCTAGAAGACAGAGTGGGAGAAATTATTCAAAGAGCCACAAAGAATGTTATGTCGCAGGAAACTGGTCTTTCTTGGCTACATGAGACGTTTTTTGTAAGACGTTGTTTCTTGCAAACCTAGGAGGTTAAAGTCGTCACTTGTTGAAGATGATGAATTCATGTTACTTTTAAAGTAAAGAGCTTACAACTTACAAAGAAATTGTTTGATTCAAGTTGGTTACTTCTGGAAAGTAATAAACATATGACTTACATGAGAGTGTTCAAGTCACAACTCAATACAAGGCTTAGAACCATGAAAATCCGAAATAAATTCCAAGTGAATTGTTAGATATCAAGGCTTGATTAGTTGCAAAGGATTTTGCACTAATAAAGAGAGATTTCAAAGCTTGATTGGTTGCAAAGGGTTTTGCACTAATTAAAATACTTAAGTCTATTTGGATCTTCTTAGGGATTGTGTTTCATTATGAGGATACACATACAACAAGTGAATCTAAAACCCACTTCTTCAATTAGAAGGAATGTATTCAATACATGTCTTAAGTTTTGAAGATTCTTGCAATCCTAAGATAATGTGAAACTTAAGAGAGGGTCTTAAGTAGGACATCAATGAGTTGGAATCAACATTTTCATCATGTGATAAAACTTTTCTCAATAGGTTGAGAAGTTGTGTTTATACATAAAGTTTAGTGGGAGTTACGAAAATTTTAATTAGTCTAATATGTGGATGACATATTGATCATTGAGAATGATTTAAGACTTTTGGAGTAATATAATACATCTTTAATATCTAGATTTATGTAGATAAATCCACATGATAATAGCATCAAATAAGAAGTCTTATGTTGATAAGATTCATGACTAGTTCAATCAAATTGAACATATTTGATTGATTCCATTTGCTTCCGCTGCCGGATCAATTAAATAAGTAATGATGTATAACACTTCATATACTTTGAGTATGATGAATTGTTTCAAATCGAATTTAAGTAATAGTTACCAAGTAAGCCATAAAGATTACCCTTAAGTGCTTGCAGAAGCATTAAGGATGTAATGCAAATTGTTTTTGATGCAAAATTTTGTGTAACGGTGTTACACAAGTGAAAATTGACAATTGAGATTGCGCATGGTTTTTGACAAAACCATAATCAGAACACTTTAGGATGGTTAAGATACCATCGTGGCTATGTTATTTAAGAAATAGATTTTCTAGAATCATTCTAGGCAATAAAGAACAATGAGAAATGTTTACAACGGAAATTGAGTACACTTGCTATCATGGGATGTGCAAGAAGGAAGAGTCCCGCACACTGTGAAAACAGTGGGAGCTATTCTAAGGCTAGAAGGCCTATGTCTTGATTGGATCTCGACACGTACTCAGAAAGTTTTGTAATGCAAATGTATACATTACAAAGGAAAACGAGTATGTAGTAAGGTTGAGTAAGGTACAAGAAGTTGATAAAACCTACTAACCAAAGCCTTCTCATAGGCTTAACATGATGAGTCATGTTATTTCAATTAAATTGAGATGAACAACTACATTCAAGATCAAACTGGATTATAGAATATGAAGTAGTAATCAGGCATTGACTATTCATATGTGATAATCGTATTTGTCGTTCGAGTTTTACTTTAAAACTCTTTTATTATACTTTGTTACATCCAAACGGGTTGTAGAGACAATTGAACCCCGTTAAAGTGAACCCGGATTAACATAGTATTCGCCCATAGTCACTTATATGAGGTGACGTCTCGAAGTGACTATAGTGTGATGCGATTGATGATATGGCAAGTTCAGTGCTATACAGTCATGTGAGATGACTAGTCGATCACATAGGCAGACTGTTAGGAACACTTTGTCGGGCCTTATGACCGCTTATAGAGTTCTGGCAAATTTATATAGCCTGGTCATGGCGAGAGCTACTATAGTATTCTAATGAGTCGATTCTTTTGACTAAAGACTGTTCGCCTAAGATGGCACAGTTTCAGATTAACTTTGATTTGTGTTACTACGACCTTCGTAAATGGGGTCAAATGGGCATATTTTGGGTTATGATGGCTGTGGCTAGTCGAAGGGAACAAGTGCGATAGGAATTGTCCACCCCCTTGTCAGGGTTAAAACAATATCTCAGGGCCACTCGAGGAGTAATGAACTGGAAATGCGTGGCCACGCTCGGAAGGTATCTATGGTAGATGATTCCAGTCAATCAGTTATTCTCCAGATCGAGGAAAGCACTCTCGATATGATCACTTGCAAGTACGACTTGAAAGACACCTTGCATTGAGTGGGAGATAGTAATAGGACAAGAGAATTGGTGACGCACACTTGACGAGGACAAGTGGGAGATTGTTGGAATAAGTGTCCTCCGACAATAATGCGATCACGACTGTTGATCATGATGATCACATGTTTAAATCTCATTTTAAGAATACATGTGGGATGTAATATTTTACTGTCAACTGGTCCACACATATCGGTAATGATTGGCTGACTAGAGTTTGACATTACTGTCGTGCGACGGTGGTGATCAGTTGATCCCCTTAGGTCATACCTATAGGGAAATACTCTTAATTGATTATTTAATTAATCGTATGCCGATATAGATTAATTAAATTGCTTAAAAATTGACGGATGATTTTGTGAGTAAAATTAACGTGTCTTATTGTAATTCGATTATAATAGATACGGTCTAAGTGATGTGAATCGCAAGCGGAAGTCTTAACTTGTACTAGCAAATAGACGAAGGATCCGAATGCACTAGGTGCAACCCGATCAATCCGTATATTCGTAGCGAGATTTGAATGAAAAAGAAAAGGATATTTGTCGTAGCTAGACCTATAGCTACGCCAATGGGTGAATTGTTTGATACTCGTCAAACAATCCGACTTAAACTTAGGATCACGTCCTTCGTTCAAGCAAGGTGCGAAATCGCGTTTCGACCTTTTAAGCCAAATCACTCGTGTAACAACACAAGAAGACAAGACAAGTTTTAGAGAATACTCTCAAGTTTTTACTTCAAAATTGGATGATCAACAAATGAGGACTACAAGCCTTATATGGGCCGAAATCCTTGGTGCCCAAGGCTAGTCTTTAATGCCTTGTTGTGAGTTCTAGGCTATGTGGAAGAACTAGGCAAGACTAAACCAAAAACTAGGTAAGACCATTGTAAAAACTAGGCTATGACAAAAACTAGGCGAGCTTATTCAATGCATTTGGTCTAGCCCATTTTCGAGGTTCATCCTTGCTCCACACGGTCCTCCACACGGTTCTACCCGTCCCATTGGCGGGTGATCATGCACTTTTCTCGACTCTTATTCGAACCGATCCATGCTTGGTGACTCGGGTTGTCTTGGTCGCTTGTTTCGAGAATTATTTCATCAAGGTGATTCGTATTCACATCAATCCCTCCCCCTTTGAAAGGAATTGTCCTCAATTATGCAATCCCATTATCCTCGATGTAAGGAGAGAGGTCTCCCACATTGAAAGTGGCGTGGACACCGTAGTCCCCTGGGAGTTCGACCTTGTAGGCATTGTCTCCATACTTCGAAATCACCTTGTAAGGACCTTCTGCGCGCGGCATGAGTTTGTTCTTTCGTTTGCCTGGAAATCGTTCTTTCCTTAGATGCACCCAAACTAAATCTCCTTCCTTGAAAACTCTTGGTGGGCGGGTTTTGTTGGCTCTTTGTTTGTATACCTCATTGACGGACTAAATTCTTGAGCGAACCTGCTCATGTAGTTTAATCATGGATTTTACCTTTTCTTCCGCGCTTTTGTGGACTAGCTCGCCCTCGGGTAAGGGAATGAGATCGAGTGGTAGGTAGGGATTTACGCCATACACGATCTCAAAAGGAGAGTGCTTTGTCGCGTATGATGGAGACCTGTTGTAGGCAAACTCGGCATGAGCGAGTTTTAGATCCCAATCCTTCTGAGTTTTTTTCACGAGGCCACGTAGTAATACCCCAAGAGTGCGGTTTGTCACTTCCGTTTGACCATCGGTTTGAGGATGGTGAGAGGTACTAAATAACAGTTTGGTACCCACCTTCTTCCACAGAGTGTTCCAAAAATAGCTTAAGAACCTTGAGTCACGATCGGAGACTATCGTCCTTGGGACTCCATGAAGGCGGAGTATTTCTCGAAAGTATAAGTCGGCTACGTTGTTAGCGTCATCTGTCTTGTGACATGCAATAAAATGGGCCATCTTGGAAAATCGATCCACTACGACCATGATTGCGTCCTTACCCCTTTGGGTTCGTGGTAGAGCAACAATAAAGTCCATGGACACGTCTTCCCATGGCCTGTTAGGGATCGGTAAGGGCGTGTACTCCCCTGGCTTGAAGGTACTCTTTGCAACGTGAAAAGTGACACACTTACGAATCACATCTTGCACGTCCTTCAGCATTCGAGGCCAATAGACATGCTCTTTAAGGACCTCCATAGTCTTAGTGACACCAAAATGTCCACCAAGTCTTCCCCCATGAGCTTCTCGTATCAATAACTCCCGAACTTGATGCTTGGGTACACACAGCTGATTTCCTTTGAAAAGAAATCCATCTTGAATTATGAACTCGCCCCGGGGTCCTGTTTAGCTTATCCTAAACATTTCACCAAAGTCGGGATCAGTTTCTGATGTGACCATAATTGGCGCATATTTAGCCCCCGAATTACCCTTGTTTCCATGCTTTTTAGTGCTTATTTGGGTCATTTCTTATCTTTAGTTCTTTATTTTGCATATTCTTTGAGATTTTGATCCCTTGGTAGGAAAGGAGTAAGAATCTTGCATTTTCATGGCAAAACAAGACTAAATTGATCAAATTCAATGACCAAGCATCAAGGAGAGACAAGATTAGAAGGCCTTTGTACATATCATAGTAGAAGAGCAATGTTGAGAAAGGATCCTTGAGTCCCCAAGGAAATCCCCAAGGAATTTATGAAGAAAAGGGAAGAAAAAGAAGAAGTATCACGCTGACTGACAATCCGAGCGGATTGTCAGCAATCCGCCCGTCCCACCTAGCCACAATCCGAGCGTCCCAGCTGGAATCCGCTCGGATTCCCCCTCAACAATCCGCCCGGATTCCCCAGAATCCGCTCGGATTCCATCGACCAAATCCGGCCGTCCCGACCCTAATCCGCCCGGATTCCTTCACAGCGCGGGTTGTCTTCTTCAAGCTACGAAAAGAGAAGCCCTTCTCTCCAAAAATACCGGCTTCTCCTTGCTCTACTTAAAAAGTGTAATTACTAGTTTAGCCCTTAGTTAACCCTAATGCATCCTCCCTAATTTTCACTATAAATACCCCATTAGTCTAATTAGAGGAGCATGTTCTTCTTATCAATAATTAGTGGGTTAGCCCCGTTCAAGTGGTACCTAAGAAAGGAGGTACCACGGTAGTGACAAATGAAAAGAATGAATTAATACCCACAAGAATGATCACCGGTTGGCGTATGTGCATTGACTACCGGAAATTAAACTCCGCAACAAGAAAAGATCACTTCCCCTTACCATTCATTGACCAAATGCTTGAGAGGTTAGCCTCTAACAAATTCTTTTGTTACCTTGACGGGTATTCGGGATTCTTCCAAATCCCTATACACCCGGATGACCAACATAAGACCACCTTCACGTGCCCTTATGGCACTTTTGCATATAGGAGGATGCCTTTTGGATTATGTAATGCCCCCGCTACTTTCCAAAGATGCATGATGAGTGTCTTCTCCGATTACCTAGAGACCATAATGGAAGTTTTTATGGATGATTTTAGTGTTTATGGAAAGGACTTTGACTCATGCTTGCATAATCTTTCTTTTGTATTGCAAAAATATGAAGATGTTAGTCTTGTTTTAAATTGGGAAAAGTGTCATTTCATGGTCAATGAAGGAATTGTTTTGGGTCACTTGATTTCGGAAAAAGGCATCGAGGTCGATAAAGCTAAAGTTGAGGTGATAGAGAAACTCCCACCTCCCGTGAATGTTAGAGGGGTGAGAAGTTTCCTCGGTCACGCGGGTTTTTATCGTCGTTTCATAAAGGATTTTTCGAAAATAGCAAAACCCCTCACTCAACTTTTGCTTAAAGATGCCCAATTCCAATTTACTGACGAGTGTGTTGAAGCTTTCAATAGAATCAAAGAAGCATTAATCTCGGCACCAATCATTCAACCCCCAAATTGGGAGTTACCCTTCGAGATTATGTGTGATGCTAGCAACTACGCCGTTGGAGCGGTTCTTGGCCAACGGGTAGGGAGAGCTCTTCATGCCATCTATTACATAAGCAAAACCCTCGACCCTTCTCAAGTAAATTATGATACAACCGAAAAGGAGCTTCTTGCCATTGTATATGCTTTGGACAAATTCCGTTCCTACTTGCTTGGATCCAAGGTGATTGTATTTTCGGATCACCGTGCTCTTTGACATCTCTTGATAAAGAAGGAGGCAAAACCAAGATTGTTGAGATGGATTTTGCTTCTTCAAGAATTTGATTTGGAAATAAGAGACAAGAAAGGAGCCGAGAATGTAGTGGCGGATCACTTGTCAAGAATCCGGTTTCATGATGAAAATGGAGAAACCCCGATCAATGACTCATTTCCCGACGATATCTTGATGGCTATTCAAACACAACTTGAAAGGCACATCACCCCATGGTTTGCCGATTATGCCAATTATATTGTTGGAAAAGTGCTCCCTCCAAACTTGAACCACAACCAAAGGAAGAGATTCCTATTCGAAGTAAAGAGGTACTTTTGGGATGACCCAAACCTCTACAAGGAGTGTAGCGATGGGCTCTACCGGAGATGCATCCCTCAATGGGAAATCCAAGGAATCTTGGAAGGATGTCATTCATCACCCTACGGTGGGCACCATGGAGCAAGAAGAACCGTTGCAAAAATCCTCCAATCGGGCTTCTATTGGCCTACAATGTTTCAAGATACAAGAGAGTTCATCATTCATTGCGATGCTTGTCAAAGAACGGGGAATATATCTTGGAGGAACGAAATGCCACAAAGAGGCATCCTAGAGGTAGAAATCTTCGATGTTTGGGGAATTGACTACCAAGGACCCTTTGTGACATCCAATGGGAACAAGTACATCCTTGTGGCCGTCGATTATGTCTCAAAGTGGGTGGAGGCAATTGCCACCCCAAATGATGATGCGAAAACGGTCACCAAGCTTTTCAAGAAGATAATTTTCCCAAGATTTGGAGTGTTCCTAGAGCAATCATTAGTGATGGAGGAACACATTTCCATGAGAAAAAGCTTGCATCCCTTTTGAGCAAATATGGTGTTCAACATCGAACCGGCTTGGGGTATCATCCTCAAACAAGCGGTCAAGTAGAAATTTCGAATAGAGAGATCAAGCAAATCCTTGAAAAAGTTGTGAACAAGACTCGGAAAGATTGGAGCACAAAGCTTGATGATGCTCTTTGGGCTTATAGGACGGCCTACAAGACTCCCATAGGAGCCTCCCCCTACAAGCTTGTATATGGAAAAGCATGTCATTTGCCAATAGAATTGGAGTATAAAGCTTATTGGGCAATCCGAGCACTCAATCTTGATCTCAAATTGAGCGGTCAAAGGAGGATGATCCAAATCCAAGAGTTGGAAGAATTCCGACTACAATCCTATGAGAATGCAAAGATTTACAAAGAAAGAACAAAATTACTTCATGACAAAAGAATTCGACAAAAGGCCTTGCACAAGGGAGACAAAGTCCTTCTATTCAATTCCCGCTACCGACTCTTTCCGGGAAAGTTGAACTCTAGATGGATGGGTCCTTATGTGATAACCGAAGTTGGGAAATATGGAGATTTCGAACTCAAGGCCGAGGATGGAAGCAAGTTCAAGGTAAATGGTCAAAGGTTGAAGCCATACTATGAAGGAGCATTCATTGGAGAGGTCGAGGCTACCTACCTCGGGCCTCCTCCCCTTGAAAGGACCATCTAAGGGAGAGTTTGGTGGAGTCCTCCCTAAACCACCATTTGTAAATATACTAACCCTCTAACTTGTATTTATTTATTGCATTGGTTTTAATAAGTAGCATAGACTCTTTTCATGAGCGTAAGTGAGGGAGGGTCACTAATGAGTTTTTGAATGAAGGAAGGAACAAATGCCCGAGTGTGGGGACGCATGGAAGAAAGGAGAGAAAGTCAAAATTCGCTGCGTGAATCCGTGCGGATTCCGAGAATCCGGCCGTCTTGTCGAAATACGGGCGTATAGGGGAGAAACCGCACGTCCGGCTACGCTGAGAAATTGAAGATTTCGGGTCGAGGTCGAATCCGAGCGTCCTGTGAAGAATCCGTACGTCTTGAGGAATCCGGCCGGATCGAAGAAAGACGCCCGTCTTTTCTACTGTGCATTTCAAGAAAAATCTCTCAGACAAATCCGCCCGTCTTCTCAAAAAGACGCCCGTCCCACCTGTGAAGAATCCGAGCGTCTTATGCTCGGGACGCCCGTCTTATGGCGTCAAAATTTTGGGATTTTACTCACGTGGCGAGAATCGGGCGTATTGCCCGAATCCGCCCGTCCGTGAAGAGAGAATCCGAGCGTCTTCTCTTTAAATCCGCTCGTCTTCTCGTTGTTTTTCAACCCGACTTTTTCCAATTAAATTACCACCCCACCACACATACTTTGACACATCACTATTCCTTCCACTTACCCTATAAAACCCACCTCCTTATGACTCCCATACATATCCAAATCACTCTCTTTGCCCTCAAAATTAAAAATCCCCAATTTTCTAGGGTTTCCAATTCTCAATCAACAAGGAACATCCTTAGCAAATCTTCAAATCAAAAGAACCCAACAAAAGAAGCAAGAATGGCACCAAGGAGATCCTCCTTTAGAAGTGCAAGAAGACCAAGGATGGTGGGAAGTTCCTCTACCTCACATCTCAACACCATTAGAAGGGAACATGTAGAGATTGTAGATCTCACAAGGCTCGATGATTTCTCGAATGTGGAATTCCTTGATGATGTGCAGCGATTGGTCTTCCACCGACTCTTAAGTAAGAATATTCTTCCCACTAAATTTCTTTGTCATGATACCTTAAGAAAGCTTGGAATTTTTCACCAAGTAGAAGCGCTCTTTGAGGTTTTTGGTCTTTCGACTCTCTTTCGCATGTTTGAACCAACCTATCGGTCCCTTGTGCTAGAATTCTTAAGCTTTTTGAAGATTACAACCGTAAACAAAGTGATATGCATAGAGTTTCGGTTAGAAAATGTTTCTAGGATGATGACCCTTGTCGAGTTTGCCAATGTGTTCGGACTTGATGTTTCGCCTACCCGAACATCAAAGCCCAAAAAGTATAATGTTGCACCATTGTGGAGGGCCATGACGGGCCGGGATTTCATTCTTACCAAAGAGTGTCTTGCTTTTCACATCCAAAACCCGATCTTGAGGCTTACATATCGATTTCTTTCGGGTACTCTTTTCGCCCGTCGAGATCCGGCCATTGTCAACCAATTGGACCTTGTATTTATGGAATCATACCTCAACATTCAAGGGAGAGATAGGTATCACTTCAACGCACCTCTAGTTTTGCTAGAAAAGTGGGCAAGGTTTAGAAATGGGGACGATGATGGAATGAAGCACATAGTGAATGGTGGACTCATAACTAGACTTGCAAAGCACTTCAACCCAAGGTTCAATGAGAACAATGAGTACACTCCACTTACGGGGGGAACAAGAATTAATGAAGATCTACTTGTCGTCCAACACCATTGGATAACCCTTGAGGGGGTTGATAAGAGGATAAAGTGGTTGACAAAAGGGAGCGATCCACTCTATCTCCCAATGCACGATCTACCTCGGGTCTCCCCAAGAAGAGGAAGCTTGTCCCCAATGCCCTCCTATCTCATCCCAAGTCAAACAAGGCAAACTCCACCTCCACAAAATCCACCACCACAACAAGAACAACAAACTCAAAATGAGAAGATAAAAGTGCCTCCTTACCCCTTTCCCTACCAACCATATAACCATCCAAATCCCTTCATCCTCCCCCGTGACGACTTTGTCACGGGAATTTTGCAAGATTTACACTACCGTCAATATGAGACCTCCATGGACACTTATTATGCTCTTTACCCCCAATACTATGAGATGGCTCAAAAAGGACGGATTAGTGAGGAAGGAGCTTTCCCCTCATGGGCTCAAATGGAATTGCTCTTTCCCAACTCGGAGAAGGCTAATGAAGGGGCGAACGGTCGCAAAGGGGACGAAAGTGGGGATTCTTGTGGAGGTGATACGGTGAAGCTTGAGAGTGAAGATGAATTCATGGATCCAAGTTTAAGTGATGCTTCAAAGGATATTTTGGATAGCGATATAGAGGGAGATGATGCGGATGCCTAGGAGACTACTTCATCACTAGGTGGAGCAAGCATGAGCGGCCACCTAAGTTCAAGTGAAGTTCTCTCATCTCTTCTCTTTATCTTTATTTTTCATGAAAAGAAGTTTGTGTCTATATCTCTTTGTATTTTTATTTCATTTTGATCATTGTTGGTTTAGTCCTAGCAACATCAAAGGACTCACACCTCGGCACCATTGAGGTGTTCTTTATTGTTCCCATTTGTAAAATCCAAAATAACAAACTAGTTTCATGCATAGCATAGTGTGTGCATGAACTATACCCATCCTTGGACATTAGCAATAGTGTCTCACTCGGTTTGGGGAAGTTAATGCATACACAACGGGAGGTAATCTAAATTATCCTCTCCGTCATAACAAAAACCATGTATCATGTAGTATAGCTTAGTATAGAATTGCATTTAGTATAGAAATCATGCATCATCTTTGCATAATTTCCATCATTTTGCCCATTGAGGACAATGCCCATATTAGTGTGGGGATGGGAATTCTAACATTTAACTCTTATTCAAAAACCCATAAAAATGAAAAATTTCAAAAAATCATAAAAATTGAAAAAATTGAAAACCCAAAAACAAGTTCATTTCCTTTGTATATATTGTCTTGTATATATTGTGTTTGTTTTATCCTTGTTCACATTGATTGACTACGCCACATCCGAGACATGAGGATATTGAAGACCGCATGGTATGATCTTTCCAATCTCCTTTTTCTTCTTTATGTTAATGACTATGTGGCTTTATTTTGATTAATGCGGTAAAAACAATGTGAATTTAGGATTGCATTTAGTTTATATGTCATATTAGTTGGTAGAATCATTTGCATTAGTATGTTTATATGTTAGTTGCATCATGGCATGTAGTTTGCATGGTTAGAAAATTTTGCGAAACCGTCTACTTGGGAAGCTTGACAAGTGTATATAGGCCCTAGTAGATGCTTTTTCTTCTTAAAACTTTGCTTGTTAGAATACTTGTAAAATACCCTAGGATGTGTCATGCTAGTATCCTTTGACCCATGGTTTAAGGCCGAGTCAAGAGTACCTTGTGGTGTGATAACTCCTTGGCTACCGTTTATTCCAAGGTGACCCTTGAAACCATGCACCCATACATCCATCATCCATGTTCTACCATATTTTTGTCAACAAAAGGGAATGGGCACAAAAAAAGAAATCAATTTGAGTTCAATGAAATGAAAAATGAAAGAAAGTTTGCAAAAATGCATCAAATGAAAAGAGGAGCAAAAATAGAACTCCTAAAAGCTTCAAATACAAGGCACCCTCGTTACTAATTGGGGTGACTTTGAAAATGTTCAAAAAGAAATGCAAAAAGTTGTCAAGTATTGAAATGCCAAAAATCAAAAAGAAATGGCAAGAAAGTGTTCTCAAATGTCAAATGCCACAAGAAATTGGGGGGAAAACAAAAACAAAAGCAAACTCCCAAAAGTGAAACTCAAACATCTATTGATCCCTTTATCCATCGTATCCATTTTTGTGCATGGTAGAGAGGGGACGACCCTTCTTCTTGTCTAGACAAGAGGGGGAATTCCGCGATCCTCCAGTGTTTCTAACACCATAGGGAGTCTACTCTTGACAAAAGCATTTAACGATTGAGGACAAAGGTACCCTAGCTTGACACATTTTGGAGGTGATTTATTGGTATCCTTCTAGGCTTAGTAGTTTGAAGAAATTGCATCTATGAAGGATTGTGTACCCTTGAATTGCTTCCCTTGTAGGTAATTTCCGCCACTTAGATGAGGAAAGTGGCCATTCTTTTGTAGATGCATCCATTATATGTTTTTGTGTGCTTTAATGTTTGGATGTGTCGCCATTTTGGCAAGACCCACCTTGCCTTGCAAGAAGGCATCCTACCTCATGGTTGTCTTGTTGTGAGTTGAAGGGGCGGAGTGAGACCCGCTAATTGTCTCATATCGGCTATATTATTAGGATAGGTTAGTATTGGTCCTAGTCTTTGTCACCTCTTTACTCGGGACGAGCAAAGGTTCGGTTTGGGGATATTTGATGTGACCATAATTGGCGCATATTTAGCCCCCGAATTACCCTTGTTTCCATGCTTTTTAGTGCTTATTTGGGTCATTTCTTATCTTTAGTTCTTTGTTTTGCATATTCTTTGAGATTTTGATCCCTTGGTAGGAAAGGAGTAAGAATCTTGCATTTTCATGGCAAAACAAGACTAAATTGATCAAATTCAATGACCAAGCATCAAGGAGAGACAAGATTAGAAGGCCTTTGTACATATCATAGTAGAAGAGCAATGTTGAGAAAGGATCCTTGAGTCCCCAAGGAAATCCCCAAGGAATTTATGAAGAAAAGGGAAGAAAAAGAAGAAGTATCACGCTGACTGACAATCCGAGCGGATTGTCAGCAATCCGCCCGTCCCACCTAGCCACAATCCGAGCGTCCCGGTGAATCCGCTCGGATTCCCCTCAACAATCCGCCCGGATTCCCCAGAATCCGCTCGGATTCCATCGACCAAATCCGGCCGTCCCGACCCTAATCCGCCCGGATTCCTTCACAGCGCGGGTTGTCTTCTTCAAGCTACGAAAAGAGAAGCCCTTCTCTCCAAAAATACCGGCTTCTCCTTGCTCTACTTAAAAAGTGTAATTACTAGTTTAGCCCTTAGTTAACCCTAATGCATCCTCCCTAATTTTCACTATAAATACCCCATTAGTCTAATTAGAGGAGCATGTTCTTCTTATCAATAATTAGTGTAGTTAATATCAATCAAATTTCTCTTCAATATTGTAACCAAGTATTAATCAAGTTTTAATCCAAGTTTTAGTTCTTTAATCTCTCTTTTGTTCATCCTTTATTTTGGGTAATTGAAGATTATTTGGGTTATTATTGGGAGATTTACAACCTCTCAATCTAGCATTCAAGTACTTCTATTATTCTTGCTTTATTATTGGAATCATTAGTAGGTATAATCTCTTAATCCCTTTTTAATTATTGTTAATTACTTTCATTTATTCATCATGTTTCATATTGTTGGTATGATTGACAACCTTGCTAGCATGATCAACATGATAATGAGTGAGTAGTCTCTTAGCTAGGGTTAATGGGTGATTAGGGGAAACCAACATGGGGAATGATTCATGCTTAAATTAATATGCTTTCATATCTTATTTGCTTGCTTATTTTGATCTCAACTCATGCACATGTTATATTTGATGAAATGCTAAGCCTATGAATCCTTGCATTTACTATCATCTCCTATCTTTTCAATGAGACTTGTAAGACATAACCCAACTCGAGTCTCATTAGACCATGCATGTTGTTGAGTAGGGAAGATTAAGTCGACTTGTAGGTGTTGTACAATCTAATCGATTCGGCTCCGGGACCCAAACTTTCCTAGGATTGTAAGATATAACCCAACTCAATCCATCACAACAATAATTGCTTGCTTATAATTTGAGAACATGTTTGTATGATCATATCCCATGATTCCCCTATGATCCCATGACACCCTAGTGCCTTTAATCAATTGTTTACACCCCCTTTAATTCATCTTGCTTGTTTATTTTCATTGTTATTCTAGTTTAGTAACCTTCTAAATCAACCCAATTTGTGACACCCCTTAGACACCACTAGTTACAATAGAAATCTCATTTCAACTCCCGTCCCTTGGGATCCGACCTTTACTTGCCTCTTTACTAATTGTAGAGTTGCTTGTTAAGCTATAAATTGTGTTTTGATTCGACCATGACCAACGACCACATCTATTTATTTGTGAATGCTAAACGGATCGATCCGTTTCGTAGTAATCTTTCAAGGTCTCGAATCCAAGTAGGCGAACATCAAGCACGTTCAGTAAAGAGTAGCGTCGGGAAAGAGCGTCGGCCACCACATTGCTTTTGACATCCTTATATTTTGAAGAGAAATGAAAGGATTGAAGAAATTCAACCCATTTGGCATGTCTTAAGCTCAGCTTCTGCGGTCCATTGATGTATTTTAAGGATTCATGGTCCGAATGTAGAATGAAGTGATTTGGGCGAAGATAGTGGCTCCAATGGTTGAGTGCTCTCACTATGGGGTAGAACTCCTTGTCATATGTGCAATATTTGAACCGAGCTCCACTTAGATTCTCGGAAAAATAAGCAATGGGTCTCTTTCCTTGGACCAACACAGCTCCAATTCCAACACCGCTCGCATCACACTCTACCTCGAAAGGTTGAGTAAAATCGGGAAGTGCTAGTATCGGTGCTTCACAAAGCCGTTGGATAATCGTCTCGAAAGCCCTTTGAGCAGCCTCGGTCCATACAAATGTTCCCTTTTTTAAACACTCGGTGATGGGACTTGTGATGGTGCTGAAATCTTTTATGAATCTTCGGTAGAATGAAGCAAGTCCTTGGAAAGACCGAACCTCTGTGACGGACTTAGGCGTAGGCCATGACTTAATGGCCTCGATATTTGATTGGTCCACTGAAACTCCATATTTAGAAACCACATAGCCGAGAAATATGACACTCTTGACCAAGAATGAACATTTCTCCTTCTTTCCATATAGCTTTTGTTCCCGGAGAGTTTCGAACACTTTGCGAAGGTGTTTGAAGTGATCTTCTTTGCTTTGACTGTAAACCAAGATATCATCTAAATAAACAACCACAAATTTTCCCAAGAATGGTTTGAGTACCTCGTTCATGAGCCGCATGAAAGTACTCGGAGCGTTGGTTAACCCGAATGGCATGACAGTCCATTCGTACAACCCATGTTTGGTCTTGAATGCAGTTTTCCATTCGTCACCTTCCCGCATTCGTATCTGATGATAGCCACTCCTCAGGTCGATCTTAGAAAAGATCTTGGAGTCATGTAACTCATCAAGCATGTCATCAAGCCTTGGAATCGGGAAACGGTACTTGATAGTTATATTGTTCACGGCTCGACTATCGATGCACATCCGCCAACTCCCATCCTTTTTCGGGACAAGAAGAGTAGGAACGGCACATGGACTCATGCTTTCACGAACATAACCTCGTTCCATTAGCTCCTCGATTTGGCGCTGCAACTCCTTGGTCTCTGTCGGGTTGCATCGATAGGCTGCTTTGTTAGGTAACGCAGCTCCAGGAATGAGATCGATTTGATGTTCGATCCCGCGAATAGGCGGCAATCCCGGTGGTAAATCTTCAGGGAAAACGTCCTCGAATTCCTTTAAGAGCGCCGCTAGCTGGGCATCCTTGATCCCAACTTTTGTTGCCTCGTCGACCACCATAAGATAGACACAACCACCTTCCTTTAAGACTTCACCAACTTCTTGCTCACTTGCAAACATGGTCATGCTTGCTGTTTTCCTTTGTGGGGTGCCCAAAGATCGGACAGCACTAGGTGCCATCGGTCTTAGGACAAGCTTCTTACCCTTGTCGACCAATTCATATTCGTTGCTTCGGCCACGGTGTATGACATTTCGATCGAATTGCCACGGACGCCCCAAGAGTATGTGGCATGCATCCATTGGCACTACGTCACACAAGATATTGTCGTCATAGGAGCCCATTGTTAACGCCACTTTGACTTGTTTGGTGACCTTCACCTTGTTCCCGTCATCAAGCCAATGTAACGCATATGGTTTGGGATGAGGTATGGTATCCAATCCCAACGTGTCCACCATCTTTGTAGAAGCAACGTTGGTACAACTCCCTCCATCGATGATTAGGCTACACCACTTGTCCTTCACTTGACATTTGGTGTGAAAAATCTGGTTCCTTTGTTCTGCCTCAATTGGTGTTGATTGAGTCTGCAAAGCACGAAGAACTAAAGCACAATCATATTTAGGAGCATCATAAGTTTCGATATCTCTATCGTTCTCCTCCTCTTCTCTTTCTTCGAAGTTGAACACATAACCCAATCGTTCTTCTTTATCATACAACTCGTCTCGAATGGCAATAGCTTCCCTTAGTGTAATGTTTCTCTTATTTGGGCACGCATTCTGAAAATGCCCAAATCCTTGGCATTTGAAACACCGTACTCTAGATAAACTTTTCTATTTAGGAACGGGTATCTTGGGAGCGGACTCAGGGGTGGAAATCGTCTTAGGTGCAGTCTCAACCGTACGACTACTCGGACTTCCCCTTGAGTGTCCTTCGCTCCTCCAGCTTCGACCACCCTCACCATGAGTTGGGGTGAGTTTGGCTTTCCCTTGGGCTTCGACCTTGAGACATAGATTACACAAGGAATCGAAGTCAGCGTAAGATTGTAATTCAACTGAATTGGCTATGTTATGATTCAGTCCACGAAGGAATCGAGCCATCTTCAAGTCTTCACTTTCCTCTATTCCTCCCATCAAAGTAAGGTTTTCAAACTCATTTATGTAATCTGAGACACTGCTCCTCTCTTGAGTCAACTCGGCAATCTTGCGATACGTTGTGAGCCTATACGTGGCTGGGACGTATCTCTTGCGTAGTTTCCTTTTGAGAGATTCCCAAGAGGATATCTTTTCCTTTCCGGCCCGGGCACGTTTTGCCTTAAAGCCTTCATACCATAGGGAGGCTCCACGACTTAGTCGTAGAATGGCGTACTTGCAACACTTTTCGTCATCCAGGTCTTTGAACTCAAACATCCGTTCAATTTTCCTCTCCCATCCGAGGTAATCCTCGGGATCCGTGCCTCCCACAAACTCGGGTAGTTCACTTACTTTGAATTCTTCTCGACTTTGTTGACGTGGTGTTCCGTTCACGCCAAGTTCCGAAAGATTTTGTAGTGCTTCTATAAGATTTTGAAGGAGATTAGGATTGTTGGGATCCATATTTTTTTTTTTGATGAAATCAAGACCCTTGGATCGTCTCGATTAGTGGAAATCAAGAGCCGAAGCTCTGATACCACAATTGATGTGAATCGCAAGCGGAAGTCTTAACTTGTACTAGCAAATAGACGAAGGATCCGAATGCACTAGGTGCAACCCGATCAATCCGTATATTCGTAGCGAGATTTGAATGAAAAAGAAAAGAATATTTGTCGTAGCTAGACCTATAGCTACGCCAATGGGTGAATTGTTTGATACTCGTCAAACAATCCGACTTAAACTTAGGATCACGTCCTTCGTTCAAGCAAGGTGCGAAATCGCGTTTCGACCTCTTAAGCCAAATCACTCGTGTAACAACACAAGAAGACAAGACAAGTTTTAGAGAATACTCTCAAGTTTTTACTTCAAAATTGGATGATCAACAAATGAGGACTACAAGCCTTATATAGGCCGAAATCCTTGGTGCCCAAGGCTAGTCTTTAATGCCTTGTTGTGAGTTCTAGGCTATGTGGAAGAACTAGGCAAGACTAAACCAAAAACTAGGTAAGACCTTTGTAAAAACTAGGCTATGACAAAAACTAGGTGAGCTTATTCAATGCATTTGGTCTAGCCCATTTTCGAGGTTCATCCTTGCTCCACACGGTCCTCCACACGGTTCTACCCGTCCCATTGGCGGGTGATCATGCACTTTTCTCGACTCTTATTCGAACCGATCCATGCTTGGTGACTCGGGTTGTCTTGGTCGCTTGTTTCGATAATTATTTCATCAAGGTGATTCGTATTCACATCACTAAGTAATTGAATTGTTTTAATGCTTGGATTAAATTATTGTTTACGAAACAATTGAAATTGAAATCGAATGAATAATTTACTATAAATACAAGACATTGTAATTTATAATTTGATAAACCGTTTTGGTACAAGTAATTACGAATTACTAGTCGATTTTGTAAATGACATATTTTATGAGTATGTTGATTTTTAATATGATAAAAATACATTACAAATTCACATGTCAAGTAACATGTCACATATGTCACAATTGACAAATGACAAAATAAAATGGACCTCCCATTTTATCTATATGTGCCGAAATAATGGAGGATGTTTAGGATAATATATTGCGTTTTTTATTTAAGTGGAAAACACAATGATGAAAGCCTAACTTGTAGCATTGCATGCCTATTTTTCTTGGGTAGAAAAACTAGCCCATGCATTGGACATCATTCTCCCTCCTACCGGTTTTCACTTTGGTAATAGAGGATGTTTCCTCTACAATTATTCATACACATCTTTTATATTTTTCTAGTATAAGAAAAATGCTTTCTCTCTACATCTTATGAGATTTCTAGAGAAATAAACCTCACAAAAAAAATACTCCCTCTTGACCGAAATATTCAAGAGAAAAATACAATTTATTTTGTGTCAATTTTATAGTAAAACTTATATTATTACTAGATCATAATAATATTTGTTATTGAGAGGTTTCCTTGAGTATTCATTTTTGGGAGAGATTCTATACTTGAATCTTTGTTCATCCACATAAGGAAAGCTCAAGAACATGTGAGTAGGAGAACTCACTTGTGCCCAAATAATCTGAAATCTTCAATGTAAGATGATGATTTCTTCCTTATTCTTTATATTGTTTGCATGCATAAGATTTGTAATTAATTTTATGACTAAATTAATTAAAACATATATAAATATGGTAAGTAATGAGATATAGATTTCTAACACATATTTGTATAATAACCAATTTTTTTTTTCTGGGAATAACATATAACGCAGTTGGATTTTAAATGTGCTGAATAACAAGGCCCAATTGGGAGACTAACGATTTCATATTATAATCAAACTGTGATTTTCACACAATAACAAGGCCCTGTTCTTTCTGGCTTTTTAGAGCCGAATCGAATCGAATCAAATCAATGGAGCCGAGAAATTTGAATCAAACAGAGCTGAATGAATCGAATGGAGCTAAACAATCAATCAACTTAATCAATGGAGCTGAGCTGAATCAATCAATCAATAGAGCTGAGCTGAATCGAATCAATCGAATCAATAAAGTCAATTGAGTGAACTAAATCAAATAATCATGTTAATAATAATAGTATTTAATATTATTGTTACTAACAACTATAATAATATTAATATTCATAGTATAATACTAATATTAATATTTATAGGAAAAAAATTATAATATTATATATGAATAATCATAAATTATAATAATTAAAAAATAGTAATTTTTTACTAATAATATTCTTAATATCATTATTAGTAAAAATAATTGTTTCGACTAAAAACACTCAAGTAAGCGTTGCTCGAATCCGGGTCGGGTCAACGCGTCCATCTCAAATGGCACCTCGATCCTATGCTTGCTCTCTTCGGATGGATCTTGCACGCGTAACAAACAGGGCCTCAGAGGGTTCGCAAGAGGTCCTTCTCTGATGCCTTATGGTACTGGTGGATAGTCGGGACCGTGCTTGAAGGTAAGGTCTCCGTGCTCTCTCATAGTAGCTCGAGTAGTCTTACTTCTAGAGAGAGGAAGTTGTTGGTGAGAAGTATTTTACCATTGATTGGCGAATAATGAGGTATTTATAGGTTTCTATGTGTACCTCAAATGATGGCTTGGCAAGCATGGTTACCTGATTTGCTATGAATACGCCTTATCGATTCGCGATTCGCTTAAAATGTGTTATATATATTTTCAGTAATCAACTTGATAGAAGTCGCTTTTAATGATCCGTGATTTGTAGGGTACCAATTGTAAGTGAATCCGTAACAATGTTGGCAAGTGTGTTGACTTGTATGATCCCGTATTGGCTAGTGAGTCAAGTCGGTTGGGAACTTGAGCGTGCCCCATCAATAATATTTATAATAAATGTTACTAATTTTAATAATAATACCAATAATAATTATAATAACAACAACAACAACAACAATAATAATATTAACATTAATAACATTATTATTCATTTTAACAACAACAATAATAATACCAATAATAATTACAACAACAACAACAACAACAACAACAACAACAACAACAACAACAACAACAACAACAACAACAACAACAACAACAACAACAACAACAACAACAACAACAACAACAACAACAACAACAACAACAACAACAACAACAACAACAACAACAACAACAACAACAACAACAACAACAACAACAACAACAACAACAACAACAACAACAACAACAACAACAACAACAACAACAACAACAACAACAACAACAACAATATTAACATTAATAACATTATTATTCATTTTAATAATATTCAGAATAATAATAATAATAATAATAATAATAATAATAATAATAATAATAATAATAATAGTAATAATAGTAATTATAATAAATAAATTATTATTAACATTATATTAACAATATTATTAATTATAATTATAATAATAATAAAGAATAAAGAATAATAATATTTAAAAAATAGCATTATTGATAACAAAATTAATAATAACTATTAAATTTAAGATGAGTAAAGCTGAAATGAGCTGAACTTAATGGAGCTAAACCAATCAATCGAATCAATGGAGCTGAATCAATCGAACTAAGTCAATCGAATCAATAGAGCTAAATCAATCAAGTGGGCTGAAAATAAGCTAGAAAGAACAGGGCCTTAATATTACATGAATATTTAAGTTCTTTATTACACTCCGAGTAGTTGTTAGATCTCCAATAAATATACTCAGTCTCCGTGTAATGTCTTGCCTTTAATAAATTTACGCGAGAGAGTTTCGGCACTTATACTTTCCTTTAAGATAAACTTCACGTTTATCAGAACAGGTATAATAGGAACCCAGATGGCCTTAATTATCACATCTGGATAATTTCATGTCAACTTTCTTAGTTGCCCACAATCCAGGACATTCTTTCATAATATATCTGGTCAGATAAATGATGTGACATAGGACACAACAGGTGTCTCGTATATGTGGGCAAGACTCATCAATGTTCTTTCAGGGAACATGACTATACTACTCTTTTGAAAGTGAGATTGTCTGTCAAACAATCCATAATAATCTTATATACTTCTGGTCTACAACTAACTTCTATTTATGGAACTTCTAGTCCAAATTAGGTAATATGTAAGAACTTCACGCCAAAGTATTGATAACAAAATATATACTCACTACGGTCCCATAATATGTACATTCTAGAGGACTACATGGCTAATGAACCGGTATATAATAAGAAATTAAGAATCGTGAACAAAACAGCATAAGAGTATGATACGTTTAATAAAATATTAAGAGGACAAGAAACAGCAGCCAAGTTACACATGCATGTCAAATTTAATCATAAATTGATTACACAGTTGAAACATAAGCTAAGTTTGACCGTGCTTTAGATTCCAACGGAAGGAGTTATGCCAAACGTATAAAAGAATCTAATCAAACATTAAGAATAGATAATACTGATTATGGATTTGAAAATATAACGATATTAAGGAAACATAACACAACTGAATTGATTCCCAATCATAATAATGAACGTACCTCAATGAATGATATTTGACCAAAGATATGTATTGATTAAGTGTTCGGATACTTACGGTACATATTTGAACAAACAAAATTGTTAAAGAATTGGATTTTCACAAGAAACCACGTATCATGAGGAATAAGTTTAATACATGTAATAATTGCAATTGACTACTAGACATGTCCAAACGAAAAAACCAAGTCTTGCTTATTGGATTTTAATCACGTTACCATTTGTATGGTACGGAGAGAGTATAAATTTTTTTAACCTCAAACTAATGATTTTATTTATAAATTTTCTCAAATTATTTTAATGAAATTTTTTTTGGTCATGAAGCTAATAGTAATAGCTTATAATTTTCTCTTATACAAAGTAAGTATGCGTTAAATTTTTCTCTAATAATCCCATTGAACGATTTAGGAATTTGTAATTTATAATTTTATGTTTTATTTTAACTAAAATATTGTAATTTAGAGTTTAATGAAAATATTATATTTTAATGAAAGAATAACAGTAATGAAGGAAAATCTCATTTGAGTGGGTGCACTTGGAGGGAAAATTTTTCATAATCCTTAATATTTATCTCTTAGTATATAGAAGATTGATAGGAGCAGTGACTAGGGGTGGGCACCGGTCTAAAACCGGACCGGATCGGATCAAAACCGAAATCGGCGAAAATTATGGATCGGGACCGGACTGGATTACAAAAATTCCGGATCGAGAACAGATCGGAAAAATTCCGGTACAAGACTAGATCAGACCGGTTGGACCGGAATTTGACATAATATGCCCACTTTTACAAATTCTGGTTCATTGGACCAGATCGAACCGGTTGTACTGGATTATAATATATTTTCAAGGAAAAAAAATAAAAAAAATATTAAATCTGTTCTTTCCGGTCCAAGCCGAAAAAAACCGTTCCCAGACCGAAAACCAGAATCTTAAAAAATGGTGGACTGAAGATCGGACCATATTTTTTACTTCTGGTTCCGGCCCTGTAGATTCTGGTCCGGACCATATTTTGCCCACCCCTAGCAGTGACTTTAAGATATCACATATGAGTGGTGACTTGTTTATCAATAGTTTAACAAACTCGTCTCGAGTCATTTAAATTGATAGAAATGGTGACTTGAAGATATCAGATAGTAATGGTCAAACATCGGTATGCTGAGTTCAAAAAATCAAGGGACTGTCAAAACAGTTGCTACTACTCTTATTGAAACTGACAATTTTGTGTTACGAGAGGTGTTGTCGGGGAAGGACGAGAATGAGGTTGTCAGACGGGGGAGGAGTGTAACAAACAGGATTATAAAATAAATGAAATAACATAATAATAATAATAATAATAATAATAAGACTATGAATGAGAGGACTTATCGGTGTGTGTTTGGCTATCGGCTAGGTGTTCTTTTGTTTACTTTGTTTGGACCTTGTTCTGCTTGTTCGCGGGTCTTTGATGGGGATATCTATGGAGATCATGCCGTGTCGTGTGCTGGTATTGTTGGTATTAAGCATCGGCATAACCTTGTTCGCGACACCCTTTCTGACATATGCTTTCGCTCTGCGATCTCTGTTGGTAAGGAGGTGGACATTGGTTTGATCGATGGACATGATAAGCTCCTGCGTCCGGCGGATCTTTTGTTTTATTCTTGGGACAGGGGACGAGATGTGTGTGTGGATTTGACTGGATCATCTCCTTTGACTCAGTCCGGGATATCTGGCTTTATGCCCGGACGCGTGGTGGTTGATGCGGCTCAGCGCAACTGTGCCAAGTATCGGGGCTTGTGTGAGGCAGTTAGCTATGGGTTCTTACCCTTTTCTTTCTCTTCATCGGGGGAGTTGGGGACAGATGTTGTTGCCTTGCTCAAGTGGATTTAGAAATTTTCTGTTTCCTAAGATGTCGGGGCTCGCGCTGCTGCTTTTATTTTTACTATACTTAGCTTTGC
Source organism: Silene latifolia (assembly GCF_048544455.1). NCBI lineage: Eukaryota > Viridiplantae > Streptophyta > Magnoliopsida > Caryophyllales > Caryophyllaceae > Silene > Silene latifolia. The sequence continues at coordinate 168,287,899 of NC_133526.1, forward strand.
TATTTCTAAGAAAGTGGGGGCCCAGATTGTATCTCGGCTGCCCACCAATTTCTTGTAAAAATTGATTTGATCTCAATAAAAAGTTCCGGTTTTTTTAAATAAAATAATAATAATAATAATAATAATAATAATAATAATAATAATAATTAAATAATAATAATAATAATAATAATAACAATAATAATAATAATAATAATAATAATAATAATAATAATAATAATAATAATAATAATAATAATAATAATAATAATAATAATAAATAATCAGAGTATGACGATAACAATAAGGTCGAGGTGGCGGAAACACTTGACCAATCCGGATCAATACTAAATCCATAAACAAAAGATACTACATTATTCAATGTTCTCAACTGAAATCAAAACCCTAGATAAATTATTAAGCTTGCTTCGCACATTCCTGTAGATACCTCATTTCTGCACCTCCCGCAAAACACCCGGTGATGATTGGGCCACATGTTTGGTACACGGAACGATTTATGACAGTTCGTAAGTTTATCGTCAAGTGATAGCTCAAATACTTGTGTCTACCCCTTGGTTGTCATCTAGGTGTCATTACGGTCGTTTTGGCAGTAATTAGAGTACATTTGGAGTCCGGGACAAAAACCGTCTTCATTTCCTAAAAACCGTCAAATCCCGAGTCAAAGCAATGTGCTTGTCTACCTAAGGTTAGGATGTCATAAAATGTTGAGATTATATCTCATTTTGAGTCTCATGTCACTTCATTAGGCTAAACTTAAAGTTTACATTACAAAATGTGCATTTCATTTAGTTAAAATGATAACCCGACCTCTAGGCCCGTTTTACGAGGCGATAACGACTTTTTTGGGTTAGGCCTATTTCACAAAAAGTTCTAGATCTCTTTCTTAGCTTTCCAACGCCACCGAAATCACCTTATTCCGAGTCTTGTAGAGAAAGTTATGCCTAAAATACGACAGGCTGTCAAACGCGCTTTCTTGCGCGGAGGAACCCGCCGAGGAAAGGACGCGGCAAGTGCTGCGCCTCTTCCAGGGGACGCAGCACCTGCTGCGCCTTTTCCTCAAGGTTTTCTTTTTGTCCAAGTTTCCGCGTTTAACCTAAGTCGGTTGTTTCTGGATCTTTCCTTCCGTATCCTAGTCTTACCATAATTCCGTCGTGTGATTAGTATAAATAGAGACCTTCGGTCTCACATATTTCTCACGCGAGTGTCCGCCCTTCTCTTCTCCCTTTGCATTCTAGACCACGTTATTACTTTTTGGCGTCTACGTGCTTGAACTTTCGACCACGTAAGCTCGGGTCCTTCCGAGTACCAGCCTCGTTTTGCATGACCGACCAATTTGACCAACTCCACTACACCATAATCAATTAATCAATTCAATTTGCTTTTAAATCTTTTTTCAAGGGCACTTTCATATTTGCATTATAGATCGAGTCGAGTTACCACTAAAAACCGATTTAGTTAAATCTCGCGACGCTAACATGTAAGTCTGAGGGTGTAAAATCCCAATTTTATTTAATGTATTTTATTTAATGTATTTATTTTCTGTGTTATAATTATTGTAAGAATTTATGTCATAAGCATGCTCGAAACCGTCTTTTAAAACCCTTTTTAACGGAAGTAACACAGATCTGACGTGGAGAAGAATCGCATCAACTGATGCGCCTTCTGGAAAGGACGCAGCATCTGCTGCGCCTCTTCCAGGGGCCGCTTCGATTGATGCACTTCTTCTTCTTCCTCAGGTTTTTGTTCCTTTCGTCTTTTATTTTTCTTTCTTCGTTCTTTCCCTTATTTCACCTAGTAATTTTCAAATTAGTTTTTATGAATCCATTTCAATAATTTTCGACTTAAATCTCTTATAATTAATATTTGTGGGTTTTCGTCACAAATTCAAACTCGGATTTTAGAGACTCGATTCGTTCATATGAAGTCCCTTGATTTCGTCTTTGATACATGTTTTAAATCTATTTTCTTCATCAATTCGTAATCTTTTGTTTCCACTATTAACTTCAAGTTTGTAAATAAATCAATTTCAACATCGTAAATAATATCTACCTTATAATAATTCGTTTTAAATTGTTTTCTTTCACTTCATGACGATCCCAGATGCATGTAAATCAATTAATCACTTCTACTCGAGTTACCAATCAATAAATCAATGTAAATTAACCAAAGAAAATTAAAAAAACCGCGAGTCTGACGATCACAGTCAGAACCCAACTCAAGAACAGACGTAGGAAGTACTGCGCCTCTTCCAGAGGACGCAGTAGATGCTGCGCCTGTTCTGAGGTGGTTTCTGCCTCTGAACTCTTCTCGTTTTGACGTAGGGTTTCTAATTAGGATTTTAATTAACCATTATTCTTATTATCACCATAATTCAACATATTTTCCATATTTTCCTTATTTTCCAAATTTTCATATTTTCCAAATTTTCCTTATTTTCCTTTTCTTCATATTTTCCTTATTTTCCAAATTTTCCTTTTCTTCAAATTTCCTTATTTTCCAATTTTCCTAATTTAAATCAATTTCCAATTTCCTAATTTTTTTCCAATTTTCTAATTTTCATTTATTCTTTTATTTTATTTCTAAAACCCTTTTGGGCATGTTTATGACGTAAATTCAAGTTTATCAATTGTAATGTATTTCTTTATTTCGTATTCGTATTTATTATGTATGATTTATTTACTTGGCATTCACATGTAATTAATCTAACATTCACTTCGACCCCAATTTGTGTGCTAATTACTTGTTCACCGACTTAGTTAATTCTCACATGTTAGGATTAATCTAATGGATATTGCATTGCATGCATTTAAATCGATAATATATCGAGTACAGACAATTTCCCTAATCATTAGTAGAGGCCGCTATCGAGGCGGGCGGGATTAGGTGTTCGATCAAAAGAGCTTCCTAATACGTACCCTCATCCCTTACTCCAGATCTCTGTGAACATCGGTGTTCATTGACATCAACGAGAGTCATTCTAGCCATAAAATGCTAAGGGTAACGAGTTCTTGGTGTTCATGTCACTATTTTGTGTCTTGACATGGCATGAGGTATTCGAACGGTTTCCAATTTTCCACAATAAATTGGTGGCGACTCCACAAATGCAAACGCTTGTTCCCAAGCGCCCCCGTGGCCCGCGTCCACAATTCCCCAAACAAGAATCAACTAGTCAGCAACAGTTTGAACAACCTGAGAATGGGGGCGATAATCAGTTGGCAGTAACTAGATGCTCTCTCAGTCATGTTTACAAATTGAATATAACCAACAGTTAATAACAATTGGAATGTAAAACCAGTAGACATGTGAGACCATTTATATACATGAAAACTCCATACAAACTGACCATCAGACGAAGACATATTAAGACAATCATTTTAAGACAAATACTCCAAGTGAGACAACATGTGATGACACGTACACATCATGACATGCAACCAAAACTACCTTGACCTTATCAACATGAAACAGACACAAGTATGGAAACCTAGTCCGCATGCAACCACTAGACCATGGACACTTACAACCAAAGTAGCACACGATCCATAGCAACATAAGGCACAATGCTAGCATCAAAGCATAGCGAATAGCGCGAACGCCTCTAGCTAACAGAGCGTATAACCATTGCCTCCATCGTTGTGGAGCGTATAACCGATGCCTCAATGATACTATGTATAGCGTAACCACTGCTTATATGTCTAAGACTTGGTGATACGATTCCTGATGATGACGTATTAATTAATTAAGTAGAGAGGGAGGGATCGAACGCAGGTGAGCGAGTTCATGTAGTAGCATTCTTTGGGACTCTAGGGTAGTCAGTTTAGACGAATAAAAAAAGATCATTGTTTCAGATTTAATTAGTTGTTATGAGTTGTTAGATTATTAATAGTAGGCGGAATAAAATCTAATCGTTAGATAAGAACTAGTTAGTGAGCTGGTAGCTTATTAGTTAAGTTTAGTATCTTATCATCTATGTTATACTTAGTTAAAAGTTTAGGAGTCTTCTCGGTCAAGAAGGCAATACCTATTTAAAGGGGTTTTGTACGTTATTTTCACTCAGAAAGATTATTAATATTGAAGTTTCAAATAAACAAAAACCGTTGCAAGCTTTTGATCATTACAGATCAGTTTGTATATAAAATTCGAGATTGTACTTCGAATTGGCGTTTGAGAATTGGGCTCCAATCTCATCGTTATTAGCACCGGGTTCAAGGTAGAACTACGGACTAAATATCCCCTTTTAATTCGTTAATTGCTGTTAGCTTGTCACGCCTATCACGTGACAAGTTTGAAGTTCTTTCAAATTCGTTACTAGCTTCCGCTTTGTATCACCTGGCCAACAATTCGGTGCAATAACTGTACAACAAACGACACTCGGGGACCAGAGCGTATAACCATTGCCTCTGATACCCCCCCCCCCTCCCCCCTCGGGGTTAAACCAAGAAATCTTTGATTTTGAACTTCAGTAGAGAATACATGAGCCATAGTATTTGACACAAAAATCAAGTAACTAACACAAAACCCAGCTTGTGACAAAATGATCATTAAATCAACACAAAACCTACCAATTGAACCACAGACAGAGTAACCCAAATCACCAACCACTACCTCTGATACTCCCCCCTCCCCGCGAACATAGACCAAAATAAACCCATGAAGGGTGGCGTTAGTTCATTCCGATCGTATATAACTGATACTACCGTCATCTATTCAAACTAACTAACAATCTAAATGCACAGTATAACTAAATGTACTTTCCATGCGTGAACAACATCACGACTCAACTCATAGGATAGTATTAGTGATTATCCTACTTATCATATGACCAAGAATAGCTCATGACAAATGGAACCACAATGATATAACATATTGAATACAACACAACATATGAAACAAGTATAAACAACGAAGGTTATAGTAACTAGGGCAGAGTACGGATCAGGTATTTGATCCAATGTGCTAGTTTGGATCGGATATCCATATTAGAAATCCTGAAGTTAGATATCCAATATCCAAACCAAATGTCTCGGATATCCAATGTTCGGGTATCCAAAATAATCGGATCGGATGCGGATATCCATCGGATATCCATACTTTTGAATTTACTTTAAAATTAAGTTTGAAACACGATTATATTCATAGTTTTATATGATGATTTTCTTTCGTATTCTTATTTCAATGTTCTCGCTATAAAATTTAAGTACCACCTAGATATTTCTCTAATATTTTAAATATTAATTAAGTTGTTATATCAAATAAAATTTTATTTTCTCGAAATTATACAAGAAAACTATATTTTCGGATCAGATCGGATATCCAAATGTTTTAATTCTAATATCCATATCCAAACCAAAACCAAAGATTTCGGATCAGATATCCAAACCAAACTTAACTTTCGGATCGGATATCCAAAAATTCGGATCGGATTCGGATCGGATATCGGATCAGTTTGGATAATCGGATTTTTTGCTCAGCCCTAATAGTAACCTTAGTCATAACATGAACCCTGAATTTAAGGTTACCTTAATCTCGACTATAACTTCAACGTTCAACTTGAGGTTATATTTGTAACACCCCCTTCTTTCCCGGCCAAGGTAATGGGAGGATGTTACCATCTCGGTTTCCCGAGGCAGTGAAATCGGAGTTGCAATTAAGAAACAATTAAGTATAAATAAAGTATTTAGTGAATTACATAACCATATACATGAATAAATGAAATAAATAATACAACTCATGACTACTATACTCTTGTAATGAAATAACACTCGGCTCCAAGTCCAAGGCTCGTACCATCTCTCACGTGACACCAAAATAACCTGTACTCAATCTACTCCCCATACGATCGAAAATATCATATGAATCGACACAGGCCACCACGGAAATAGGTGACTATTACACAGACACACAACATGCCAGTTTCAATAAATAAATATGAAACACAACATGATAACTAACAATTCAGCATGCTAATGATATGAATGAGATAAAATCATACAATCACTATGTCAATACTGGGACGCGCCTAGACGTACACATAATCACTGGTGCAAGGGACATGCCCACAACACCACGCCTCACCCTAGGGTACTACTGGGACACGCCCAGAAATACCGGGTCCGGAAGCCAACTGGATCCCCTGCCAGACATCGTGTCTCACCCACACGAGTCCCTCCGTACTCAAGCCATTAATGTGCACGTCCCTCTTGCAGTGGGAAACTCTAAGAGGCGACTCAAGCGTAAGACGGTCTCCCAACCGTCCTACGTTTCCTCAAAAACCAAGTACCACCACCAACGGCCTACAATACAGCACAACAATAACCACACATGAAATATGGAATCCAACACCAAATATCTGACTCATCATGAACTAAATCCCAACATGTTATGAATAACAATTTCTCAAATACCAACATGATGTATAAATCGACTCACACATGCAATGATGATGAAACACACACAAATATGTACACTAAGTAGTGAAACCGACTAGGATAAACCTACCTCTTAGCACATTCCATAAGCTACTCAAATCCCATATGATTCCGTCTCGCAAAATCGTCTTATTCCTATAAAAATCATGTAATACTATCACAATACATCCTACACTATTATACAATTCAAAACCTCTTATTATTACCCACTAATTAGCCATATTACATATACTAATTACTAATTAATTACCATAATCAAAATCCCCAAACGTTAGGGTTTACTACAAGATAAGAAAGGTTAGATCTTGACTTACAAGGTGGAAAGGATGAGGAATAAGGTGAACAATACCCTAGAGCAAGCTTGAATCCCATGTAATATGTTTATGGTGGTTTTAGAGAGAAGGGAGAGAATTGGAGTGAGAAGGAAGAAGATAGAATGAATGAGGATAAAGGTTCAAGATTTCCTTATCCCGTATTCTGATTCAGCGCCACTCGACCGAGTGCGAGTCCACTCGATCGAGTGATCGACCACTCGACCGAGTGCCACCCACACACTCGATCGAGTAAACGCTTTACTCGATCCACTGCGGTCATACTAGGTCTAGTCTAGGTCACACTTGGTCTAATGTACGGTCATACTTTCACTCTTGAGTAGATCTTATCTCGTCCGATGGTCCTCTCACGTATCCCAAGGTGCATTTACGGGTCCCAAAAGGTACGGGTATTACTATATTAACCTCAACCTTAACTTTAACACGTAACTTAAGGTTACACTAGCCTCAACCATAACTTGAGTCATATCTATAGGTACGTTAGATTCAGCAATAACCTTAGCACGTAATAACAAGGTTATACTAACTTCGGCCATAACCTTACATGTAATTCAAAGTTGTACTACCTTCAGCTATAATCTTGAGTTATAATTTCAAAGTTGTACTAGCTTCAGTTATAACTCTGCTCGCAATGCAGGGTTGTACTAGTTCCAACTATAACCTTGAGTCATAATTTCAAGGTTATACCTGTTTTAGTCATAACCCTGGGTCTGCTCTTAGCCGCGCACCACGCCGCCACTAGGGTTTCATTCATCAAACCCTAGTTGCACACAACAACGCTAAGAATAATGCATTGACAATAATACCATATGCAAATAAGACAATAAATCACATCTAAACATGCGAAACACAATTAATTCATGACAATAAATAACCAAGCATGGTACCAATCATACAAATCAACAATTAAATCATACTGATCATATCACTTGGCATAAACACAATTAAAAGAGAAACACCTAGTTACCTATTTAGTGAATAAATCTAGAGATGATCATCAACCACGTAGACGTCTTCTCCAGGAATAACTTCCACGCCTTTATTGAATTATCATACGTGCCAAAGGAGAGAACGAATCTAATAAATATTCTAACTATATAAAACTATAAAAATAAACGCTTAAAAACACGAAACTTACGATGCGGATTGATAGATTCAAAGAGTAGGATCTATCTAGGCTCGAAAAACAACAGAGAACGACGAAGACGGAAGGAACAATAGGTGGCACGAATCCCTATGGCAAAAGGAACCACGCGACACAAAGGAGGAAAAGAGATGAGAGAACTAGGTTTATGGTTTTGTGAGAAATAAGAGAGAAAGGAAGCAACGGTTTATGTTTCACTCTTATTTATAGAAGAACTCATGGGCGTATTTCAAGCTTATGCCCAAAACTCACCCATCCACTCTAGAATTACTTGAAACTCAGGAGCTAAGCGGGCTTTCACCAATCTCGAGTTAGGAAAGCCAATTAAATATGAAAAAAGATATTTTCCCGGAAACAAAATACGAAATATGGGAAAATAAATTAAATAAATATTATACGGAAATTAGAGGCGTTACAAGGAGCGTGCGAAAGAGGGGAGTGCGGGAGGATTTGCAAGTGTATGGAGAAGTTGGAAAAAGAAGACGTCGAGGTTGGTAGGAGCACGGGTCGTCAAAGTAGGTTGGGCGGAGAAAGGTGAAGGGAAGAGGTGAAGAGGAGTTGCAAAATTAATTGAGTGAGGGAAGAAAAAAAATAATAAGAGTATAATTGTAAAAGACGTATGTAAAAGTGTAAAATTCGTATGTGAAAAAAACACGACCTAAAGTAAATACTAAAAATACGGTCTTTAAAGTAAAAAAAGTTTTCAAAAAAGAAAAGTGTTCACTGTGAGACATTTTTGAAGTCATGCTCAACATATCAAACCATTAAACATAATCAAACATTGGCTAATTTAGCTATCGATAACTGATTGAAATGTTAAATGTGTTGGATTTATGTCCAGAGTCCAATTAAGGTAACCCGGTTTATATTCTAATTAACCGTAACGTTTTGCTAGAAGCCGCTTATGGACCGAGTCTTAAATGAGTTTAAGGACTTGTGTAGAATTAAACGGGCCCATTGGGTCACAGACAAGATGAATACGGTGTTTCCTTTTACAGACGGACTGAAATATGGAAATAGGGCTCTAATTAGATTAGGCCCAGGTACGATTAAAGTTAGGGTTTGATTAGAAAATTGAGTTATTACTCCCCTATATATGGAGATATATGGGAGTCAGTTTGATCTATCCTATTCTTTTGTGAGAATAATAAAACCCTACCTTGTGTACTATCATACAAATTGCATCTCCTATTCATTCGAGTGGATACTAGTGGAGGCACTACAACTGGAGTGCTCTTGGTTATTTGTAGCAGTTGGTTATTCAAATCCGGTCTTATTTCCTTATATTGCTGGATATTATTGCTCACGGATTTATTCTGCTACAAGGTAATTCGATTGCCCTCTTTATTTATGTTTAATTCTGATTTTAACATGCATATGGTCTTGGAGATTTCTCTAATTAAATTATTTTAAGGACCGACAAATGCCTTCAGTGGTATCAGAGCGAGTATGCGATGTTAAAAATCGAATTAGATTCGTGAATAGTTCACGATTCGTATTAATCTAGCGAGCATGCTTTACTCGGTTATTGTACGAAGTATATGGCTTACATCTGATTACTTGACATTTGTTTGGTGTACGTATTGAACATGTGTAGGGGCAGCCAAGGACCAGAGCATTTCAGCTCTCTGCACTGGGGCCCAAGGCAAAATACGGCCCATAATTTTGAGTCCAATCCCTTATAAACGGTCAATTATAAGATACATGTGGTCAGGGACGGAGCTATGCCTGGGCCGGATGGGCCATGGCCCGGGCAGACTCCAAAAGAATATAATACATAAACAAGTAGTGAGTTGGCAATTGGTAAGTGTTTGGCGTAGTGGTAACTTGTGATATGGTAGGCAAGAGTGCAATATTCCTTAACATCCCGTGTTCGAATCCGAGAGAGATTATTTTGAGAATTTTCTTATTTTGGTTTTTTTTTTTTTACAATTATTTTCTCTCATGTTGTACTTTAGCCCTTGACCATTATTATATTTTATTAACATTCATTTTTGTCAACAATAATTCTTGTAAATAGTAAATAAATATTTACATAATACGAGTATTTGAATAGCATGGAACAATTTTTATCATTGCGAGTAGTCCTTGTACAGTAAATAATTTTGCAATTTTAACAATCTCACCTTAAATAAACTATATATAAACCATCTTATTGGAGGTTTATTTGTTTCTATGTTTTTCTTTCACATAAATTATTGTTAAAATACTTTATAAAACACAAAGTAAATTTATCGAAGAAAAAATATGAACTCGTATAATTTAAGTATTTTAATTATGTGTTTAATATAGTAATCTAAATATATTACACCCTGGTTCCAATCATTTGTTTCTCCTAATAGGAAGTAACAAATATCGACAATGTTAAATAAAGGTGCGAGATTTATGAAAAATGAATATAAATACCGACAAAATGGATCAAATCGGCCTCGGTCATAATTTTGTCCTAGCTTCGTCCCTGCATGTGGTGTACTTGCTTTTTCTTGTTATGTCCACTGCTATACTAATACATCTATCTTCCCACTTTCCTAAATTCTTTGCTTTTTTTTGTTATTTATTTACTCCGTATTTCACAAATTATACAGTACACATAACACATTACACACTACTAGTACATATCAGTCAGAATTTTTAGACAATCTCTCTTTCATTCAATTTTTTACAGTAATTATGGCATAAGACGGTCTTATATTGTGAGACGATTTTATTGTGCAAAAACAACTCATTTATTAGCAATAAACGAATAGTTATGTTATAAAAATGGACAATTTCATACTTTCATGGTGTAAAACTATCTTATTTTATAATTTGTGTTTTACTTAATGCCTAAAAATTCTTAACATTTTCTTTTTTCAAAATTTTATTTATTAGTTTACCTCGTATAAAAGTACGAGGATAATCAATTACCATGAGTTCGGTGAACAATGATCAATAATTTTCGTTTAGGAACTTACGTAAATGGTTATTTAGTTTTAGTTTTGAGGCCTCAACTTAATAATTGGAACAGGGCCTCCCGAATTCATTGCCCCCCCCCCCCCCGGAACATGTGTATTGCTTTATCAATTTGTATCACTCTGACACGCGAGATATTTTTTCAATTTGTTGAAAGTTTGTTATCACATGGGTTTCCTAATTCAGTAGGTCTCATGAGAGACCGTCTCCCACTAATTTAGTGGGAGACATAATAGGGAAAAAAGAAATTCAGTGGGTCCCTCACACCATCATGTGAGAGGTCTCTCAATAACGCTATTGAGACCCTCTCTCCGAAGTTTTTTGTGTTCCTAATTTTGATGCCAGTGTTATTGCATATATTAAAGTGTTAATATTTAATTGGTTAACATGTGATACTTGTTTTGACTTTAGTTAAACCTTAATTTGATTAGGTGACTAATTTGATTAGTCTAATTCAAATTTCAATATATATTTGATATATCTTGTTGTCCTTGAACTCATATTTATCTGTGACTAATATTATATGATTAAATTAGAGAACACGATTTATTGAAATTGTTTCGTAAATATTGTTCATAAGTTCCGAGTGCCGGAATTTGATGAAAAAGTAGTGATTTTCGCATGTAAACGACATTCTAAATATAGTTCATAGAGTATACAACTAGATGTACAATGCTATTGTACATCCAGGGTTATTTTAGTCTTTCTCTAATATAATTATTAAATCCTAAAATAACAAACCTAAAACAAATCAAACGTAATCCCTCTCCACCATAACTGCTTCGCCATTCTAACTACTGATCTCCATCTTCTTCCCTTATACGATTAATCATCTTCTCCCTCTAAATTATTCAATCAACTATTACAACTCTCATTCTTCAATCAAAATCATTAAGAAATTAATCAATTTTTACCATTAATGGTGGACGAAGCTTTATTGGCTGATGACCGATGGCTCGAATTCTTTATATATCCATCTTTTTCCATTATGCCTTAGTTAATCATCCTCCCCCTCTCATTTATTTAATCAACTATTATAACTCTCTTTTTTCAATCGAAATTAATTTTTACTATTAATGATTGATGAGTGATGGCTCGAATTCTTCATATTTAAGCTTGAGTTCTATTGTCAATAACGCATCTAGTATGTGTAATAGCTCGACTTCTTAGATGACTTGCAAAAGCCTTGAGAAATTCAATTGGCAAGTCACGCATCAGGTGGAGCTTCAATGGCTAATGACTGATGGCTCGATTTTTTTTTTATATAAGCTCGAGTTCTATGTTCAATAACACATGTATTATGGGTAATAGCTCGACTTCTTAGATGACTTGCAAAAGCCTTGGGAAAGTATAATTGACAAGTCATGTTTAATATCATACTGTTCAGCAACAGATCAATAAGGATATAAAAGTAACTTAAAACTAGTTTGTATATAAAATTTCAACAAAAAACTCTACATTACAATTAGAATCAAAAGACTCTATATAGATTCAAAATCTCATGTAATTAAAATGTTGTTGAATCATTAGTAGATGTAATGCCAAGAACTCGAAACATATACTAAAAATATGAAGAATTGTTGGAATGGGTAAACATAAGTTCAAAATGTATAGCTCGAGTTCTTTATATATTAGCTCGAATTCTAGCCAGTTGTATCATGAGCATTATACAACTGGATGTAGGATCCTATTTGTGTTCTAAACAGGACTGCATAACAGGGTATACGTTTTAAGGTCAAATTCGAAAGGTTCAATTGAGTTATGGGCAGTTTTTGATTTAAAAGTTGAAAATTTTAATATTTTATTAATCTATCTTGAGATTATGTTAATGATATGCCCTTTTTTTTTGGACACATGCTAATGTTGATTCCTTTTATGTATGAGATGCATGTAACATGTATTTGCTCATTAATATGCATTCATAATAGGCATATATGTTTAATCCCTCAATCTGAATATTAAGTTTATGCCTTTCCAACCTAATAACTGTAATAACTTATACTCCCTTCGTACCGGTCAATTGTTGTCCTTTGGTTTTGGCACAAAGATTAAGGAAAGAGGAGAGGACCAATAACTAAATGACAAGTGGAACAAATTTAATGAGAATGATCAAATTACTCATCAAATTCATTCTTAAAATAGAAAGGACAACAAATTACTGAGACACCCCAATATGGAAAAGGACAACAAATGACCGGGACAGAGGGAGTATCATCAAGTGATGGGTCTGCCAAAGCAGAGCATTCTGGTTATTTAAGTTGAACAGGTGGATAACAGTTATCCACACATATAGGTTGGTTGCACTACTACAGATATAAGGTATAACAACGGTTAAAGACCATTGTTATATAAAAAAGCGGACGTTGTTAAAGCATCCGTTGCTAAAGGTTTTAACAACGGTTGGTTTTTTAAGAAACCCATTGTGAAACTATTAACAACGATTAAAAACCGTTGTCGTTACGAGTCATTCGTTGTGGAAAGTGTTAGAAATCTATATCTCATTACTTGACATATTCATATATGTTTTAATTTTAATTTAGTCATAAAATTAAAAGATGATCTTATGCATGCAAACAATAAAAGAATAAGAAAGAAATCATCATCTTACATTGAAGATTTCGGATTATTTGGGCACAAGTGAGTTCTCCTACTCACTTGTTCTTGAGCTTCCTTAAATGGATGAACAAGGATTCAAGTAGAGAATCCCTCCCAAGGAATAATACCCAAGTAACAACTTAATAAAATTAATATTATTATTACTAGAACAATATTAATTTTGTATAAAATTGACCAAAATATTATTTTGTTCTCTCAATATTTCGGTTAAGAGAAAGGGAGAATAAGGAAGAATTTATCTCTCTAAAAACTCTTATTTTTAGATGAATAGAATGAATAATACACTAATGTTTTAGGTAGTGTATATTAGGTAAAAATCGAGAAAACCCCATGGTTTTCTCCTCTTAAAACCGGGTGGAAGGGGAAGGTAGTGATGTCCAATGCATGATCAAAGTGCTCTTCACAATAACCACTAGGTTTGCATGGCTAGGTTTTAGGCAAATGATTATGTTTACCACTCACATAATTAACATAATATTTTCCTAATACTCTCCATTATTTCGGTTATTATAGATAAAATGGACTCCATTTTATCTTTGTCAATTTGTCAATTTGTCACATGTCACATGTCATGTAAAATTGTTATGTATTTTTAACATATTAAAAATCAACGCATTAATAAAAATACGTCATATACAAAATCGACTTAGTAATTCATAATTACTTGTACCAAAATAATTTTACCAATTATAAATAACAACATCTTGTATTTATAATAATTTATTCATTCAAATGTAATTATTTCCTTAAACAATGATTTCATCTAAGTAATAAAACAATTCGATTACTTAGACCGTATCTTATTTAATCAAATTACAATGAGACACGTAAATATTACTTCCAAAATCGCCCGTCAATTTTAAGTAATTTAATTAACCCGTATCGTCATACGATCAATTAAATGATCAATTAAGAGTGTTACCCTTTAGGTATGACCTAAGGGGATCAACTAATCACCACCGTCTCACGACAGTAATGTCAAACTCTAGTCAGCCAATCATTACCGATATGTGTGGACCAGTTGACAGTAAAATATTATTTTCCAATTGTATTCTTTAAAATGAGATTTAAACATGTGATCATCATGATTGACAGTTGTGATCGCATTATTGTCGGAGGACACATATTCCAACAATCTCCCACTTGTCCTCGACAAGTGTGCGTCACCAATTCTCTTGTCCTATTACTATCTCCCACTCAATGCAAGGTGTATTTCAGGTCGTACTTGCAAGTGATCACATCGAGAGTGGTTTCCTCGATCTGGAGAATAACTGATTGACCGGATTTATCTACCATAGATATCTTCCGAGCGTGGCCACGCATTTCCAGTTCATTACTCCTCGAGTGGCCTTGAGATATTGTTATAACCCTGACTAGGGGTGGACAATTCCTATCGCACTCATTACCTTCGACTAGCCACAGCCATCATAACCCAAAATGTGCCCATTTGACCCCATTTACGAAGGTCGTAGTAACACAAATCAAAGTTAATCTGAAACTGTGCCATCTTAGGCGAATAGTCTTTAGTCAAAAGAATCGACTCATTAGAATACTATAGTAGCTCTCGCCACGACCAGGCTATATAAATTTGTCAGAACTCTATAAGCGGTCATAAGGCCCGACAAGGTGTTCCTAACAGTCTGCCTATGTGATCGACTAGTCATATCACATGACTCTATGGCACTTGAACTTGCCATCAATCGCATCACACTATAGTCACTTCGAGACGCCACCTCATACAAGTGACTATGGGCAAATACTATGTTAATCCGTGTTCACTTTAACGGGGTTCAATTGTCACTACAATCCGTTTGGATGTAACAATGTATAAGGTGAGTTAATAATATCTCAAACGACAAATGTCGACATCACATCCGGGTAGTCAATACCGTATCACAACCTTGTGATGCATATCGTAAGTGTATTAACACTTGTTGATTTTGGTAGAAGTTTAACATACCATGTGTCCATGTGTTCAAACTTCTTTTATCGCATTTTCCTTTACATTCATGTTATCTCTCATAGCATGAACCTCACCAAGTACACATATAGGTTCCCAACCTCGGTTTGGGTTCTTTATCTTGAAAGAACTTCCTGGTTGTTTATCACATAACCAACGAATTTGTGGTGAATGATATAACTTGCACTGATCAAGTACTCCACCCACTCACAATGCACTAGGTAAATGTTTTGTAGAGTCTTGTAACAATTTTCAAGATGATTAGCCTAACACTTCTCATAAATCCTAGCATACTAGAAAATATTAGTTTTGAGTAACTTCTTACTTCAACTAAGTACTTTTCCAAACTTCTTATTTCTCCTTTTAGCTTGAAAAGCTTAGGATTTTCATAAATCCTTACATGTGTTTGAACTTTAATATGTGCAACCTCTTGACACATAACAGAGTGTTTTGTCCAACACTGAAATCGCTCATCGGTTCTCCTCGAGAATTCATGACGATTCTTCTATGGCTTGCCAATGATTCATTATGCTCTTATCCATATGATTCATCATTGGACATGTGCATGATTATTCTAATGGCGGAAACATTAGTAACTGATAATCATGTGATCAACCATTCTTAGGTTCAATGAACAACCATGACAGTTAATGGCAATTCCATTTTCATTTACATGAATAACCTACGTTTCTCGTTGATTCGATGTGTATATCTCAATACTTGTCCAACATCTCATGATGTAATTGGATTCATCATAGTCCATTTTCATCCAGAATTGAAAACTCAAATACTTCTTTGTGAAAGAATAGTATTAGCTCGTCATTCTCAATGAGTAATGAGTTATAAACCTTTACAAGATGATTGCTCCCACTAAATTCCATGTCTTCACATGATAATTTCCAACTCCCACTTAATTCCACATGTTTCGCAATTGACTACTCAATCGAAACATTTCAAGAATTGAAATATATTTTGCTTTGCTAAGTTATTAAGATAAAACCATATATATTCCCATCATATCCTTTCAAAATACCTATTTTGAAGAGGTTTCATCTTAACCTTATGGAAAGAGATTTTAATCTCTAACTCATTCATTTTATAATGATGCGTAGCAATGTCATTATTTAAATATGAATAATATCTAATATACATTCTTCTCAAAATACCCTTTTCGGAAGGAGGTTTAACCATTTCATTTTCATAATGAGGTTAAGTAATGACATTAGCGTGGTTAACATTTAACTTAGCTCTTGTGGATATATGCATATCGACATATCAATCTTTGCAACTTTGATTCATTTAGGCTCTTAAGTAAATATCAATATTGAAACTATTGGTCAAAGGTTGTTCATAAACTAGTCAAAACTCTTGTTAAGACTTTACATTAGTCATTCTTATTCCAAAACTTTCTTTTGGTCTCCTCGTGTAGTTTTCTTGAGAACATATTCTTTTGATTACTTCATTTGGTCTCTTTTCTCATGTAGATATCATCTATTCGAGACCATAGATCTCATCTATTCGAGTATACTATCTGTATAGGTATACAAATCATTCTTTCTTGCGTAGATCTCATTTACACAAGTACACAAATTTTGCTTGGTGTTCTTTGTGTCTTCATTTTCTCCCACTCTATCTTTAGAATGAATACACTACAGATTCAAAGATAGCTTATGAGACACAAATAATGATTTTGAAGTATAAGGAGGACTATCTCATAGGTTGACTAATTGTTTTAGATTTGATAAGCGTACTTGGTGATTGAAATTCCTTTAAGAGAGTTCATCAACCCAATATCACTTTATAATTGATCATACACAAGCCTTAAGCTTGTGGACATATAATGAATCCTATCATTATAGTTGTCTATTAGATCACTTTAAGTGAATGATCATATGTTTCTATGAGCAAGCGTATAAAGACGAATTTTAGAACAAGGATAAAATACGATAAAACGGGTGACTTGGGTTGCAAACCAAGCCACCATTATACAAAATACAACCATTATCCAAAATACATTTCCATGTCGAACACGGAAATCAAAAGGTTCGAAAATCCGAAACATAAATTAAAATAAGACAATAAAAAGCCAAGCTTCATGGAAGCTACTCCTAGCTTCTCAATGGTTTCTCAAGCTTGCTTTTCTTTTCCCTTGTCCTTGCTTGGTGGAGGCCCTATTTACAATAAAATGGGATACATTATCACAACTTTGTATCACAATACCATAGTTGAATTAGAAACATAAAAGAAAGGATAGTCATTTACCTACTGGAGTGATCTTTCCAGCTTTAATGTCACCAAGATATTTGGAATAATTTCTTTTCCAATGTCCAACACCATTACAATAATGGCATTTATCAAGAGGACCCTTCTTGATCTTGGAAGTGCTAGCTTCATAAGTCTTAGCTTTGGTGAAAGTGGGAGCTTGCTTCTTACCTTTCTTCCCATTCTTTTTGAACTTCCCCTTATTTTTGGTGCTAATGTTAAGCACATCCTTAGGTGGGTTGACATTTAACCCCATGTCTCTTTCGGCTTGCACAAGTAACTTGTGCAATTCTTCAAGAGACACGTCCTTGTCTTGCTTGTTAAAATTCACCCGGAATTGAACATATGCCTTGACTTTGGATAAGGAGTGTAGAATCCTATCTACAATGAGTTCTTTGGGGATTTCAATCTTTTGAATCTTCAAAGTCTCGACTAGCTCCATTAATTTGATCACGTGAGGGCTAACCTTTTGGCCCTCTTTGAAGTCGAGATCAAAGAATGCCGCGGCCGCCTCATATTGGACGATCCGCGGAGTTTGTGAAAACATTGTCACAAGCTTGGAATAGATTTCATTAGCGGTGCCCATCTTAAAGGCTCTCCTTTGGAGATCCGCCTCCATCGCAAAGATCAACACATTTTTCATTGTGGCGGACTCCTTGTGGTAAGCCTTATATGCTTCCCTAGTAGCGGCACTCGACCTAGCATTAGGTTCGGGTGGAGAGGCCTCGGTGAGGTAACGAAGCTTGTCGTCACCTTAGGCGGCTAATTTGAGTTGGGCATCCCAATCGGAGAAATTTGACCCATTATTTTCAAGTTTACAACGATCCATGAAGGATCGGAGCCATGAAGTATTAGTGAGAGGTGTGGCGTTGGTGTTTGGATTGGCCATTTGATATGAGAAATAAAAGTGGTCTACAAAACAAAATATAGAAGGAATAAAACATATGTCGTTTTCAAAATAATAATAATAATACTCGTAAAAATATTAATTTAAACAAGTTTTATTGCATTTATCTAGTGACCTCTACCCAACTTAGATAAATGATTCCGAGATCCAAATTCATATTAACTTGGGCACGGGATAGCCGATGAAACCCTTATCAATATAACTCGGTGGACTAACTCTTTAATCGATTCTACTTTTAGAATTCTCGGTCGATAAAATTACTCTAATATTTATCTATAGTCCGGAACACATGCGACTACGGTCACGAATACTTCCGTTGAGGTCAATCCAAATTTCAAATAAATGTGTCCATGATCCAAATTCACATCAACTTGGGCACGGGATAGCCGATGAAACCCTCATCAACACGAATTCGGTGGATAGACATTTATCACCCACTTCCCCTACGTAACAAGGTTTGTACCCCGGGATGGCCGAGTGCACTCCCTCGCGAAATAGGTTTTCACGGTTTCTACTTTTTGGTAAGGCTATGTCTCAATTGTTTATTTTTAGCGAGAGGTCATGTCAATTTATTATCTATCACGTTTTAAGTGAACCAAAGCGGTGAACTACGATAATTTAATTGACACGGTCGATAAACTCGATTAAAAAGACAATGCATGTTTTATTTATGGCGATTTAGCGATGCATGCGACATATAAATAAAATGCAAAGCATAAATTAAATCCTAGTATGGCCTTCCTAAAATAGAAAATCTAATTAACTATTACATATTCGGAAACCAACTCCATTGGTCCCTTGAACTTCGGTTATAGCACGCATCTCGAGGTAACACCGTCTTTATGTATCGCCTTCTTGAGTGACACCGTCTTCAAGGAACTCCGGAATAAATAAATTACATAACAAATTACATAATTTCCTATTATACATTTGTAATTAAAATAAAATAAATCTACTAAATTACAAAACGGTGATACGAGATCACAATAAATTACAACCAAATCGATATTCCCATACATTTTGGGTAATACCAATTAAAACTAAGGCCATACTAAGTAAAATTACATAATTCAAAAATTACATAAAATAAAATTATGACAATCATAAATAAAATGCAGCATTATAATATGTATGAACATGCCCAATTTAATGCTAAATCGCCTTTAAGGAGCCAATATCGTATATTAAATGGTTTTTACGGATTTGCCTGATTCAACCTTTTAAAATCACAATAAATTACATAAAATCATATTTATGCACAAGTTAATTACCCTAACCAACTTAGGACTCAAAATTAGTCTTCACTAACTATTTGACTATAATTAACTTATATTTCTTAAAATTGTTCATTAATGGACTCAAAATTACGATAAAATGCTATAAACTCCAAATAAATCACCAAAAACTTCAAATAAATTCAAAATTTGAAATTTAAACTCTTGAATATTCTGGAAAAAAATACCATGACACTCGTAATGTTCAAAAACTTAGGTTAAAATTTCAAAAAATTATCAGAAAAACTATGTTGCGGTTTATAGGATTTATCAATTATAATCATAAAAACATGAGAAAAATTATATTCATCAACTTTTCAATTTTAGACCTGAAAAAAATAATAAAATGCAACATGTGACGTTTTTCCTTAGTCATGAAGTATGTTTTAGCAATTATTCACTAATTAAGTCACTATTTATGCTATTTTTCATCAAAAATTCATAAATCATGAATAAAGACTTCAATATAGCCTATTATTTTACACACATCTTGTAAAATTGCATGTGACAACATACTTAATTTGTATGACCAGATTCGAAATTTATCTCATATTAACCTATTTTTCATTTAAATTCGATTTTTATCATGAAAAATCCATATTTCGAGCATAAGAACTCCAAAACTTATGAAACTTTACAGGTCATCTAAAAATAATATATGTGAAAACATATCCAAAAACCACTGGAAAATTCGAAGTTTAGCTAATTGTAGTCAGAAAATGACATTTTAATCATAAAATCACATTTTTAATGCCATTATTATATAAGATGAACAATAAAAATCCATAAATTAACCAAAAATCTTAAATACATTTTAGGATCAGAAACTTTAACATGCATAATTTATTTCGTGATATATCATAATAACACAAATTTACAAGTTTTATATGTTAATCGTATAACTCGGAAAAACTATAACCGATTTACATGCAAACAACCAAAAGCTCTGATACCACTTGTTAGAAATCTATATCTCATTACTTGACATATTCATATATGTTTTAATTTTAATTTAGTCATAAAATTAAAAGATGATCTTATGCATGCAAACAATAAAAGAATAAGAAAGAAATCATCATCTTACATTGAAGATTTCGGATTATTTGGGCACAAGTGAGTTCTCCTACTCACTTGTTCTTGAGCTTCCTTAAATGGATGAACAAGGATTCAAGTAGAGAATCCCTCCCAAGGAATAATACCCAAAGTAACAACTTAATAAAATTAATATTATTATTACTAGAACAATATTAATTTTGTATAAAATTGACCAAAATATTATTTTGTTCTCTCAATATTTCGGTTAAGAGAAAGGGAGAATAAGAACGAATTTATCTCTCTAAAAACTCTTATTTTTAGATGAATAGAATGAATAATACACTAATGTTTTAGGTAGTGTATATTAGGTAAAAATTAAGGAGAAAAACCCATGGTTTTCTCCTCTTAAAACCGGGTGGAAGGGGGAGGTAGTGATGCCCAATGCATGATCAAAGTGCTCTTCACAATAACCACTAGGTTTGCATGGCTAGGTTTTAGGCAAATGATTATGTTTACCACTCACACAATTAACATAATATTTTTCTAATACTCCCCATTATTTCGGTTATTATAGATAAAATGGACTCCATTTTATCTTTGTCAAATTGTCACATGTCACATGTCATGTAAAATTGTTATGTATTTTTAACATATTAAAAATCAACGCATTAATAAAAATACGTCATATACAAAATCGACTTAGTAATTCATAATTACTTGTACCAAAATAATTTTACCAATTATAAATAATAACATCTTGTATTTATAATAATTTATTCATTCAAATGCAATTGTTTCCTTAAACAATGATTTCATCTAAGTAATAAAACAATTCGATTACTTAGACCGTATTTTATTTAATCAAATTACAATGAGACACGTAAATATTACTTCCAAAATCGTCCGTCAATTTTAAGTAATTTAATTAACCCGTATCGTCATACGATCAATTAAATGATCAATTAAGAGTGTTACCCTTTAGGTATGACCTAAGGGGATCAACTGATCACCACCGTCTCACGACAGTAATGTCAAACTCTAGTTAGCCAATCATTACCGATATGTGTGGACCAGTTGACAGTAAAATATTACTTCCCAATTGTATTCTTTAAAATGAGATTTAAACATGTGATCATCATGATCGACAGTTGTGATCGCTTATTGTCGGAGGACACATATTCCAACAGAAAGTGTGACTAATTTTTGGTTGGAAAGTTATAACAACGGTTACAATAGAAAAAATCGTTGTTATAACTAAAGACAACAAGTTTTTTTAAAATAACCGTTGTTATTGTTTTTAAAAAAAATAAAAAAAATAAAAATACAAAGCATTACTGCCAAAATCCCTCCTGCATCAATTAATTATATATTACTAGATGCATTACTACTGCAAAAATCCCTGCATGAAAGGACACAATATATGGAATGCGAAGGGTTATAAGATTTGAAGCAGGGATATGGCACAACTTCCTAAACAAAAATATACTTCGTATTAATTTAAGCATCGAACCCTAAACATATTATTTAAAAAACAACTCAAACGACACATATACTAATTATAAATTCATTCCACTATCTCCACCCTAAACTCCAAACCCTAAATCTTTAAAACCTAATAAACTCCAAACTTCCTTCAATAATGAATGATACCATTCGTTTAACATGCATTATGACCGAGTACAACAAAAGTTTCATACGTCGCTTTCAGGAAATCGAGAGGAAGAACATGCTCTTCCTTGAGCAAGCTCGGATCTGGCTTGGTGCAGGAGTTAGAGCCGCAGATAATGCAGCTATATGAAGATATTGCATCTGCGGAACGAAACCTCCAAATAGCAAAGGAGGAGAGGATGATTCTCATAGAAGAGAATGCATCCCTAAATGAACATCTAAGAAATGTATTTTTTTCCAATGCATTAAGTTTATGTATATATATCAATTAATTAAGTTTATGTATGTTAAATGTGGATTTGTTTTACTATCCTCTCCATCATCTTCTTTATTTTATTTTATTTAATTTGTTTTACTAATAAACGCAGAAAAACTAAGCGAATAATTAGAGAAAGAACAATGACGGAGAAAAACACAGCAAATAAAATAATTAGAGAAAGACCAATAATGACGGAGATGACAAAACCTAAAACCATAAAGCGATAGATATATACCTGATAATTAGAGAAAGAAAGAGACGATGACAACAACAGTGACGGAGATGATAAAGCGACGATGAGAATGAGACGATGAGAAAGAGTGTGGTTGTGTGTTTGTGTTTGTGTTTGTGGCTGTAGCTGATCAGTGTTTGTGTGGTATATATTGTGGTATTTGCTTGAAAGTATTGACAACGGTTATTACACATAAACCTGTTGTCATTAGATAATATATTAACAACGGTTCCTTTGACAACCGTTGTTAAAAAGTATTAACAACGGGTTCTAATATAACCGTTGTAATTACTTTTCACTAATTTTGAGCCAAATTATTAACAATGGTTATAATGTATTACAAAGTAAATTGTTGTTATTAGTTTTTATATTAACAACGGTTATGTAAGTTTTACCCGTTGTTAAAACTAATAACAACGGGTGACATAAATAAAACCGTTGTAATTAAGTTTAGTAAAATTGCGCGGAAAAACAATAATCCATTCAACAACGTCTTTTCGTAATTTTCGTGAATAAGCGTTGTTAAAGTGCCGTTGTGGTTGCCTAGTTTTGTAGTAGTGTTGTTTTAACAAAGTTTTTCAAAACAGTTTTGAACTTTGAGGCATGTAGTTAAAATTCACTATTCTGTACATGCTAAGTAGTTTGTTTTGACATTGTCAAACGTCAGCCGTGACTGGTGACTATAACGACAATGCTTTGGCTTATTATGGATCGTGTGATAAGATGTGGTTAAACAACATGGGATTTGTTCCTTCCTTAGTGAAGGAAGTTTATTGTTTCTGGCCTCTCGAAGAGTGTGAATTGTGAAATGCGTGGCCGCGCTCAGATGAGGTGATTGTCAGTCGTCTGCTTTAACAATTCAACTCAGAGATTCGAGAAAAATGATTGGGACATATAAGGTTGACACTTTTCCTACCTTAGTCTTGATTGGAACAATAGAAGCAAAGAGACAGTTTTAATTGGACACAGTACAAGTGGGGGACTGTTGGATTTATGTCCGGAGTCCAATTAAGGTAACCCGGTTTATATTATAGTTAACTGTAACGTTTTGCTAGAAGCCGCTTACGGACCGAGTCTTAAATGAGTTTAAAGACTTGTGTAGAATTAAACGGGACCATTGGGTCACACACAAGATGAATACGGTGTTTCCTTTTACAGTCGGACTGAAATATGGAAATAGGGCTCTAATTAGATTAGGCCCAGCTGCGATTAAAGTTAGGGTTTGATTAGGAAACTGAGTTATTACTCCCGTATATATAGAGATATATGGGAGTCAGTTTGATCTATCCTATTTTTCTGTGAGAATAATAAAACCCTACCTTGTGTACTAGCATACAAATCGCATCTCCTGTTTATTCGTGTGGATACTGGTGGAGGCACTACGATTGGAGTGCTCTTGGTTATTTGTAGTAGTTGGTTTATTCAGATCCGGTCTTATTTTCTTATATTGCTGGATATTATTGCTCATGGATTTACTCCACTGCGAGGTAATTAGACTGCCCTCTTTATTTATGTTTAATTCTGATTTTAACATGCATATGGTCTTGGAGATTTGTCTAATAAATTTTTTTTAAAGACCGACAAATGCCTTCAAAATGTAGCTAGTAAAAGCCAATGTCGAACCATATCCGTATAATTTAGAACATGCATATGCAAAGTTCTGGATAAAAATGACGTGCCTAATAAAAAACGTTGTGGTCAAACATGTATGGTCTTAGATAAAGATAACAAATAAATCAGGCAAGTATGATTATAGATTTCTCATCCATTAAGGCCAGCGTCAATGTGCTCTCTTTTCCATTTGCTTACTTTTGTTAAACTCAAATATGATACCTCACCCTACCTCAAATGACGTGTCTAATAAAAACGCTATGAAAAAAGTGTCCCACCCATTTTAATAAATACGTTTCATAGTTACTTTCTTCAAGCCCCATTTAATTAAGTAGATTTCCTTTTATCTTCTTGAACATTATACTTAACAAAAAACTTCATATCACCTTCCCTTTATTAACGAAAGTGATTAACCTTATAATTAACTAGAATGAAGTGTTTAGGTAACGAAGACAGTTTGGCCGAGTGGTCTAAGGCGCCAGATTTAGGCTCTGGTCCGAAAGGGCGTGGGTTCAAATCCCACAGCTGTCAGTTTTTTACTTCCCTCAATTCCCCACCAAAACGACGTCGCATCATTCACCTATTTTAATTGCAACTTGTCCATATGATTTTCAAAAACGACTGCAATGACTATGAAAATGGTGAACAACAAACTCGGACTAACTCGGTTGCTGACTCAGTCCAACATTCAATTTTTGAATCGTTACAATAACAAAAGGTGGATTGAAACCGTTGCATATGAAGAAATAAGAGCTTCGAATTCTGTGCACAAACCCTACGATTCAACCGCTTTTATACTTCATGGACTTTTGGGTTCTGGTAGAAATTGGCGATCTTTTGCTCGCAATCTTGCTTCTTATCTCTCCTCTAATTCCTCTTTAGGTATAATTTTGGCTTCTTTTCTTGTTAATTTCTAATTTGATTTGATTATTTTGAGTTTTATGATCTTGTCTTTAGTTTTTCTGGTATGCGTATTTAGTTGATGGATGTTTAATGCTGCTTTTGTTGAATAAGCATGAATGAACAGGCGGCGTCTTAGACATCTAAGTACGTCTTCCGTTCCATTGATTTGTTTACATTTTCTGAAATACCTTTAGTATTACTGTGCATTTCTATGTGACTTCATGAAAATTCAAGTCATTAACTTAAAACTCGAAAGAAAACTGTAAGTTAGCAGAATTCGGATTAGTTGAAATAGAAAGAGCCCCAATGAGGGATTCAGACCTATTTTAGAAGGGAAATACAATTGACAATATTTAGTAATCCTTAAACCCCCAGTATCGAATAAGGGGTGGTATTGCTTTTTAGGATGTGGGATTTGATGTCAGTTGATTAAAGAGTAAGCATGGATTCTTATTTGATGGAGTGTGTGTAGATTCCAGTGAAGCCAAAGTCTTGTTACGTTTTTGGTTCTAGATAGTGATGGAAGAAAGCAAGATGACTCACTAAAGTGACCGTGTTTCTTTATACTTTAAAAGTGTCAGTCGATGCATATACGACACAGTGTTCTTATTGGGTTATTATCGGGTAAGAGCCTCTATTTGCTACTAACACAAGGGTAAGACTGGTATTCCCCACCCCCTTTAACTCGCAACGTTGCGGGAGCTCTTGAGGCATTGGATTATGTTATTGTTGTTGTTGAAGCATGTATACATTGTAAGCGTAACTTTTTATTTGTAATCAAATTGTTGTTTATCAAGTTGATGTGTTACTCGATTTGATCTGGATATTTTTATGGGTGTTTTGTAGAGTGGAGGCTGGTGCTTGTTGACTTGAGGAACCATGGAACATCAGCTGAGGTGCAGGATCTTCATCCACCGCATAACTTGGAAACTGCTGCAGCGGATTTGGCAAACTTGGTGAAATCCAAGGGCTGGGATTGGCCTGATGTGGTTATTGGCCACTCCTTGGGTGGTAAGGTTGCTCTGCAATTTGCTCAAAGTGGTGCTGGCATGGATTCTGGCGACTCTAAAGCTTTGCCAAAACAGGTATATAAACATGTTGGAACTAAGTGGCTTGGTTGCTTGTTTATTCAGTATTGATGATTATTATCTAAATATTTTCAACAATTGATATTTTAATTGTGCTGATCCGTATTTTACTTTCTCTTTGCGCCAAAATGATATAAATGTTACTTATCTTGTGACTGTCTCCACCGGTTTAGCAAATCATGCTTTGGCTGAAACGAAAATGCTTGATACATTTGAACTGGTTATTCAGTAAAATAACGCGCTCTCTCGTGCACTGACATATGGAAACTCAAGAAAAAAAACTTTGATAATTACCGACAAAGATCAAACAGATTATTTAAATTGAAAAAACTCATTTGAAGTAATGTTGAAGCTGAAGTCTGACTACACAAACTAAATAATAAAGGTTTGGAAACTAATGTTTACATATTATAAAGTTACGAGGTTAATTGGAAACTAGTTTATACAGATTATAAAGGTGTGAGTTGTTATAAACGAGTTAGCTTTTCTCTGTATATACCATAACTATTTTATTGGCCGCAATGAATTTATCTAATGTGCAGCAACTCAGTAAGTCTATTGACGGTCATACTATTTTAATGTGAGACCAACCCATTTAATTAAAAAACCCCATCCATATACCCACTGACCCTAAATTGAAACAAAATAGAAACCATCCTATTTTATAATGAGACCATCTTTAATGAAAATTTGTGTATAGTGCGACATAGGTGGCTTCCAAGTTCCATCTACTGTTTGGATTAAAAATGAATTGCTTAGTTTGATAGAAGCAACTTCTTGTTAATTGGTGAAGTGTTACTTCCATAGCAGTTTTATGGTTTTCTGCGTGCCCTTCTTCTTCTTTGATTCTCATTTCAATTTTTCTATCAGTCTATGATAATGTTTGATGTAAGGGTCCCTTGCTTTTTATCTTCATGGTGCAGAGCAGCTATGGGTATTGGACTCGGTACCTGGGGTTGTGAGTCCTGAAGATAGTAGTGGAGAAGTAGAGCAAGTCTTGGAGACATTGCAAAGTCTTCCGTCACCAATACCTTCTAGAAAGTGAGGACTTCAAAAAGAATTCTTGCTATGTTCTTGAACTTGTTACCTTGTAGTCACTGCATGAAAGTTACTCCGTATTAGTTATGTACTATTATCCATTATCCATTATCCATTTACCCTTTTATGTCCTCTCTACTAATTATAATTCACAAGCGGTGAGAAAGAGAGTGAAAATTCACTAATAGTTTGTTCAATCTTCTAAAACTTAGCAGAAGCTTGTTAAGAAAGCAGTTCAACTTCTTACCTACTTTCTGGTCTTTGAAGGAGAGATTGAAAATACTTTCTTGAAGATAAACTTGAAAATTGTCGGAATCATACCTTTAATACGTTTTGTTCTGGGAGAGTTGGGGCTAGGTGCGCTAGCTACTGGTATTTCGGGTACTTTCAGAGGTCACTGACCTATTTGATTTGGTTGTAAGCAAGAGAGCCTATACTTGTGTGCTGACTGTGCTCTTATTGATCGTCTCGTCATTGGTCTCATTGACTCGTCGCCTGATCATTGCTTTTCTGCTAGTTTGAAATTTTGAGGAAGGACTTCTTTTATTTTGTAGATGTGTATGCTTTATATGAAAACATGCAATTTGTGTTTTAATGAACGTGGGAATTCTTGTTCAGGTGGCTTGTCGACCATATGGTGAAATTGGGGTTTTCAAAGTCATTGTCTGAATGGCTTGGAAGTAACCTCAAGAAGTCTAATGCTCACGAAGTATGGGCATTCAATCTCGAAGGTGCAGTTCAGATGTTTAAGTCTTACAGGTGCTTATTCCTCACAGCATTCATGCTATAATTTCTCGAAACTGGGTGCCATCCATCCCTTCTCTCCTCTATATGCGTTGAATATTTGTTTCACTAAATTATCCGCAGGGAGAAAGATTATTGGCCACTCCTAGAGCACCCTCCAAGAGGAACAGAAATCTCGATTGTGCGAGCTGAGAACAGTGACCGATGGGACCCACATGTCATTCAGAGGCTTGAAATGCTTTCTCGCAAGGAAAGGGATGGATCCGAGGGAAAATTTTCTCTTCATGTACTACCTAAAGCTGGGCATTGGGTTCATGTGGACAATCCTAAGGGGTTGTTGGAGATCGTTGCTCCAAGAATTGCTTCCCTTGCTTGAAGCAGGTACTAGGTTAAAGTTGTGGGTATCTTCTACTGCTATAATTATTTTTAACATTCAGAGAAACCTTCTTGTTGGGTTTGAGATATATGAAACCACAGAGCATTGAAACATCAATTGGAAGCATTGAACATTATGCGAAAAGCCAAATAAAAAGTATAAACGGAGTATTAATTTAGTTTCTATTTACCTTGAATTCGTCTAATTAATTCTTTATTCGGAATTATCAATGTAAACAGGAGTACCAGTGAATTGCCAACGACCAATTACAAACCCAATGCAATTAGGAAACCAGTTTTGACTTTAAAAAACCTACCCATAGTCATACTAGGATCATCATGATTTGTATATTCAGTGAACTCTATGTCTATATAAATAATAGCTTCGTGCATACAACTCTACAATTATCTCCGAGAAATTAATAAGCTGTTTCGTAAAACAAAATGGACCTGAGCAAGCCTGTGGAACTGAGTGTCCCCGTGGTAAAGAAGCTTTTGCGGTCTGACGTAAGCATCCTGTTTCAGAGGCTACTACTGCCCAGAGAAGATGTAGTCGTATTCTTTCCCTACCTAGGACTCGAACAAGAGGGCGGACGCATTCAGGATGCCATCAAGGTTACTGTGATCTGTGAAGACGAAGAGCCACAACGTGAATACTATATGAGGTTTCAGGTTTGGAATCCCCAAACGACAAAGCCGATATATGTTCTTAATAAAGGCTGGTTCAGGTTCTGCAAAGGGCTTGGTTTGAAAGCCAACGATGTTATTACTTTGAATATGTTCCGAAATCCTAGCAACTCCGAACCATGCATGCTCTTTTCTGTCGATAGAGCTAGCTAGCATCGATGATGCTCAAACTCCACAGCATTTAATATAAAGATAGACGACTGGTATCGGATATGATGTTTAGGACATTTGATTACTTGAGCACTAGTTTGTAAAAGCTTAACGTCAAGTTTTTTGGAGTACATCCTTCCAAACTTTTAATGTTTACTTTGCATAATGTTAATACGAGTTTCTTATGCTTAACCTCACCGCGAATGACACCCTCCATAGACGTAGACATGATAAACATTAGTAAAAACATTCCTCTCGTCCACAAATTTGTGAAGAATATCGATTGTTGCATAGATAATAAGAAGGCTAAAAAGATGGCGAAACTCCTTTTTCCCCCACTTATTTTTAATGGAGTCTCTTCCTAATAATTTCTATTGTTAGAAAAGGCAATTGATAAATAAGTAAAATCTATAACAACTAAATTTAATAGGTAGGAATATAGATTATTGAAGTTGACTCACTATCTAATTTTGGTTTAGCTATGCTCCAGTCATGTTATGTTATTCCATCTAAATATATACTCCGTAATCCGTATTGAATATCTGGCTTAGCAAGATGAATGGAGTAATGACCAAGTGTCGACAATCAGTCTTACAATGGTTGATTGAAGTCATATATTAGAGACTCCGTATGAGCGAGCATATATTAGAGCCAGAATTGTTGATGTAATTTGTACGTGGTAGGAGGAATAAAGGGGTAAAAATGAAATTTAAACTTTGTACTTATCCATCCAATACACATAAAGCACCACCTTGAGTCGTTGGGGCTGGACAGTAGAATACAATACAATGATGGCGTTTTGTTTTTTAGCTACCAACCACGTTCCTTGGATGCCACATATGACATACCCATGCCTTGGACAAAGGTTTTCCTCCCTGCATTTCATTTTTCACCCCAACAGTAGATATTTCACCACCATATTTCCCTATAAATAGAGTGCATACCACATTTCATTTCCCACTCACTATTCAACAACATCTTCAATTTCCTAACAATAAAAAAAGTGAAAAAATGCAAATATTCGTGAAAACCCTAGGTAGCAAGACTATGAGCATGGAAGTTGAGAGCAGCCTGAGCGTTGCATCTCTCAAGGCTCAGCTCCAACACAAGCAAGGTTATTTCATAATCTTATTTTTGTTTCATTTACATACTTGCATATTAATATTAATAATAATATTAATATTTGGTTGGTATGTATGGTGGTGTTTATATTAGGAATACCAAAGGAAGAGCAGAGGTTGATCTTTGGCGGAAAACAACTGGAAGATGACCGTACGCTCGCTGCCTACAACATTCACAATGGTACTACTACATACTCCCTGCTGGATGGCTGGCTATTTTGATTTTGTTTAAACCGGCCGGTGGTATTATTGTTTGTTTATTATGGTTTGGTTGACATGTAATTTTAATTTTGTAGAATCAACTGTGGATCTGTCGTTGAGGCTTCGTGGAGGAGGTGTTGGTAAGCTGAATTACGCACCCAATCTTTTGGCTCTGGCTCGTAAGTACATGCAGTACAAGCTCATTTGCCGCAAGTATGCCTTTTTTTTTTACTCCCATCTCTGTGTTTTATTTTCAATTCCTTTTTGGTTCTCTCCTATGCAATTATTTATTTGTAATACCTAATAATCATTTATTGTTTGCATGCTTTCATGTTGTTGTCTTCATCTTCATTTTCCTTTTATATATATATACTCAGTCTTATAATTAATCTGTATAAGATTGATGGTCTGTTGGGAGTATATAGTAGGTAATGGAATAATTCCATGGGTAATATCCGTACTACGTTGTGCATGCAGGTGCTATGCTCGTCTACCACCCAAGGCCACAAATTGCAGGAAGAAGAAGTGTGGACACAGCAATGAGCTGAGGAAGAAGAAGGTTTTCCAGGAGAATGCAGTCGCTTAACTAATTAAGATAATGACGTCATAAGCCTTAGGTTTATTATCTAAATAATGCAAGTGATGGGTTAGCTTAGCTTGTTCTTATTAACCTTGGCTCTTTAGGTCTTATCTTAATTTAAGTTTTTAAGTATTATTATTATTAGGAGTAACTAAGTATGGCTGGTTTAACAACATTAATCGCTCGCTCGTTGGTTGTGCTTCTGTGTGTATGGCTCACCTCATCTGGCTATATTTTTATATATATAAAATATGTTGAGATTATGAATCTTTTTTGTGTCTATTATTTAATTAATCTGTATGTATATGAAATATGATCCTATCATCTCATCCTCATGCATGAAAGATCCTCTAGTTGAGATAAAAAAATATTGATCAAGATAATATGTGGATAAATAATTAAAAAAGAGTGCATTTTTCCGTATTATTTTGTAAAGAATATTTGATTAATTAGGCTCGATCTGCACGCTCTTCAAGAGGAAAGTCATTGAAAATCGTCTAAATATATATGACACTATGATGGTATAGTTGGTTGATTATTATTATGTATGTGAAATTGAGGGGAAGGAAAATGGATGGGGGATGAGATGCATCATGCATGTGTCGAGTAGAGTAGTAGAGGTAGTACAATTCTGAAACAAATAAGGTGGATGGATGGCTGCATTACGTAGTAAAAGTGGGGGTGGTTAGGTGAAACAATGAAACAGGGTGCAGCAGCAGCAGCAGCATTCCAGTTGTACCAACGCTAGTGTATCCATCCTCAAAAGAGCATGCAGACAAATCAAGGGGGTTTAGAAATAGTACATTACGCAGCTGTCAAATTACTCGAGTAATTGCAACCCCGCCCCAATTTCTTACTCTTTCCTCACCATTTTCAGATATCTTCTTATATTCAGCTTAATTACCACCATTTTTTCCATACTCTTTTAACTTTGTTCCTTCATCGGGGGACATTTCTTTGAACCAACTTTTTATTACTTATAAATACAATTAAGACGGAGTGCAATGCAAGTCTAATTCACTGTATTCATGTATGTACTCATAACTCACAACTGTTTTTTTATATATCAGATTATAACCAAAATTATTTTAGATTTTAGTTTGGTTGTCATAATTTTCAAGATAACAAAACACTAATGGCATAAGATGAACTACCAGACAATTATAATCCTTATCCAATTTAAGTCAAACACTTGATTGCCAATTATTCCCTACTTTAAAATAATACACTCACCCATGCCAATAACGTTGATTTTGAGATGGATTTTTTTAATTTCAGATTTCCGCCGTCACCGTTAATTTACATTAGTATGATACTATGATATTGTTTGTTTTTAATCAAACTCGTACCAATTTGTATTAGGATTAAAAGTTACTCCCTCCTATTCATTTTAACTCTCCCCTTTTAAAAGGGCAGCAAATTAAGGGGAGAATTATTTTATTGTAAAGTATTGTGATGGTTTAAGGTAATTGGAGAGAGGGAAGGCATTATTGTAGGGTAAGATGATTAAAATAAGTATTATTGTGGGGTAATGTGATTAAAATAAGATAAAGTATGAGTATTGTGGGGTAATGTTGTGGGGTAAGGTGATTAAAATAAGTATAAAACTTTACTAAATAAGGAAAGGAAAGAGGGAGAGTTATATGAATAGATGAAAAAGGAAAGGGGAAGAGTTAAAATGAATAGGAGGAAGTATCATATAAACATAGTCTTATATTGAGTCAACTCCAATCTAAAATACTACTTCTTCCCACCCAAATCAAAGGCATTTACTATTATAAACAAGATCATCTAAACCAAAAGTAACATTCTTTATTTGGCCCACAATATTACCAAATTGCCCTTATACCCCTTTAATATTTACACAAAATATTATTACATGGCCCACCTACCAAACCACCATTAAACCCCAATTACATGGTCCACCTATTTTTTTTCCTCTTTACCCCCTCTTTTTTCCACCTTTTCTTAAATTCTCCGTTTTCCCATATGTTAATAATAAATCACTTTTAGATTTAATTTTTGTCATTCGGTGTTTTATGATTGAACCTGACATATTAATATAGGTCGGTCATCGTCATCCAATATAAAGTTGACAAATAAAACATAATTTTGCATAAATATAGGGGTGATCCTAAATACACTCACAAAATCTCCTGGGACACTCTTTATGCTTCCTATGATTGATTAGCCTTTAATTTCCAACCACTTGAATAGGAAAGGCAATGTGCCGGCCCGTCGTGTCTTCCCCCAAAATTGGCCCGACCCAGGCACGGATATTGGGCTTCTCAGGTTGTGTCGTGCCAAACCCACTGATCCTAACCCACGCTGTGGCCCGCTCAAGGCACGACCATTTTCGTGCTCGGGCCGTTCCTGGCCCATGGGCGTTTCGTGCCTTGTCCGTGGGCTGGTCCATGTGCTTTAATATTTTTTTATTTTAAAAAAATGCTATATAATTGATACTTTCTCCATTCAACTCCACTCTACCTATTTCACTTTTGTACACTATTCACAATTGTGTATTCAATTTCGATTTTCTCTCGATATGTAAGTGGAAATATATTCATGTGGGATCTTGTTTGATTCGTCTTTATGAGTACATTAAAAATATCTAACTTTTATAATTTTTGCAAATACGTAGCTAACGATATTTAGTGCGTAAAACACGCGTTGACAAACGTGAAAAAAAAAGTGGTAGAGTGGAGTTGAATGGAGAAAGTATAATTTTAGTATTTTTTGTTTAATAAATGCTGATTAATGATTTAAATATATATTTTATTAAATATTAATGTACTTGATTACTTGTATTTTTTATGTACTCGATTTAATTAAATAATTAAGAAACGATATTAAAAAAAATATTTTTAATTGAATAATTAAGAAACGATGAAAAAAGAAATTTAATTAAACGATTAAGAAACGACATTAAAAAAATACCTCAATCTTTTATTAAAAAAGGATGATCAATGTAACTACAATTTTATCTAATTTAAAAACGATGAAACGATATTAATCTAATGTAACAAAATAATAAATAAGAAAAAAAAATACATAACACAAGTTTATTTAATATAATATGCAACTATGGATTTGACTCAGTGCTTGTTTGGTCGGAATCATACTCGCTTTCATGATCGACCTCTTCTTGTTGTCGATACTCGACAACCATCCAATCCTTATGGCACATCAACATTTTAAGCGTATCGGATCTTAGACGAGTTCGTTTTTCATCCAATACCCTTTTTGCTCCACTAAAGCAACTTTCGGATGCAACGGAAGACACTTGCATGCTTAAAAAGTCCCTTGCTATTGCCGACATCACTGGAAGCGACCTCATTTAATTTCGCCACCATTGCAAAAGGTCAAGGTTGTTGACCTCTTCTTCGGATATACCTCGCAAATAATCATTAGCTGATGTACATTTGATACTCGGCCAAGTTGGATGTTGGAGTAGATTGTTGTCGATTCGGTCTTACCCGACTCACCAAACCTTTAAGAGCGACCAAGCTTGTTCCTCAAATGGCACCACCACTATTACCTGCATTAGAAGTAGGACGGGAAGAAACGTGACTGAAGTTACCAATAGCAGACTCGTAATGGTTAAAAATTTGGATCTAACATTTTCTCTATATTGATCTTCGTTAAAAGATAAACATAATAGATTCTTACAAGCACCAACTAACTGTATAGTTTTCTCTAATTTCCACCTAGGGTCTAAAATCATACAAAAAATATAAACAATAGGAATATCGGACAAATACTTCGGCCACTTGGTCTCCATTTGTGGAAGAAACTCGCTAAAGAGTTCATTATTACGATAATCGTAAAAATGTTGCGCAATAGGAATAACATTACCAATAAAATGAGGAGCGGTAGGTTTATATACATGTGAAAAAGAGAGAGTTGCATTGTTAAAGGCACCTAATAAATCAATATACACTGAATTTTTTCGAAAATTCGTTGCTTTAAATGCCAAGGGTTCGGGCACTTTCAAAGTGAATGCCCAAACAGACGAACCGTTACTTTACTAGAAGCCATCAGTTTGCGTGACGGGTTGCAAGATGAGGCACCTAAGGAGGATGGGATATTCTAAGTTAGTGCACAGGAAGAACCAAACGAGACAATGACTTATGAAGCTCTTATTTATGATACGCCCTTGGTTTTGCGACGTATGTTGCATTCAACAGTGGAAACAAAGGAAGAAGAGCAGCGGGGCCAGCTTTTTCACACCAAGTGCCAGGTCTAAGATCGATGGTGTAGTGTTATTGTAGACGGGGGTAGTTGTACTAATGTGGCATCAACTGAGTTAGTCGATAAACAGGCCTTAATTACTTCACCTCATCCAAAACCTTATTCATTGCACTGGCTCAGGGAATGTAATAAAGTCAGAGTTTCAAAGCAGGCTAGGGTGAATTTTGTCATGGGACCATATGAAGATGAAGTACTTTGTGACGTCGTTCCAATGGATGCTTATTATTTATTATTGGGTCGTCCATGGCAGTATGATAGAGACGTTGTACATCAAGGAAGAAGCAACATGCTTTCTTTAGTAAAAGACGGAAAAAAGATTATTTTGAAGCATATGTCACCCGCCCGTATTCGTGCCACACACACTTCTCAGGGAAAGAAGGTTGGCCAGACTTTGTTCACTAGTGAAAGGGCGGTAGAGCAGGCTCATCACGACGCGGGTTTTGGTTACACTCTCATAGCAAGAGCACGGGCAGAGGAGCAGCGCAAGAAAGCAGTGCTAAGGCCGACCTTGGTATGCTGCCGGAAGAAAACAAGGGTGTATTTCCGTTTAATGTATCATCTGGATTACTCCATGTACAGTACATGCAAACTCTTACCTGGAGCTCTGCTACTGTAGATACCTCATTTCTACACCTCCCGCCAACCACCCAGTGATGATTGGGCCGCATGTTTGGTACGCGGAACGATTTATAACAGTTCGTAAGTTTATCGTCAGGTAATAGCTCAAACACTCGAGTCTACCCCTTGGTCGTCATCTATGCACCGATACGGTCGTTTTGACAGTAATTAGAGTTCATTTGGAGTCCGGGTCAAAAACCGCTTCATTTTCTAAGAAACCGTTTAAAATGCCGAGTCGGAATGTCATAGAATGTTCTAGATATTTATTCCCAATCAAATTTTATATCTTTTGATAAAATATCTCCCATATATCATATTTTACGGAATAAGGAAGTATAGATATACCGCAATTCCATAACAGAAACACGGAAATCTTTCTTCCGGAGGAGGAAACCTATAGGGAAATGACGCAGCAGATCTTGCGCCTCTTGGAAGGACCGCAACAGCTGCTACGCCCCTTCTCCAGCCCTTTTTGGCTGTTTACGGAATATTTCCATGATTTGTTTTCAAAGTTTGTGTCATTCCAAAACTCTTTCAAATTTTTTGGTATAAATAGAGACCTCCGGTCTCCATATTTTTCACGCGAGTGTCCGCCCTTGTCTTCTCTCTTTGCATTCTAGACCTTGCTCTAAGCTTTCGACGCCTACGTACTTGATCAGTCGACCACGTAAGCTCAGATCATTCTGAGTACCAGTCACGTTGCATGACCGACCAATTTGACCACTACACATCAATCAATCAATTAATTTAAAATCCTCCAACGAGGGCACTTTCTATATACATTCGAGTCGAGCAATCACTAACGTTAACTTAGTTAATCTCGTTCCGTGAAACATGTAAGTCTGAGGGTGTAAATCCTACTTTTAATTTATGTTTTTAGTTTTGTACCAATTAATGTAAGGTTTACGTCGAAAGTACATTCAAAACCGATTTTAAAAACCCTTTTGTAAAACCGTTTTTTACAAAACAGAGGAGATCAGACGTCAAGAAGAAACGCAGCATATGCTGCGCCTCTTCTAGAGGCTGCTTGCTGCTTTTGCTCTTCTTCTTCTTCCTCGGGTTTGCATTGTTTTGCCTTTTTCGTCTTATTTTCTTATTTTCTTTCATCCTTCAGGACATAAACATCTTTTAGTAATTCACTTTTAATCTTAATGTTTTATTTAGACTTAAATCCCTTATAATTCGATATTTGCGGGTTTTCGTCACTAAATCAAACCTGGATTTTAGGAACTCGATTTGTCCATATCAAGTTTCTGGGATTCGTATTTTGTACATACTTTTCATATTCTGTTCTGTTTTGTTTTCCAACCGTCTTAAATCCAAGTTTAGTAAATAAATTAATTTTGACACCGTAAATAAAATCTAACTCGTTTTAATCCGTTTTTGTCACTTTTATGACGGTTCCCAAATGAATGTACCTGCTAAATCACTTTTACTCGAGTTCCCAATCAATAATAAATCTTAAATTTACCAATGAATATTAACGGACCGCGGTTCTGACTTCACAGACAGAGTCCAACTCAAGAATAGACGCAGGAGCTGCTGCGTCCTCTTCCAGAGGACGCAGCAGATGCTGCGCCTGTTCTGCGGTGATTTCTGTCCCTGAACTCGTTTTCGCCTAGACGTAGCATCTAATTACGTGTTTAATTAACTAATAATCGTAATATCGCCCCTAATCTGACCTATTTTTTTTACTTTACTTTCTAACCTTTTTATCTTCCTCTATTTTCATCTTCGAAATCCGTTTCAAGTGTATTTTTGACGTAAATCAATTAAACCATTGTAATCATTGTAATTTTAATTATTGTAATTTATTTACAGTTTGTTTATCACTCTTGTATGATTTATTTACTTGTCTTTCACATGTAATCAATGTAACTCTCAACTTTGACCTTAATTGTTTGCTAAAATTACGTGTTAACCGACATAGTTTAATCTCACATGTTAGGATTAATCTGTGGATTTGCATTGCATGCATATAATCGACGACATATCAAATATGAACGATTTTCCTAATCATTAGTAGAGGCCGCTATCGAGGCGGACGGGATTAGATGTTTAATTAAAGGACTTCCTAATACGTACCCTCACCCCTTACTCAAGATCTCTGTGAACATCCGTGTTCATTGGCATCCACGAGAGTCATTCTAGACATAGAATGCTAAGGGTAACGAGTTCTTAGTGTTCATATCACTACTTTGTGTCTTGACATGGCACGAGGTATTCGAACGGTTCCAATTTCCCATAAAAATTGGTGGCGACTCCACAAATACATGCTTTATTCAAGCGCTTCCGCGTGCGCCGCGGGTGGCCCATGTCCACAATTTGGCGACTCCGCTGGGGAATATACACTTACGTGTTACCCAGGGTAAAACTTGAACAAGGTTAGGGAATAGTTTATACGAGACAGTTGTCGGTTTTCATTACTCGACCTTCTTAGGTCGTTTTATTCGGCCTTCCTAGGCTTAACCCAACCCATTTGACCAATCGTCCCGTCTGGATGGTCCAAATTCTTATATGGGCCTAAAGATGGATAACAATTGACGTCAACCATACCATGGTACATACTCATGTTTGTATCAAGGGCTTTCACTACTCGAGGGAATAGACTAGGAACCGACCTTACTCATGTTTGGCACGGACCTCTCCACAGACCAGGGTTTGATTGCTTGGTATGGCAACCCACATTTTAAGCCAAAACCCTTTAAATGCACTCAGCATACCGTTATAATGCCTGTATGAATGTTTGTACCATATACATGATCACCAGTTTGTAAACGAAACTATACCGAATTTTGTAAAAATAAAATCCTTTCAAAATGTAAACACTTTCGAAGTGGCCTAAAATAGCGCAAAATAAGCCGAAACTCTTTCCAAATGTCGAGTCAAAATTCGGGCCTCAAACTCATTTTAAACTTCACTTCGAGTCAGCACTCCTACAACTACACTAAAGTTGTCTAGGACCAACATTTTAAAATATTGTCCTTTTCAAACCTCACTTGACACAGTGGCATACACCCACTTCACGAGTCAAATCTTTTCTTGAGTAAGTGTGCGAAAATGGTCGATCGTGTTTTGATTCGTCGTCGATTTCTTATCCCCAGTTCCAAAATGGCGAGAACTAGTCAAGTAAGCGTTAATGGTAGATCCGAACAACCCGTGAATGGCCATGATCAAATCCTAGCTGCGCTCATTCGTCTCCAAACGAGTCATGACCAAGCTTATGCTCGCCTTAATGCTATTGAAAGTCGGATTGTTGCTGTAGAAACTAGACGTCCTCATGCAGAGAATGACATTCCCGACATGCTCGTGCATGATAACCTTCCACCCTTTGTTGGATAACCAGAAACCACTCCAGGTCTCACTGAAGCTGAAAGGCGACTCCAATACTTGGAGGATCAACTAATGTACCTCAAGGGAGATGACATCTATAAGGAAAATAATCGCAAGTATGAGGCAGTAAATGCTCAGTTACCAACTAACTTCAACATGACTGGCATTCCAAAGTTCAAGGGGCATGAAAACCCTTTGAACCACATTCGTGCCTTCAAAGATTACATGTCTATCAAAGGCATTAAACCAGAGATGTTCTTAAGGATCTTTCCTTCATCTCTCGACACTATCCCTAAACAATGGTTCTACTCCTTGGAACACAAGGAAATTGCTACCTGGGATGATGCCGCAATTGAGTTCACCAAACAGTACGCGGATAATGCCCAAATCCAAGTCAATATGCGCACTCTAGAGGTTCTTACCCAAAATGAGAAAGAAGGCTTCACCGACTTCCTAAGTAGGTGGAGAAAGACTAGCACACAACTTGTTGAACGCCCAGACGAAGCCACTCTTGTGGAAAAGTTCATGGATAATTTGAGACCCATTTATGCAAACCATTTGAGGTACCAAAACATAAAGACTTTCAAAGACTTGCTTGTGCTAGGAACGAGAATTGAAGACGACATCCGTAAAGGACTCTTGTGCAAAACGGTAGGTCGCGGATATCAGGGTTCAACGAGTCGTTCTTATGGCTCTA
This sequence comes from Silene latifolia, assembly GCF_048544455.1. Taxonomy (NCBI): domain Eukaryota; kingdom Viridiplantae; phylum Streptophyta; class Magnoliopsida; order Caryophyllales; family Caryophyllaceae; genus Silene; species Silene latifolia. Next base: position 168,328,365 of record NC_133526.1, read on the forward strand.
CTAGCAAGACCGATGAGTTTAACCTTGTCGAATCATCTAAGAAGAATAACCCACAGAGGAAATTTACCTATGTTGGTGAATCATATTCCACTGCCCTGAAGAGACTAATGAAACAAGGTAAGCTCCAACCCATAGGGTCTACACCTGACCCAGAGAAGAAGTATAAATTCTGGGATGAGAACGCATACTGCGAATATCACAGAGGCAAGGGACACGATACAGAGAAATGCTTCAAATTGATACATTTCATTTAAGATATGATTGAAGATGGTTGTTTACCCATACCTCCCGCAAGCAAGCCTAACAATACTCAGAATCCTCTTGGAGTTCTGACAATCACAGATGAAGAATCCACCTTGGATTGTTCGCACCTCATTTCTCCAGTCGAGGATGAGATTCATGCATTAGAAAATGAGGAGAGTTACTCTACCATCTCTCCTACCATTGCTGATTTTATCGCATAGGCAAAGAGTGTAAGTACGCAAGTTTCAGAGCTAGAAGCTGTAGTGGCATCCCTACGCAATCCAAGAATCATACCTAAGGGAAACACGTCACTAGCCCCAACTATATCCCAAGAATATACGATGCAAGAGGTAATCGCAGTGGTCGACAATCTAGTCGAGCAAATAATCAGTCTAGAAGCTGAAATCAACAGGTTGAGAGAGCTCAGTATTGTCAACGGAGTATGGGCGGACGACGATGAAGACGAATACCTCACAGAACACTCTCTAGTCAAGGTCAGCGAGGATATAGTCAAGGCTAGCGAAGGTCAAGATATAGACCACCGTACTCGCTCAGGACGTCCATATCAAAATGTCTCTCAAAACGGTTCTACTGTTAATGGTCCAGCTACTAACACCAACATCATCACACCAAATGATAACGAAGATACATCTACTGACCATTTACTGAAACAACTACAGAAGACAAAGGCTGATCTTTAAGTCTGGCAACTAGTTGTAAGTTCATTTCCTCATCGCTAAGCTTTACTGCAAGCATTGGCTAAACTAAACGTAGCGCACGATTCTACACCTGATGACGTAGTCAACCTAGTCTTCCAAGACTCAGTCAAGCTAAGTAACCCAGTTACTTTTTCAGATGAGAATTTGCCTCCTTTCGGCGCCAGTCATAACCTCGCTCTATACATTACAGTCACATACGAAGAACGTACTAATGACTTTGGTGGATGATGGCTCTGCAGTCAACGTCATACCACTAAAGACAACATACAAGTTGGGCATGAAAGAATCAGATTGGACTCCTACCAACCAAGGTGTTCGAGCATACGATGGAACACGACGTAAAGTAGTAGGGCTAATTAATCTTACTATACCCACAGGACCAATCGAGCGAAAGGTTAATTTTCAGATAGTGGACATCGAGGCGTCCTTCAATATACTTCTAGGAAGGCCCTGGATTCACGCTTCTAAAGCGGTAATATCCACCTTGCACCAAAAGATCAAGGTTCCTCTAGATGGCAAAGTAGTGACGATCCCTTCGTCACCTATCAAGGTCGTGATAGAGAAAATGTCAAGCAACCAAGTAGTTACAGACCCAGTGTATGAGCTTGGGGGATTTCAAAGCATAAATCTTATAGAGAGCGAGTTGGCGCCTATATACTTCAACCCATACTCCAATTTAGTGGTCAACCACATACTCAAGTCCCAGGGATACTTCCCATGAATGCCAATAAACCCTGCCAAGAAGAACACCTTTGCACCGTATAAAGAAGGAAATTCTCAAAGGATATCATTAGGTTTGGGATACAAGCCCACGAAAGCAGAAGCCTTATAGATGCTTACCCAGTTCCAAGAACGTAAAGACAAAGGAATCCAAATGCGACCCTATCTCCCTACACTAAATGGATACTTCGTCAGAGAGGGGAGTCATGAATACTTTCACGGATTTCCCGAACCTTGGCATTATAGGGGAATAAAACTAGCTGGAATCGAGGTCTTCCACGATTGCTATTTTATCCCTTCAGAAACGGTTCCTACCGTCAAAACTCGTCAAACACCTTGTCTAGACGAACAAGCCGTTAGCCTTCTATTTGGAGAAGACCGATTCGTCAGAGCAGCGCAGGATGAGATTATTACCATGATACTTCAAGATGACCATTTCAACCCAATAGCGCTAATTACTAACACCAGCCCAAAGCAGCAGAACGGATGGAGAAAGTCGATCAAATGGACCAACAACCAAGGAAAGCTCTTCAAGGTCACTACTTGAGAAGGAGAAATGTTCAAAGGAGAACCCGAAGACGATGAATTCGAGTCAGAATCGGAGTCAGAGTCGGAATCAGAGTGTGAGTCTAGAGAAGTCGCCAGAGAGTCTTCCTCTGTCGTCACTCCACATCCCGTAGTTTCTGCTAGCATAGCGTCACATAGTAACAACAACTTGGGAAATGTCCCAGCTGCTGTCCCTTTACCGCCACTGACTACTGAACACATGGCTTCTTTGTTTCAGCTCTTTTCAAAATTTAATATGAATAAATCTGATTCTGCTTACTCCTTGTGTTATTCTGAATGCAATTCTATTTACGATGATAATGAGGATGATCCTGACCCAGACTCAATCGAATTACCTCTCTATATAATTAAAGAGATACTAAAAGAGGGGGAAGGGGCACCGGTTATAGAGAACACCGAACCCATCAACGTAGGAACCGAACTAGAACCCCAAGAACTTAGGATAAGGATGACCTTAGACCCAACATAAAGGGCCAATTTCATCGACATCCTACACGAGTTCAAAGACGTTTTCGCTTGGCCTTACAAGGACATGCCAGGGATCGACAGGGATATTGTAGAACATCGCATTCCAATCAAACCAGGTTTTAAACCCATAAAACAGAAACTCCATCGGATGAGGACCGAGTGGGCTCTTAAGATCAAATAAGAAGTCAATAAGCAATTCAAAGCCGGGTTCATCAAAGTTTCCAAGTACTCATACTGGGTGGCTAACATAGTCCCCGTACCGAAAAAGGATGGGTGAATCCGGGTTTGTATTAATTTCAGAGACTTGAACAAAGCGAGTCTCAAGGACGACTTCCCTTTACCATATATCGACATATTGGTAGATAATATATCAGATCACGCATTGTTATCCTTCATGGACGGGTATGCGGGGTATAACCAGATTAAAAACGAATTATAGAGTGATGATTACGAGTCATAAAACTAAATTGCATAAACAATAGCATAAAGGATTAAGAAATAACCTTCGGTCCTAGCTTTTATGGCCTATGAACAATATCTCAATGATATTCTCCTATCAGTTGCACCCAAGACGGTATGAGATATGCCCTTGTTCTTTTGCTAGAATCGATCCCTCAAATTTTCTGTAAAATTAGGGTTTTGTGTTTTATTGAGATGAGAGGTAGGAGTAGGTTAGAAATTAGGTTAAGAAAAATAAACTCCCCTCTCCCTTATAACCGTGTATTAGGGTGAAATAGTGTGATTTACTTTTCTTTCCAAAATCTCGGCCCATACATACGAAACAGGCATATCAGTCGATCGACCGATACACCCGATGGCGATCGACCATGTAATCTGAAATGTATATCGATCGATCGATCGACATACCCGGTCTATCGACCATGTATATAACGCATTATTTATAAATTGTCATTTATATTATACCGCATTAATTAATACGGGTCAATAATAATTTATTATGACAATATCGTATAATTTATCATTAGCTGATTAAATATAACCGATTACATTTAATTACGAATTAACATATTAATTCGTCCAAGCTAACATTATATACATTAATTAAATATAACATATTATATTCAATTTACGAATTGACGATTAATTAAATCTCAAATAATATTATTTAATCGGCATTAAATAATCGTCTCATCAACACATTGACTAACTGTTTAGTCATATAAGGCATCAATGTGATTATATTTTCATACAATCACATTTCTCAAACACATCCTTTAGGTGTGACTTTTAGGGACCAGTTGATCACCGCCATCTGTATGATAATAACGTCAAACTTTCTAGCAAGCCAACCGTTATTAGGTAATCGTTAATCAACTGATAAAATACGAAGTATACCCTTGTGAACCTATAAGAGATTTATAAATGTTATCACACTAATTTGTGGAGGACACAAGCTCCAACAAACTCCCACTTGTCCTCACAAGTGTATGTGCGATAACCGATTCTCATATCCTATAATTTCTCCCACTCAATATAAAACAATTTGCAAATCCGTATTCACGAAGGTCGTATTTTACAAGTGATCTGTATCAAGAGTGGTTTCCCCGACTAGAGAGTAACTTAACTGGTAAACGAATCATCATTCGAGCATGGCCATGCATTTCAGTTACAACTCCTCGAGTGGCCCTGAGAAATAACTATACCTGATAAAGGTTGGATATTTTCCTCAACTCGAATCCTGCAGATGTAAGCACAATATGAAATGACCCAAAAAAAATCTACTTAGCCTCCAGTTATGGCAGACCGTGAGAAAGAAACCAAAGTCACCCAAAAACTGCCTTAATCTCAAGAGACAGTCGATAGTCAAAAGAATCGACTCTAGGAACACAATGGATGGCCTATCCACGACCTGGCGCCGACTGTTTTTAAACATTTAGGACTCCATTACGTTGTCACAAAAATTTGTCCTACGAGGTATCGTTATAATCTCGCATTTGTGATCGATCAGTCAACAGTTTGACTTATGGCTCGTTGAACCCACCATCAATCGACTGCACAATATAATAGCCAGAGTTATCAGCTCTTATGGGCGATTACGGACCAAAACAAAATATAATGTAATTCAGTTCACTTTGTGGCGTTCAAAGTTGTCAGTACAATCCACATGAAAAACAGAATATTATAATAAAACGATGAAGTTATAAATAGTATATGAAAAAGATAATGTATCAAATTCATAATCAACAACTACAACTCAGGAACACATTTAATTCCCATGGAAATAACGTGCCCTTCATGCTTATCAAAATTCAACGGTTCAGTAGTAGAATCTGCTACAACACTCTGACTGGAACTCTTCCAGCTGACCTCAACACCATTAAGAGTGAAGACGAACCCGGACTGAGATTTTGAATCATCTCGATCCGTTTGGAAGCTAGCATCTGCGTAACCGATTGCGCATAGCTTAGAATCGCCTCCATAAGTCAATACCCTATCCTTAGTCCTCTGTAGGTACATGGATTCTTTTGGTACCGACTCGTCATACTCAATGCATATGCCACGTTTGGACGTGTGCATATCATGGCATACATGATTGATTCTATTGCAGATGCATAAGGAACACGACTCATGCGCTCAATCCCTTCAGGCGTCGTGGGTGACTGAGACTTGCTCAACTGCATCCCAGACGTCATTAGAAGGTTCCCCTTCTTGGAGTTGGTTATGCTGAACTTCTCAAGAATTTTATCCAAATAAGACTCCTGACTAAGTGATAACGTCCATCGTGATCTATCTCGGTAGATACGGATTCCCAAAATGCGTTGTGCCTCACCTAGATCTTTCATCTGGAAATGGTTCTTCAACCATTCTTTAACCGAAGATAGGAGAGGAATGTCATTCCCAATCAAGAGTATGTCATCGACATATAATATCAAGAATACAATCTTGCTCCCACTCGACTTGATTTATAAGCATGGTTCCTCGACCGATCGAGTGAAACCATACTCTTTTATCACCTAGTCGAAACGATGATTCCAACTCTGAGAAGCTTGCTTAATTCCATAAATGGAACGCTTAAGCTTGCATACGTTCTTAGGATGTTCAGGATCTATGAAACCTTCGGGTTGCACCATGTACAACTCTTCCTCCAAATAACCGTTTAAGAAGGCGGTTTTCACATCCATTTGCCAAATTTCATAGTCATGAAAAGCGGCTGTAGATACCTCATTTCTGCACCTCCCGCAAACCACCCGGTGATGATTGGGCCGCATGTTTGGTACGCGGGACGATTTGTGACAATTCGTAAGTTTATCGTCAAGTGATTGCTCAAATATTAATGTCTACCTCTTAGTTGTAATCTACGTGCCGATACGGTCGTTTTGACAGTAATTAGAGTACATTTGGAGTCCGGGCCCAAAACAGTCTTCATTTTCTGATAACCGTTAAATCCCGAGTCAGAATGTTCTGGAATGTTCCAGATATTTCTATTCCACATTTCATAATTTTCATCCTTTGGTAAACAATTTCCCGAAATATTCACATAAGATATTAAGGAAAACCAAATTATTCCATCCTACCATAACTTAAACACGGAAATCTTTCTTCCGCAAGAGGAAACCACTTGGGAACAGACGCAGCAGGTGCTGCGCCTCTTCCAAGAGACGCAGTGGCTACTGCGCCTCTTCCCAGGTCCTTTTCTGCGTAATTCTCGTATCTTTTTCATATCTTTCCGAGATTCACTTCCAAAGAGTCTCCGAAACCCTAATTCCTTCACGTGATTAGTATAAATAGGAGCCTTCGCTCCTCATATTTCTCACGCGAGTGTCCGCCCTTCTCTTCTCCCTTTGCATTCTAGACCTTTGTTCTTACTTTTTGGCGTCTACGTGCTTGAACATTCGACCACGTAAGCTCGGATCCTTCTGAGTACCAGCCTCGTTTGCATGACCGACCAATTTGACCAACTCCACATCAATCAACTTTAATTAATTTAATCGTTTTCCTCTTACGAGGGCACTTTCTTTACATTCATGTCGAGCATCACTAATCGATATCTTAGTCCTTCTCGTTTCGTCAACATGTAAGTCTGAGGGTGTATAATCCTTATTTATTTATTGTATTTACTTTTTGCAATCATCAATGTAAGATTTATGTCGAAAATATCATTAAAATCGATTTCTAAAACCGTGTTCAAAACCTCTTTTTGCGGATTTCCAGAAGATAACCGTCGAGAAAGGACGCATCAACTTCTGCGCCTCTTCGAAGGAGCGCAGCACCTGCTGCGCCTCTTCGTGAGGCTGCCGCAGTTCCTGCTTCCTTTCTTCTTCCTTCGTCCTCTGTAATTCGTTCCTTCATATTGTTTTTTGTTAATTCTTCGTTACAATAGTATAATAATCTCACATGTATATTAATTATCGTTCATTAACATGTTTAACTCGTCATTAAAACCCGAATTAAATCCCAAGTAATCCAATATTTGCGGGTTTTCGTCATTAAACTCAAATCCGGGCTGTAGAAACTCGATTTGTTCATATTGAGTTTCTGGAATTCGACCTTTGATATATTTTCATCTGTCTTTTGTAATATTTGTCATTAATTCATCTTGTTTAACCTATTTCATTCACTCATGTCAGTAATCAATCATTCGTTCATGTAATTAATTCGTTTAATTCCGTCTCATCCACGTTTTATTGCTTTATGACCCATTAATCACATGTAAATAACCCATTAATCACTTTCATCCGAGTAACTAATTTAATCAATCATTAAATTTACCAATTGATATTAACAACACGCGATTCCGGCTTCACAGCCAGAATTCAGGTCAGGAACAGACGCAGCAACTGCTGCGCCTATTCCAAAAGACGCAGCTCTGCTGCGCCTGTTTCGGGTTGAATTCTGTCCCTGAACTCCGTTGTTGCTTGACTTAGTTTATTTAGCTTACGTATAATTGACTATTATCCGTATTATCATCTTTTGTTGTGTTCGTTAATTCTTTCTTTTGTTCGTTTTTCTCAAATTATCCGTTTTAAAGGTATTTTCGACATAAATCGCCTATTCCATTGTAATTATTGTAATTTTCTTTATTGTAATTTTCTTTATCATATTTCTTGTATCATTTGTATGTTTTCACATGTAATTTAACATTAAATCCTACTTCGACCCAATTGTATGCTAATTACGTGTTCACCGACTTAGTTAATTTTCACGTGTTAGGATTAAAACTTGGATGTTGCATTGCATGCATATAGCCGACGATATATCAAGTATGAAATATGTCCCTAATCATTAGTAGAGGCCGCTATCGAGGCGGGCGGGATTAGGTGTTCGATCAAAAGAGCTTCCTAATACGTACCCTCACCCCTTACTCCAGATCTCCGTGAGCACCCGTCTTCATTGGCATCCACGAGAGTCATTCTAGACATAGAATGCTAAGGGTAACGATTGCTTAGTGTTCATGTCTCTACTTTGTGTCTTGACATGACACGAGGTATTCGAACGGTTCCAATTTCCCATAAAAATTGGTGGCGACTCCAACAAAATGCAAACGCTTGTTTCTCTTTCCTCCCAAGCGCCCCGTGGCACCCCCGTCCCATCCACGCTTTGGCGACTCACTGGGATAATACACTTACGTGTAGCAAGGGTGAAACTTGAACAAGGTTAGGGAATAGTTTGTACAAGACAATTGTCGGTTTTCATAACTCGGTCTTCCTAGATCGTTTTATTCGGCCTTTCTAGGCCCAACCCAACCCATTTGACCAATCGTCCCGTCTAAACGGTCCTAATTCTTATTTGGGCCTAAGGATGGATAGCGATTGACGTCATCCATACCATGATGCTTACTCTTGTTTGTATCAAGGGCCTTCACTACTTGAGGAAATGGACTAGGAATCGGCCTTACTCTTGTTTGTTACGAGCCTCTCCACAGACTCCGGGTTTGATGGTTCGGTATGGCAACCCACCCTTTAAACCAAAACCCTTTTAAATGCACTCAGCATCCCGTTATAATGCTTGTATGAATGTTTGTACCTTACGTGATCACTATTTCTAAACAAAACCATGACGATTTTACAAAAATCAAAACCCTTCTTTTAAATCAAAAATTTCGAAAAAATAGGCCTTCAATTAGCGCAAAACCAAGTCAAAACTCTGTCCGTTTGTCGTGTCAAAATTCGGGCCACAAGCCCATTTCAAAACCTCACTTTGAGTCCACTCCTACAACTACACTATAGTTGACTAGGACACACACTTTCAAAAACCTTGTCTTTCTTCAAAGCTCACTCAACACAAGTGGCACACACCCATTTCACGAGTCAAAACATTTCTTCTTGTTAGCAAGTGTGTTAGAATGGTCGATCGTGTTTTGATTCGTCGTCGATCTCTTATCCATTTTCCAAGATGCCTGGATCCAGTGAAACAAACCTCCACCAACTTCAAGATGGTAATGATCGAATCCTAGCCGCGCTAGCCCAAATGCAAGTTACCCAAGACCAAGTCTATGACCGCCTTGAGACCATCGAGGGCCGGATCTATGCCGTAGAGGGGAGATTGCCCCCTCATGAAAGTGAAGTAATAGGTGACTCCGAGAATGAATCCAAGGATGAAAATCCTCTCATGGGGATGATCAGTAGGCGAGAAAAGACTCCAATACTTAGAGGAGCAATTGATGTACCTTAAGGGGGATGACATTTATAGGGAGAAAAATCGCAAGTATGAGGCCGTCAATTCCAAATTGCCAACCAACTTCAATATGACGGATATCCCTAAATTCAAGGGGCACGAGAACCCTTTGAACCACATCCGTGCCTTCAAGGATTATATGTCTATCAAAGGCATCAAACCCGAGATATTCTTGAGGATCTTTCCTTCATCTCTTGACACCATCCCGAAGCAATGGTTCTACTCCTTAGATCATAAGAAGGTCGCTACTTGGGAAGATGCCGCAATCGAGTTTTCTAAACAATATGCGGATAATGCCGAGATCCAAGTTAACATGCGCACTCTAGAGGTTCTTACCCAAAATGACAAAGAAGGATTCACCGACTTCCTAAGTAGGTGGAGGAAGACTAGTACCCAACTAGTTGAACGCCCAGATGAGGCTACCCTTGTGGAGAAGTTTGTGGACAATCTCAAACCCATCTATGCCAATCATTTGAGATACCAAAATATCAAAACTTTCAAGGATTTAACAGTACTAGGGACAAGGATTGAAGATGACATCCGTAAAGGACTCTTGTCCAAAATGGTAGGTCGAGGATATCAAGGTTCAACAAGTCGTTCATACGGCTCTACTAGCAAGACAGATGAAGTTAACCTTCTCGAGCCATCCAAGAGAAGTACCCCACCAAGAAAATTCACAAATCTTGGGGATACTTACTCCAACGCTCTAAAAAGGTTAATGAAGCAAGGTAAACTCCAACCCATTGGGCCTACTCCCGAACCCGAAAGGAAATCCAAATTCTGGGACGAGAACTCGTACTGTGAATACCATAGGGGCAAGGGGCACGACACAGAAAAATGCTACAAGTTGAAAAATGTGCTTCAAGACATGATTGAAGATGGTCGATTGCCAATACCGCCGGGAGGTAAACCCAACAACACTCAGAATCCTCTTGGAGTTCTAGTGATTACAAGTGATGAATCTACCTTAGATTGCTCACACCTCATTTCTCCAGTCGAAAATGATATCCATGCCATCGAGAATGAAGGGTTCTACTCTACCATATCCCCTACCATTTCCGACTTCATCACATGGACAAGGAGTGTAGATAGGCAAGTGTGGGAATTAGAAAATGTGGTGATAACTCTACGCGATCCCAACGCAACACCCAAAGAACATGTGCCGCTAATCTTCTCTCAAAATGCTACTATGCAAGAGGTAGTCACCGTGGTTGATAAACTGGTCGACCAAATCATACGACTAGAGGATGAAATCATGAGAATGAGGAAACTAACTACAATCAATGGGGTTTGGGCCGACGATGACGAGGACGAGTACCTCATTGAGAACTCCCTAGTCAAAGAAATAGTCCAAAATGGTGAAGACCAAGATGTGGACCACTTAACTCGTTCGGGTCGTCCATATCAAAGCATTGCTCAAAGCGGTCCAACCAACATGGTCACACCAAATGATAACGAAGAGGACTCTACTGACCATTTGCTCAAGCAATTACAGAAGACGAAGGCTGATCTTTCAGTCTGGCAATTAGTAGCAAGCTCATTCCCACATCGCCAAGCTTTACAACAAGCTTTGGCCAAACTAAATGTAGCACATAACCCGACACCCAAAGATGTAGTCAACTTGGTCTTCCAAGAACCACCAAAGCTAAGTAATCCTATTACTTTCTCAGACGAAGATTTACCACCTTTTGGCGCTAGTCACAATTTAGCTCTTTACATCACTGTAATTTGTCTAAAAAAGAACGTGCCAATGACCTTGGTAGATGATGGCTCCGCGGTCAACGTCATACCCCTCAAAACGGCATACAAGCTAGGCATGAAAGAGTCGGATGGGACCCCTACCAATCAAGGTGTGCGTGCATATGATGGTACGCGACGAAAGGTGGTAGGACTTGTTAACCTAACCATAGCCACAGGGCCAATTGAGCGAAAGGTTAACTTCCAAATAGTGGACATCGAAGCTTCCTTCAACATACTTCTGGGAAGGCTTTGGATTCACGCTTCCAAAGCAGTAACATCCACTCTTCATCAAAAGATCAAAATCCCACTAAATGGCAAAGTAGTGATAATCACTTCGTCACCCATCAAGGCAATAATCGAAAAACAGTCGAACAATCAAGTCCTTGCATATCCAGTATATGAACTTGGGGGCTTCCAAAGCATAAGTGTCATAGAAAGTGAGTTGGCACCCTTATACTATGATCCCTACTCCAACTTGGTGGTCAACCACATGCTCAAAACCCAGGGATACTTCCCTGGAATGCCTTTAAACCCTACCCGAAGAAACACCTTCGCACCATATAAGGAAGGCAACTCAAAGAGGATACCACTTGGACTAGGGTATAAACCCACTAAAAAAGAGGTTCTCGAAATGCTTGCTCAAGTCCAAAACCGCAAGCACGTAGGAGTCCAAATGCGACCCTACCTCGCTCCCTACTCTAAATGGGTACTTTGTTCAAGAAGGAAGCCTAGAACTCTTTCACGGATTTCCCGAGCCTTGGCATTATCTCGAGAGGAGGCTAGCCGGAATCGAGATCTTTCACGATTGCTACTTCATCCCTCCAGAAACGGTTCCTACCGTCAAAACCCGTCAAGCACCTTGCTTAGACGAACAAGCTGTTAGCCTGTTGTTCGGAGAAGATCGATTTGTTAGGGCCGCGCAGGATGAGATCATTACCATGATACTTCAAGACAATCGCTTCAACCCCACCGCGTTAATCACAGAAACCAACGCAAGTCAGCAGAAAGGATGGAGAAAATCAATCAAGTGGACAAACAATCAAGGAAGACTCTTCAAGCTCACCACTGGAGAAGGAGAGATGTTCAAAGGAGAACCAAAAGACGATGAGTTCGAGTCGGAGTCGGAGTCGGAGTCGGAGTCGGAGTCTAGAGAAGTCATTAGAGAGTCTCCTCCTGTCGTCACCCCCACTCCCTTTGTTTCTCCTAGCTTAGCCTCGAGTAGTCACAGTAGTTCGGGAAATGTCCCAACCACTGTCCCTTTGCTGCCACTGACCATGGATCAGTTGGCTTCTTTCTTTCAACTCTACTCAAATTTTAATATGAATATATCAGGTTCTGCTTACTCTTTGTGTTATCTTGAGTGCAATTCTGTTTACGATGATACTGAGGATGACCAAGACCCAGACTCTATCGAAATACCTCCCTACGTAGCCAAAGAAATACTGCAGGAAGGGGAAGGGGGACCAGTAATAGAGGACATCGAACCCATCAACGTAGGAACCGAACTAGAACCCCAAGAACTTAGGATAGGGACTACCTTGAGCTCTACCGAAAGTGCCGATTTCATAGGCCTCCTAAATGAATTCAAAGACGTTTTCGCTTGGTCCTACAAAGACATGCCAGGGATCGACAGGGATATCGCTGAACATAGGATTCCGATTAAGCCAGGTTTCAAACCCAGAAAACGAAGCTTCGACGAATGAGGACAGAATGGGCTCTAAAGATTAAGGAAGAAGTTGACAAGCAATTCAAAGCCGGGTTCTTCAAAGTTTACGAGTATTCTGATTGGGTAGCCAACATAGTACCCGTACCCAAAAAGTATGGGAGAATCCGTGTTTGTGTTGATTTTAGAGACTTAAACAAAACAAGCCCTAAGGATGACTTCCCTCTACCTCACATCGACATATTGGTGGACAATACTGCAGACCACGTGTTACTATCCTTCATGGATGGATATGCGGGTTATAACCAAATCAAGATGGCCATAGAAGACATGCATAAGACCGCCTTCGTCACTCAATGGGGAACCTATTGCTATACGGTCATGCCGTTTTGATTGATCAACGCCGGAGCTACATATCAACGCACCGCAACTACACTCTTACATGACATGATGCACAAAGAAGTTGAGGTATACGTAGACGACATGATTGTCAAATCCAAGGAAAGAGAAGGGCATATTGCGAACCTTCGCAAATTTTTCACAAGGCTACGAAAGTACAACATGAGGCTCAATCCTCAGAAATGCACATTCGAAGTAACATCTGGCAAACTCCTAGGATACGTCGTTAGCCAACGAGGTATAGAAAAAGACCCTTCAAAGATCAAGGCTCTGATCGAAATGCCACAACCTCAAACAGAAAAAGAAGTCAGAGGATTCCTGGGAAAAGTGCAGTATATAAGTCGATTCATATCGAAACTTACAATGATTTGTGAGCCTATCTTCAAGAAACTCAAGAAAACAGACCACACCATGTGGGATGATGATTGCCAAAAGGCATTTGACCGAATCAAAGAGATATTGGCTAAACCACCAGTGCTCATGCCACCACAACGAGATCAACCTCTTGGTTTATATCTCACAAGAATCGACACAAACCATGGGTGCCATGCGCTCAAACTGTAGGAAATGAAGAAAGAGCTATCTACTACCTTAGTAAGAAGTTCTTGGAATACGAGTGTAAATACTCACAACTCGAAAAGACATGCCTTGCTCTTGTGTGGGCAACGAAGAAGCTACGCCATTACATGCTTAGCTACTCCGTCAAAATATACTCCAAAATGGATCCAGTCAAATACCTCTTCGAGAAACCCGTCCTCAACGGACGCCTGGCAAGATGGACCTTGATGCTCTCAGAATTCGACCTCAAATATGTGCCGCTGAAAGTTATAAAAGGTCGCGCCGTCGCCGAATTCTTCGCAGAAAATCCCATCAATGACGCACAAACGATAGACACTTGGTCATTTCCGCATTTGGATATACTCCAAACCGATGTAGATTCCTGGGACCTTTATTTTGATGGAGCATCAAACTTAAGAGGATTTGGAATAGGAGTGTTGCTCATTTCTCCCGAAGGCGAGCATACACCAATTCTTTGTCAAACTCGACTTCGAGGTGACAAACAATGCTTTGCGAGAATCGAAGCTTGTCTCATCAGACTACAAGCGGCAGTAAGCTTAGGCATTAAAAACCTCCGAGTACATGGAGATTCATCCTTGATCATCAACCAAGTTACAGGATCTTGGAAAATTCGAAGCGAAAGCCTCGCACCTTATCAAGCCAGAATAGACCAAGTTGCCCAATTCTTTGATCACGAGACATACCTACATCTACCACGGGAGGAAAATCAATTTGCAGACGCTCTTGCGAAACTTGCATCTTTGATTAATATGCCAGATCACATGGTGGAAATGCCTTTGTGCATCGAACGACGGTCAGAGCCGGCTTATGTCCACCAAATCACCGATGAAGAGGAGATCGCGCAGAAACCCTGGTTCCAAGCAATCCTGAATTTTAAGCTCAATGGCACCTATCCACCCGATATGGACAAGAGGGGACAACGTGCTATACGCCTACTAGCTTCCCAATATGTTCTCATGCAAGGAGAGTTATACAAAAGAACACCTCTTGGTGTAATCCTACGCTGCCTTGATCATTCACAGGCACGAAAGGTGATGAAAGAAGTCCATGACGGAGAATGCGGTCCTCACATGAGTGGGCCCATGATGGCAAAGAAAATCACACGTTTGGGATATTATTGGACCACAATGGAGTCCGATTGCATCAAATACGTAAGACATTGCCATAATTGCCAAATCTTCGGGAATGTACAACACGTCCCTCCTTCATTGCTCTATACGATGACATCTCCTTGGCCATTTTCTGCGTGGGGACTTGACATATTCGGGAAGATAACCCCAGCTGGAACAGGAGGTCACTATTTCATCCTAGTGGCAATTGACTATTTCACCAAATGGGTAGAAGCGGCTTCCTACACCAGTCTCACGGCTAAAAATGTGGCAAAGTTCATACAAAACAACATCATCTGTCGATACGGTTGCCCACATGAGATTATTAGTGATAATGGATCACATTTCCAAGCAGAGACCGAGCAATTGCTAGCCAAATACAAGATTAGGCATCACCACTCTTCGCCTTATAGACCACAGACTAACGGCGCGGTAGAGGCGGCAAACATGAATGTTGTCACGATTCTCAAGAAAATGATTGACAACTATAGAGATTGGCCAAGCAAGATACCCTTTGCTTTGTGGGGGTATCGTACATCTGTTAGGACGCCCACTGGGGCTACTCCTTTCTATTTGACCTACGGCATGGAAGTCGTACAACCAATCGAGCTAGAAATACCATCCTTGCGTATCTTACTCGAAAGTCAAATCCCGGAAGCCGATTGGAAGAGGGATAGATATGAAGAACTCATCCTCCTGGATGAACGTAGGCTACGCGCCTTACATAATGTCCAAACATATCAAGCACGTATCAAACGAGCTTTCAAAAAAAGGGTAAGGCCAAGGAACATCAAGGAAGGAGACTTAGTACTTAAATCGGTTAGAGCTCTTTTACCTGTTGACCCACGGGGAAAATTCAAACCTAATTGGGCCGGACCATTTCTAGTCAAATCCATACTCCCAGGGGGTGCGGTTAGAATCACTGACCTAGATGGGAATGATTTTTCAAACCCAACAAACCTTGACCAATTAAAGCGGTACTATGCCTAGAATAGGAACAAAAACGCGCCTCGCGTAACCCCACGTGTCGCTCTTGTGACACTAAATAAACGGCCCCTGGCCAAGCTGAAATAAGCTAATGTCACTGTACTCTTGTATTTTGACAAATTTATCATCCTCGTATCATCAAATAAAGTAAATTTGCACCTCCAGATTAAGCAAAAAGCTCATGCTTATTTTCTAAATTCATTACAAGCTCTTGCTTAGAACAATTATTCTTTTACATTTACTCGAACTACGCGCAAGGGTTTGATTTCATTTTTTTAAGTGAATATGTAGGCAATCCTTCACAGGATACAACCCATTATTTTAAAATGTAAATAGAAGGACATTTGCATTGCATTTGAAATTCGACAAGAATAATAAATAGAAAATCACAACGGTTTCATAACCATTTAACCTTTTTTTCATTCATTTTCTAATAATAATAGTACGCTACATAATAAAAATAGAAGAGGCTAGGATTCTAAAAACCCCACCTTTTTATTACAACAATAAATAATAATAATAATCAAATAATAAATAAAAACTCGGGCTATTCCTCCATCTTCCCCTTACCCTTGTCATTCTTGTCATATTTCTTGTCACGACCTCGAGCCGGACGCTCTTGCACCACCTCAGACCTAATCACCAAAGGTCTTTCTCGAGGCCTAGACTTTTCATTTTTACCAATCACCATTTCCACGACAGGAGAGATCTTCGGTTTCTTCGAAGGATGAATAACTCGAAGCCCGACTTCTTCTTCTCCTTCTGTCAGATGCTTCTCTTTCTCTTTCTCTTTCTCTACCTCGTGCACCTTGTAGTCAACGGGCTCGCGCTTCCTCAATCTCTCGCGCTCTTCCGGAGTAGTAGCCTTTCTCCATTACAGATAAGAATCCGACACCCACAAGGCATTTGCAGAAGAGTTCAAGAACCATACATTTCTTTGAGCCCATTTAATGGCCCACTCCCTTCGGCTCTCTGTAGTAAGCGCCATAGCAGTCTTCGGGACGGTATCAAGCTTCGGGATCGTCTGTTTCAGCCCAACTTGTCTCATCAGCCTTTCCGGGAAGATGCACACCATAAACTCCAATCCAGGAATGCGCACGGACCGAGTAGGATCCAAGGAAGACACTCCAGTGACAGATTTGAGGTGCCACCACGGCACAATCCACCTAATCAAGGGACCATCATCGCTCTTCAGTTTGTTCTCCCAATAATTGCAGACTCGGGTGAAATCCACCATGTAAAGCCTAGTCCTCATTGCAATCGAACGAGCATGATAGGAAGGAACATGAACTGGGGGCTCGATCAATCGGAGCCGTTCCATAAGCCAAACCTACCAAAAGCGGGTATTAGACATAAAAAAAAAAACGAAAAAAAACAAAAAAAACGAAAAAAAAAAACGAAAAAAAAGCAAAAAAGAAAAAAAAAAAAAAGAAAGAGAAAAAAAAAATGTCTTTTACCTGCAGAATGACGGGACTTCCCAAATACGGTAGGTCACGGTTGGCTTTCCTATTATCCAAGCCCAAAAGAATTTCTCCTAAGCATAAGCAAGCTGGGCTCCTGCGCAACTCCATTTGCTCAACAAGGCCCAGAAGACGGGGATCACCTCTCAAGTCTTCATCAACATGCCCTTGGAAGACATACACATGTAACAAGCAAAAGCCAAACGCCCTCCGCCTAGCAACATGAGAAACGGTGGGATCGGCCCTGTTGATGAATCGATCTATGAAGTCCAACATTCGCACTCCCTTCGAAGTCACTAGACGGTCCACCTCAAGTCTAGTCAACCCAAGCAAGTCTCTAAATTTGCTCTTGTACCCTTGCGAAGTAGAAGGAATGGCAGGCAAGCGTTCGGGATCCCACCCACCAATAGCGGCAATTTCTTCAGGAAATGGGCAAATATCGCCCCCAGGGAACGCAAAAACATGGTAATTCGGGTCCCAATAGTCAAGACAAGCATCCAAGAACGGTTTAACAACCTTGATGAGTTTTAAACTCAACAAAGACCCAAAATTATAAGCACCCATATCATGTTTCTCCATGTTCGAAAATTCGTTGGTCCATTCCTTCAAGCGAATCTCCAAAGTATTCATGATGAAAAGATTATTTTGAGAATTTTATGAAGAAGAGACGGAGGAATTGTGTGAATAAAAGCTCCATCGACGTTTCTATTTATGCTAATTTCTGTTTCCAAAAATCTGCCAGAATAGAACAACTTGGGAACAGCGCAAAGACTGCTGCGCCTCTTTCAAAGGGACGCACTCATGCTGCGCGCTCTTCCTCGCCTTCACTTCTGTGATTTTCCGCGTTGGATCTTTCCTAATTCCATGACGAATAATTTCCTATTCCTACGGGTTGTTATTTTGGTAAATACGTGTAGATTACCATGTTTCAGGTTTCCTAATTCCGCGGGCACGCATTTCAAGGCGACATCGACATTTTCGCCATTTTACCGCACTTGCACATTTTTTTTTCATTTTGGGAAATAATTTTCATTTTTAATAATTTCCATTTTCATTTTAGGAAATACTTTCCATTTTTATTAATTCATTTTAGGAAATAAATCTCATTTCGATTTAATTTCATTTATTTCATCATCTCACCTCTAACTTATAGATTTCTTTTTTTTCTTTTTTTAGGGGGTAACCCTCCCTACCGTCCGGTCATTTTCCGGCAGATTTTTTGCATTTTTTGCATTCTTTTGCGGAACTCGTTTTGCGCTAATTAAGGCCATATGTATATATAAATGTATGCTTTGCGTGATTTTCTATGTGAATTTCGGCAGCATGACGGCGTAAACGTCATCCGCCAAACCTGTTCAAAGCTAACTGCGCAGTACAAGCAACGCAACCCGACAAAGAAAAGGCACTCAGGGCGTCGTATATACAACCAAAAAGGGAAATGTACAACAAATCGGGGCTCGAGCCCCAAACAATGTCCAGAATGTTCAAAATGAAGGTCCAAATGTACAATCGTGCAAAAATACAAACAAACAAACAAACAAAAAAGCTACACAAAACTACTGCTGGTCGCCCACCAGCTCTGCAACTCTTGCCGCAAGAGCGGCAATCTCGGCGTCCCGAACCTCGAGCTCCCTCAACAAGCGAGTTGTCTCCTCCCGAGACTGGGTCAACTCTCGCTCCAGCTCGCGGTCCCCCTGTAAACAACAAAATGGCTCATGTCAATCGTTTCAAGAAAAGTTGGGAAATCAAAATTCAAAAATGAAACAGGCACAAGGTTCATACCTGACGACCTCGACCGCCGACAAGTGCCTCGACGGCAGTAGCTCGCAGCCGGTTGGCCACCCTCCACAACGCCACGAACCGAGACGGCGCGACCTACATTTTCAAAAAGAAGTTCTCAACAATTGAACAGACTCAATCAAATGTGTTCTTACACAAAAAGTTATGCAAAGTTAGAGGATTTACCCTCCGAATCAGATGCTGCCAATCGTTTAAGCCAGCATCCGTCACAGCTACGTCAAAGTCACGCAGCTCGGAGATCGTCGTCCTCCCGGTCGCGTCAGTGTACTCGAGGGTCTCGGAGTACTCTGGGGGCTCGATGCCCGCTGCCTCAACCTCCTGCAAAACCAAATATTTCTCGTTAATTGGTGATCTTTCATCGTAGTTCTTAAAAGGAATCAAGAGGAAGAGTAAAAGATGCTCACCACTACCGGCCAGTACGCCAACCTCCCGTAGAGGAACGCCGAGTAGTCCTCGCCAGGAAGAAGGAGGGCGTCACCACTGGCACCAGCCAAGTCCACCTCCCTCTCAGCCTCAGAAGACTCCCTGAACATCGTCCTAGGAGGATCGATGGGAACCGTCAACACGTCCCGAGAGCACTGACGAGCCAAACGCTCGCCCAAGTACCACACCGGACCCATCGACGTCCTCAACAGCAGCCGGCTCGAGCTCCTAGTTCGAAGGACCTCAGCCACAAAAGGAGGCGTGTCAGCGTACTCCGCCCAAGGCCTGGGCACCCACTGGGACAAGACAAACAAGGAATCATTCTTATGATCAATTTAAAAGCAATATAGAAGCAAATGAATATAAGCAAGATACTTACGCTGTCTAGCTGAAGAGCGTTCACATCCCGCCGGTAGACACCGTGAGAAGAACGCTTGTTCTTCGTCCTGCACATCACCCAATCCCTCACCACGGGATAGGCCTTCTCCAGCGGCTCCGTCCTCTTGGGCGCGAGGCTCGGGAAGTAGGAGTACACCCACGCCTGTAAAGCAAGATAATCAATAATGATCTTTCAGGATTTGATAAAGAAAGGAATTAACTTTGGTCTAAAGGAAGGTTCATACCTCCAAAGAGAGTCCAGTCCGACAGCGCCAGAGAAGTCCCCTTCTCCATCAACTCCGGACGAACCATGGCCCTCATGAAGCGGATGAGGACCGCAAAGCCGCAGATGACCCGGTCCCCAACGCCCTAGGGAACTCGGTCGAAAGGAAGGGAAGAAGCTTCGTCGACGGCCTCTCGCCCTTGTCTCCGAGGTAAATCGAAGACGAAACCACGAGCCACAAACGGACCCTCTCGCTCACCAGACAGGAGGAGGAGCCGTCTCCCTCCCGTCAATCGTCACCGGTCTGGGATCTTTCCCGCAAAGTAGTCTCGAACGTAGGAGCTGGGCACCAAGCCCGGCACTGTGACGGCCTTTGGCGACAAGTTCCAGCCGATCAATCTCCTCGCCTCGGCCGAGTCCACCCTCATGGCAGTCTCCGGCCACTCCACCTTCTCGGTCCCACACGGCAGACCAGAAATCATGCCGTAATCCTCCAAAGTGACTCCCACCTCACCAAAAGGCATGTGAAACGTGGTAGTCGTATCCCGAGACCGGTCCAAGAAAGCGCGGACCAGGCTAAGGTTAGCCCGCAGCTTCCTCTTCGCGATATCCCTCCAGGCCTGCACCAAAGGACCGAACGCTCCACGCTCAATCATGGCCCGCTCCTCCGCCGACAGCCGCTCGTAGTGCTCCATCGCTGTCGTGTAGCCCGAGAACGACCTGATGTTCCCGGCCTCCTATTATGATTTGAAACAAGATCTATCTTTAGTTTTTGAATGAAAATCGAAAGAGATATAAATGAATGAAAGAGGATGAGTAATAAGTAGTGAATTCCTATTTACCAAGCTCTTCACCGTCCTGTAGGACAGGTGACCCTCTGCAGCCCACATCAGGTGCCTACTCTCCCAAGTCTCAGCCCACGCAGGAGCTCCTCTCAGCTGACGACCTCCTCGTCCAACGTTGGCCCGTCTCGGGGCCTCCTCCTCCTCAACAGCCTCCTCCTCATGGACCTCGTCCCCAGCAGCCATCACCGCGGCGGTGAAGGCCTGCTCTAAAGCCTCCTCGACAGCAGCAACGTCTATCTCCATGGGAGTCCTCCCGGAAGTAGAAGTCACATCACCTGCAATGTTAAAGCAAATTTAGGCCGCGTCACGTGACGACAAGCCTTGGTTAGGGGATTTTCGAGCCTTCGGAAGCCCTGAAATCGCACTTTTCTCGCCATCTTTGGCCATATTATCACCAAACCGATCACTCATGTGGTAACTTGGGTCAAGTCAAGCCTAATTTGAAGCCTAGTTCCGGGTTCGAGTCGAAATTTCGGCAGCATTTCGTTATATCAGCGGTTATGCCCTAGAAAAGTGTCCTGAAAAAGCTATCACAAACCAAAATTCCGAGATGGTAGAAAGTTTACCCATCATTCAAGGATCCCAAATATCAAGTTTCATCGCAAATGGGCGATCCTAAGGCTATTTTCGAAGCGATTTACGGTTTAGCTGTGAAACCGTCTCAAATTTCATTCAAAGGCTCAAAAATCGACGAAAATTCGAGACAAATACATGGTTATGTTCTTAATATTACCAATTATCCATTTATAATGTCAATTTCACAAAGCAAATGCATTTGGGGGAAAAGCCCCAAATTTTCGATTAATAGGGTCATAAACCCTAATTTTTTCGACTCCAAATTGAGCAAATACGGAAGATTAATGCAAGAATGAGACACATACCTCGATTATTCATGATTAATGCAAGCTTTTGAATCAAACCTTGGCGGAAATGGTGAAGATTTGAGAGAGAAATGTGTAAATTATGTTTCGAATAAATGAACATAAGCCTCCTGATTATCGCGTTTTTACGCAGAAAAAACACTTTGGGGGAATAGACGCAGCAGGCGCTGCGCCCTCTTCCAAGAGACGCAGCTCTTGCTGCGCCTCTTCTTTGTGTTCCCTCCATACGGATTTTCAAAAATTCGTTATGAGTTCGTTATTTGTGGGCCCATCTTTGGTGCGCCTCTTCCCCGATGCTATTTTATCCTTTTGGTCCGTTTGACGATTTTCTTTCATTCCGACCCGCATTTTCTCAAGCCAGCAGCAGACTGTTGCATATTATTTATTCCTTTCAAGACCTTTGCTTATCGCAACGAGCATTTATTCCTTCACAGAATTCGACACGCCTTCATTATAACGAGAGTAAGCGGATACACTTTCCCTCTCACGACATGGAGATTAATTCCCAATCATGTCCCCAGCGAGAGTAAGCGGATGTACTGTCCCTCTAAAGACATGAAGATTAACATCTACCTAAGCAGATTTCTCCTCAGCAGTTCCCGACTGTGTCCTGCTATTTATAATGCTTCTCGAAGACTACCCAAGCAGTCTTCTCCTCAGCAGTTCCCGCCTGTGTCCTTCTATTCGCAATTATTTCTCGAAGACTACCCAAGCAGTCTTCTTTCAGCAGTTCCCGCCTGTGCCCTGCTACTCACCTTATTTAACCCCTACACTTGACCTTCGCTCCTTAGCTCCCATGTACCTCCGGAAGCGTCTCGAGAAGAAGTCTCAGGTATGGTCTCTTCTTGTGGCTGGCGAGCCTCCTTACGTAGTCTAATGGACTTTAAACGACCCTCCCCGATAGTCGACAGACTCTAAAATGTTTCCGACGACAGGTCCTTGGCTCAGACCCCTTGAGCCGCCTCGCGTCGCCATAGTCGTCAGGTTGTAATCTTCGATTGACCTGATGGCTATACTTTGACTTTCGCCTTGTCCAAGCCTCAGTCAAAGTGGGGGCTCTGTAGATACCTCATTTCTGCACCTCCCGCAAACCACCCGGTGATGATTGGGCCGCATGTTTGGTACGCGGGACGATTTGTGACAATTCGTAAGTTTATCGTCAAGTGATTGCTCAAATATTAATGTCTACCACTTAGTTGTCATCTACGTGCCGATACGGTCGTTTTGACAGTAATTAGAGTACATTTGGAGTGCGGGCCTAAAACCGTCTTCATTTTCTGATAACCGTTAAATCCCGAGTCAGAATGTTCTGAAATGTTCCGGATATTTCTATTCCATATTTCATAATTTTCATCCTTTGGTAAACAATTTCCCGAAATATTCACATAAGATATTAAGGAAAACCAAATTATTCCATCCTACCATAACTTAAACACGGAAATCTTTCTTCCGCAGGAGGAAACCACTTGGGAACAGACGCAGCAGGTGCTGCGCCTCTTCCAAGAGACGCAGTGGGCTCGCTGCGCGCTCTTCCCAGTCCTTTTCTCGCGTAATTCTCGTATCTTTTTCATATCTTTCCGAGATTCACTTCCAAAGAGTCTCCGAAACCCTAATTCCTTCACGTGATTAGTATAAATAGGAGCCTTCGCTCCTCATATTTCTCACGCGAGTGTCCGCCCTTCTCTTCTCCCTTTGCATTCTAGACCTTTGTTCTTACTTTTTGGCGTTTACGTGCTTGAACATTCGACCACGTAAGCTCGGATCCTTCTGAGTACCAGCCTCGTTTGCATGACCGACCAACTTGACCAACTCCACATCAATCAACTTTAATTAATTTAATCGTTTTCCTCTTACGAGGGCACTTTCTTTACATTCGTGTCGAGCATCACTAATCGATATCTTAGTCCTTCTCGTTTCGTCAACATGTAAGTCTGAGGGTGTATAATCCTTATTTATTTATTGTATTTACTTTTTGTAATCATCAATGTAAGATTTATGTCGAAAATATCATTAAAATCGATTTCTAAAACCGTGTTCAAAACCTCTTTTTGCGGATTTCCAGAAGATAATCGTCGAGAAAGGACGCAGCAACTGCTGCGCCTCTTCGAAGGAGCGCAGCACCTGCTACGCCACTTCGTGAGGCTGCCGCAGTTCCTGCTTCCTTTCTTCTTCCTTCGTCCTCTGTAATTCGTTCCTTCTTATTGTTTTTTTTGTTAATTCTTCGTTACAATAGTATAATAATCTCACATGTATATTAATTATCGTTCATTAACATGTTTAATTCGTAATTAAAACCCGACTTAAATCCCAAGTAATCCAATATTTGCGGGTTTTCGTCATTAAACTCAAATCCGGGTTGTAGAAACTCGATTTGTTCATATTGAGTTTCTGGAATTCGACCTTTGATATATTTTCATCTGTCTTTTGTCATATTTGTCATTAATTCATCTTGTTTAACCTATTTCATTCACTCATGTCACAAATCAATCATTCGTTCATGTAATTAATTCGTTTAATTCCGTCTCATCCACGTTTTATTGCTTTATGACCCATTAATCACATGTAAATAACCCATTAATCACTTTCATCCGAGTAACTAATTTAATCAATCATTAAATTTACCAATTGATATTAACAACACGCGATTCCGGCTTCACAGCCAGAATTCAGGTCAGGAACAGACGCAGCAACTGCTGCGCCTATTCCAAAAGATGCAGCTCTGCTGCGCCTGTTCCGGGTTGAATTCTGTCACTGAACTCCGTTGTTGCTTGACTTAGTTTATTTAGCTTACGTATAATTGACTATTATCCGTATTATCACCTTCTGTTGTGTTCGTTAATTCTTTCTTTTGTTCGTTTTTCTCAAATTATCCGTTTTAAAGGTATTTTCGACATAAATCGCCTATTCCATTGTAATTATTGTAATTTTCTTTATTGTAATTTTCTTTATCATATTTCTTGTATCATTTGTATGTTTTCACATGTAATTGAACATTAAATCCTACTTCGACCCAATTGTATGCTAATTACGTGTTCACCGACTTAGTTAATTTTCACATGTTAGGATTAAAACTTGGATGTTGCATTGCATGCATATAGCCGACGATATATCAAGTATGAATGATGTCCCTAATCATTAGTAGAGGCCGCTATCGAGGCGGGCGGGATTAGGTGTTCGATCAAAAGAGCTTCCTAATACGTACCCTCACCCCTTACTCCAGATCTCCGTGAGCACCCGTCTTCATTGGCATCCACGAGAGTCATTCTAGACATAGAATGCTAAGGGTAACGATTGCTTAGTGTTCATGTCTCTACTTTGTGTCTTGACATGACACGAGGTATTCGAACGGTTCCAATTTCCCATAAAAATTGGTGGCGACTCCAACAAAATGCAAACGCTTGTTTCTCTTTCCTCCCAAGCGCCCCCGTGGGCACCCCCGCTGTCCACAGCGGCAATCACTAAGATTATCCGAATGGAACGTAGCATGACTACAGGTGCAAAAATCTCATCATAATGCAATCCGTGCACTTGAGTGAAACCTTTTGCCACTAGTCGTGCCTTATAGGTATCTGGTTGCGCGTCTACAGAACGCTTTATTTTGTAAAGCCATTTGCACTGTAGAGGCTTTACCTTATTAGGTAAATCAACAAGATCCCATACGTCATTCTCATACATGGAGTCCATCTCGGATTGCATGGCTTCGAGCCATAGCTTTGAGTCGGAACAGGCCATAACACCTTTATAAGTAGCGGGTTCATTACTCTCTAGTAGTAAAACGTCATTCTCCTCGACCATACCAATGTATCTGTCCGGAGGATGAGAGACTCTACCCGACCTCCTAGGTTCCTCAGGAATATTAACCATGTCATCAGTTGGAGGAACAACTTCCTCCATCCGTTCCTCGGTTGTTGGTTCTGGAATCTCCGACAGCTCGAAGGTTCTATTACTTGTCTTGTTCTCGAGAATTTCTTTCTCTAAGAACGTCGCACTAGCCGCAACAAAAACTCGATGTTCGGTAGGCGAATAGAAGTAATGACCTAATGTTCCTTTTGGATAACCAATAAAGTATGTCTTGACCGATCGCGGGCCGAGCTTATCCTCGTGTCTCCACTTGACATAAGCCTCGCAACCCCAAACCCGAATAAAGGACAAGTTAGGGACCATTCCCTTCCACATTTCATATGGAGTCTTGTCGACAGCTTTAGTCGGACTTCGGTTAAGTATAAGAGCAGCTGACAAAAGAGAAAAACCCCATAATGAATCAGGCACTACCGTGTGACTCATCATGGATCGAACCATGTCAAGTAAGGTTCGATTTCTCCGTTCGGACACACCATTTAACTGAGGTGTTCCAGGTGGAGTTAACTGTAGAACGATTCCACAGTCTTTAAGGTGTTGATCAAACTCATTTGAAAGATATTCGCCACCCCGATCTGAACGGAGTGCTTTAACCTTTCTACCCAGTTGGTTTTCAACCCTGTTCTGGTATTCCTTGAATTTCTCAAAGGACTCACTTTTGTGCTTCATTAAGTAGACATATCCATATCTACTTAAATCGTCCGTTAAAGTGATAAAATATCTATAGCCATCTCTAGCGGTAATTGACATAGGTCCACAAACATCTGTATGTATGAGTCCTAATAGGTCACTAGAGCGCATTCCAACACCTTTGAAGGAAATTCGAGTCATTTTGCCAATGAGACATGATTCACACGTGCCATATGTAGAAAATTCGAATGCGGGAATAGTCCCATTATCGACAAGTTTCTTTACGCGTTTCTCATTTATGTGTCCTATTCGACAATGCCATAGATAGGTTTGATCTTTGTCACCAACCTTTAATTTCTTATTATTCACGTGTAATACTTCCGTGGTTTGATCTAAGATATAAATTTCATTCATGGAAACCACTTTGCCATAAATCATTTCATTGAAAGAGAAAATACAGTTATTATCCTTTATTAAAAATGAAAATCCGTCTTTATCAAGTACGGAAACTGAAATAATGTTCTTAGACAAACTGGGTACATAGTAACAGTTATTTAAAAATAACTCAAAACCACTAGGGAGTTGGATTACATATGTTCCCTTCGAGACAAAGAGAAACTCGCTCTATTCCCGACTCATGCAGTCCACATCACCCTTTCCGAGAGGTGTGATGTTTCTTAGGCCCTGCAAATGATTACACAGATGAGAACCACAACCAGTATCAAGTACCCAAGTTCCGAAACTTGCATGGTTAATCTCAATCATATGAATATAAGAAGACATACCAACAGGAACGATGCGGCCTGCTTTGATGTCCTCACGGTACACGGGACAGTTCCTCCTCCAATGTCCAGCCTTGTGACAATGGTGGCACTCAATGTCACCGCCCTTGCTCTTTGCCTTGTCTTGTGAGCCACTAGTCTCACCGGGTCCACTCTTACCGTTTCCTGGCTTCTTGAATTTTGGCTTACCTACAGTTAGGTCGCCTGGAGCTTTGCCCTTACCTTTACCCTTGTTGGAAATCGTGAGAACATCCTGCTTCATGCTCCCACTCAATTTCATATCCTTCTCGGTCTATACGAGAAGGGAGTGTAGCTCATGAGGACTCTTTTTCAAGTCATTCATGTAGTAGTTCGCCCTGAAAAGGGCAAAACCATTCCGTAGTTCACCCTGGGTTTACCGGTATTGGCTCAGTTAAGTACTTGAGCTTACCGTCAGCGATGGCAGCATTCCGTAGTGCTGCCTCCCAGTCCGCAAAGTTGGACCCATCATTCTTCAGTCGCGTGTACTGATTCATGTTGTCCATAAAAACTTTCAGCCAGGACTCGCGTCCAATTGTGGCACTAGGCATTGGGATTTCGTTATTTTCAGCCATTTGTTGTAACAGTAATGTAAACGTGTTCTACACTGCGAAAAGAAGAATAAATAATAAGCATGTGCATCGATTTTAATTTAAGTCTAATTATCTAATGTCATAACGCGAAGACTCAAGCATTTATACAATTGACCTTCCTCAAGAACTATATAAATGATCCCAAGACTCAATTATCTATAAATTGATAAGCCAACCTTTTGGCTAATTCTACTGTTAGAATTCTTGGTCGATAAATTTCTGTAAATTCCATCTTTAGTCCATCATAATCACGAGAAACTCTTCGAACTATAATGTTGAGATAAACTAAGTCAACACAAACTACTTACCCAACGTAGAAGGGGTCATATTATGCCTACCGACGAAGAAGGGATTCATAGTTGTTTGCCCTTATAAAGACTAATCTCAATTTCCGTTTTAGAGGAAGATCCCATCAACTTTATTTTAATTCATTTTAAGTGAACTAATATCTAGCATGCGTGAATGAATAAACTAAGATGATGGCTTAATAAACATGTGACATCTGTATGTCTATGAAAACTAACATACAACCTATATGTGTCAATTTTCATGCATTTTAGTAGGTGGTTTGGTTTTAGGCGGAATATGATGCAATAACTAGCATGTGAATGAAAAGCAATAAGAACGGTAAAACGTAAAAAAAAAGTCCTAGTGTGGCCTATCCTATGAAAATGAACATAAATACAACTTTGGAATCCATCCATGGACCCGAGAAGCTTGTCTTGATGTTCCATCTTGATCCATGTAGCGGGAGTGAGCTCCAATCTCCATCTTTAGTCTTCTTTGAAAATTACAATAAATAAATTTACATAATAAACCTATTTATTACATTCTAACTTCAAAACCCAAAAACTAAAGAAAAATAAAGGAGATTCAAGATCTCAAATTACATTAAAAATTATGTTTCCATCATTACGAAAACATAATTTGACTAAGGCCACACTAAGTATTACAAATTACAACCGATTGCAAAAAATACGTAAATAAAACCATTCAACGATTCATTCAACAAAAATAAAAGCATCAACTAAATAAATTAAACATTCATGATACAATTCCTTAATTATGTTGATTAATTTATCCAAACCAACTATTTAAATTGATCAAATTAAGTGACAATTCCTCAATTAATCACATTAATTTTAATCTTAATTCATATTAGACATGTAATATGAATTTAATCCATCAATATTTTAAACTGCTTTAAAATAAATAGGTATCTATGAATTATGAACCGCTTCATAATAATTAATTGGCCAAAAACAACAACAAAATTTTCTTTAAAATTTATCTCGGTAAAAACCGAAACAGCCCAATAAAAATAACTTTTGTCGGTTTTACAGCTAAAACCGAAAGAAATATTTTTTTTTTTTTTAAATCTGTCCAGCCGTGAACAGTAACAAAATTTTTAGTTTTTTAAATTTTTCACGGCCGAAAACCGAAAACAACAAAAAAAAAAAACAGAAACCCTAAAATTTTTGTGTCTCGGCTGGAAAAAATTAAAACAGCCCCCAAAAATTTTATCAATTCGGCATTATGCCCTAATTGCAAAAACATGATATTGATGAACAAAAATCGTTTATCGTTGCTATTAACAAGATTGGCATATTCATCTTATAATTTAAACATGCAAATTTATGAAACATGATTCTAAACAACAATTTAGAACCACTTATGTCAAAAACATTATAGCAAAAAACAATTTATCATCAAAGAAACAAGCAATTCCATTTACATGTCAATTTAATTTCTATTAAATCAACACATCTACAAATTCATTATATTATCATTTTAACCTATTAAAACAATAATATTAATAAATCAAATGGAATCAAAACAACAAAAAGAAAAACATCTCGGTGACCGATCAAAGGCGATCGATCGACCAGGGGGGTTGGTCGATCGACCATACTGCGAATCAAAAAACAGCAACGGCAAAAAAAATTTATAGCCGAAACCCTAAAATTTTCGAGACCAATTTTGTTTACATCCAATTTTATGAAAATCATCAAAATAAAATTCGTGGCCTTGGCTCTGATACCACTTGTGGGATTTATCTATATGCATCCCTTTAATTTTAAGGATTATAACGAATTATAGAGTGATGATTACGAGTCATAAAACTAAATTGCATAAACAATAGCATAAAGGATTAAGAAATAACCTTCGGTCCTAGCTTTTATGGCCTATGAACAATATCGCAATGATATTCTCCTATCAGTTGCACCCAAGACGATATGAGATATGCCCTTGTTCTTTTGCTAGAATCGATCCCTCAAATTTTCTGTAAAATTAGGGTTTTGTGTTTTGTTGAGATGAGAGGCATGAGTAGGTTAGAAATTAGGTTAAGAAAAATAAACTCCCCTCTCCCTTATAACCGTGTATTAGGGTGAAATAGGGTGATTTATTTTTCTTTCCAAAATCTCGGCCCATACATACGAAAGGCATATCGATCGATCGATCGATACACCTTCGATCGACCATGTAATCAAATGCAATATCGGTCGATCGATCGACATACCCGATCTATCGACCATGTATATAACGCATTATTTATAAATTGTCATTTATATTATACCGCATTAATTAATACGGGTCAATAATAATTTATTATGACAATATCGTATAATTTATCATTAGCTGATTAAATATAACCGATTACATTTAATTACGAATTAACATATTAATTCGTCCAAGCTAACATTATATACATTAATTAAATATAACATATTATATTCAATTTACGAATTGACAGTTAATTCGTCTCAGCTAATATTATTTAATCGGCATTAAATAATCGTCTCATCAACACATTGACTAACTGTTTAGTCATATAAAGCATCAATGTGATTATATTTTCATACAATCACATTTCTCAAACACATCCTTTAGGTGTGACTTTTAGGGACCAGTTGATCACCGCCATCTGTATGATAATAACGTCAAACTTTCTAGCAAGCCAACCGTTATTAGGTAATCGTTAATCAACTGATAAAATACGAAGTATACCCTTGTGAACCTATAAGAGATTTATAAATGTTATCACACTAATTTGTGGAGGACACAAGCTCCAACAGCCTCTTACACTTGTCTTACAGCCAAAAATGTGGCAAAGTTCATACAAACCAATATCATCTGTCGATATGGTTGCCCACATGAAATCATCAGTGACAATGGATCACATTTCCAGGTCAAGACTGAGCAATTACTAGCTAAATATAAGATGAAGCATCACCATTCCTCGCCATATAGACCTCAAACTAATGGCGCGGTAGAAGTAGCTAACAAAAACGTCGTCACAATCCTCAAGAAAATGATTGACAATTATCGCGATTGGCCTAGCAAGATACCCTTTGCGTTGTGGGGATATCACACAACAGTTAAGACGCCCACTGAGGCTACTCCTTTCTATTTGACTTACGGCATGGAAGCTGTACAACCAGTGGAGCTAGAGATCCCAGCTCTACGCATTCTATTAGAAAGTCAAATTCCAGAAGCTGATTGGAAGAGAGATAGGTATGATGAACTTATCCTCTTGGACGAAAGAAGGTTGCACGCATTACATAATGCGCAGACATATCAGGCACGTATCAAACGAGCCTTTAATAAACGGGTTAAGCACAGGAACATCAAAGAAGGAGATTTGGTGCTCAAATCAGTCAGAGCTCTCCTACCTGTCGATCCATGAGGAAAGTTTAAACCTAACCGGGCCGGACCTTTCTTAGTCAAATCTATACTCTCAGGGGGTGCGGTTAGGATTACAGACCTGGATGGGAATGAATTTGCTAACCCAACCAACTTAGACCAATTGAAACGATACTACCCTTAGCATAGGACAAAAACACGTCTCGTGTAACACGCATGTGCCGCTCTTGCGACATGAAAAAAAAAATGGCCCGTGGCCCGCTGAAATAAAGCTTATGTCATCTTGCTTTTGCATTTCGACATTTCCTCATCCTCACATCATCAAAATTGAATTTTACTTTCCTTAGGAGTAATTAAAGCACATGCTTATTTTTTTTCTAATGTTCATTACAAGCTCTTGTTTCGAACAATTATTCTTTTACATTTACTCAAACTACGCGCAAGGTTTGATTTCATTTTTTTATGAATACGTAGGCAATCCTTCACAAGATACAACCCATTATTTTAAAATGTAAAGATAAGGACATTTGCATTTGCATTTGCATTTGAAATTCGACAAGGATAAGTAAAAGAAAAATCATAACAGTAACTAATAAATCTTTTATTCATTGTTCCATAAATAGTAATAATATGCCAAATACATATAAAATAACAATGCTGAAAATAAATGCTAGGCTAGGTTCTAAAAACCCGCCATTTATTACAACCCAAGTAATAATAAATAATACTATAATAAATGACTAAGGCTATTCTTCCATTTTCCCTTTGCCTTTGTCACCCTTATCATATTTCTTGTCTCGACCACGAGCCGGGAGCTCTTGTGTTATCTCCGATCTAATCACCAACGCTCGTTCTCGCGGTCTAGCTTTACCATTTCGATCAATCACCATCTTCTCGGCAGAGGCAGTTTTCGGCTTCTTCAACTGGCGAATGACTCGGAATCCGTCCTCTTCTTCCTCCTCAGTCAAGTACTTTTGGTTTTCCTTTGCTATTTCGCGGATCTTATAATCCACGGGCTCGTGCTTTCTCAGTTTCTCACGCTCTTCAGGAGTACCAGCCTTCCTCCACTGCAAATATGAGTTAGATACCCATAAAGAGCCAACAGGAACGGGTATAAACCACAGGTTCCTCTGGGCCCACCGGTGTACCCACTGTCTACAAGACTCCGAAGTATGTGCCAAGGCAGTTTGAGGAACGGTATCCAGCTTCGAAATTTTCTGCTTAAGGCCCACTTGCCTCATCATTCTCTCAGGAAATATGCAAACCATAAATTCCAAGCCAGGGACACGAACTGACCGTGTCAGATCCAGAGATGAGACTCCAGTAACTGACCTGATGTGCCACCATGGCACAATCCATCGGATCAAGGGGCCACCTTCACTCTTCAACTTGTTCTCCCAGTAGTTGCATACCCGAGTGAAGTCCACCATGTATAGCCTAGTTCTCATTGCAATTGATCGAGCATGATATTCTTGCACATTAACTAGGGGCTCGATCAGCCGCAACCGTTCCATCAGCCAAACCTGCAAGAAAGGGGACGGGAATTAATATCTATTTAACGACAAAAAAAAAAACGAAAAAAAAGTGGTCGAATATGAAACAAAATTCTTACCTGCAGAATGACGGGACTTCCCAGATAAGGAAGTTCACGGTTGGCCATCCTATTATCCAAACCAAGGATGGTCTCCCCTAAGACTAGGCACGCTGGGCTCCTGCGCAGCTCTATTATGCTCAGAAAACGAGGATCACCTCTCATCTCCTTATCAACATGCCCTTGAAGGACATAACAATGAAATAGACCAAACCCGAAAGCCCTGCGCCTCGCAGCATAGGAAATGGTAGGGTCCTCCCTAATTATAAATCGATCAACAAAGTCAAACATACGGATACCTTTTGAAGTCACAAGACGGTCCACGTCAGCCTTGGTCAATCCAAGCAAATCCCTGAATTTATTTTTAAAGCCTTGAGAGCTAAGGGGTATAGCCGGTACATGTTCTGGGTCCCATCCTCCAATAGCAGCTATTTCTTCAGAAAAAGGACAAATTTCACCTCCCGGAAAGGCGAATACGTGAAAATTTTGGTCCCAATACTCAAGACAAGCATCCAAGAAGGGCTTCACCACTTTCACTAACTTGAGACTTATGATCGATCCTAAATTGAAAGCACCCATGTCGTGTTTCTCAACATTTGTAAACTCATTCGTCCATTCCCTCAGACGGTTTTCAATGGCATCCATATTTTTTGGAAATTTTTGAAAGGATATATGAGTTTTATGTAATAGACGGAAGAAAAGAAGCAAGTATTGTGTGAATAAAAGCTAATCCTAAGCCTCTATTTATACTATTCGCTGTTTCCTAATTTCTGTCGAGGACTGACAACTTGGGGAAATGACGCAGCATTTGCCACGCCTCTTCGAAGAGTCGCAGCTCATGCTGCGCCTCTTCCCCAGGTCCTCTTTCCGTGTTGTCGGCCACGGATCTTTCCTATTTTGCTTTTGGCTAAGTTTCCTATTCCTATAGGAACTCAATTTGGTAATTTCGACTAAATTACCAAGTTTTATGTTTCCTAATCATTTTCGGGTTCGCTTTTCAAGGCAAAATCGACATTATCGCCAAAACGCGCACACTTACTCATTTTCATTTTTTTGGGGGGGGGGGGGATCATTTCACTACTCTTTTCAATACACTTATACATTTCTTTTAATTTTATTTTTTAGGGGGTATCCCACCCTACCGTCCGGTCATTTTTGCTCATTTCTGGACATTTTTGCTCATTTTCTGCTCATTTTGGTCATTTTTGCTCATTTTCTGGTCATTTTTGCTCATTTTCAGGCACTCACTTTTTTTACTTTTTTTTTTTATTTTGCGCCAATTTAGGCGGAGGAGGAACCATCCGCCCATCCATCCTCACCCTCGTCGGGACCCTACCTGCAAAGTAGTCCCTGACGTAGGAGCTCGGCACCAACCCAGGAACGCTGGCAGTACTCGCCGCCAGGTTCCAGCCAATCAGACTCCTTGCCTCGGCCGATTCTGCTCTCATGGCCGTCAACGGCCACACCAAGGGCTCTTCTCCACACGGCAGGCCCGAGATCATGCCGTAGTCCTTCAAAGTGACCCCGATCTCTCCAAAAGGCATATGGAAAGTCGAGGTCGTGTCCCAGTACCGATCAAAGAAAGCTCGAATCAGGTTAAGGTTAGCCTGAATCTTCTTTTCCCTAATCGCCCTCCAAGCTCCTACCAAAGCCCCGAAGGCTCCCAGCTCGATGATGGCTTTCTCCTCCTCTGACAGCCTCTCGACGGCATCCGTCATCGTCGTGTAACCGAAAAAGGACCTCAAGTTCCCTGCCTTCTGGATCAATTCAATTCAAAAGCTATCTTTAGCATAAGACAAATGAGAAATAAAACGGCAAATAAATAAAAGAAATAATAGGAAATAAAAAGGTCAAAACTTAACAAACTCCTCGCCGTCTTGTAAGACAGGTGCCTCTCGGTCCACTTCAGCGCACCCACAAGCTGGCGACCACCTCGCCCCACGTTGGCCCTCCGCGGGACCTCCTCAACCTCCTCCTCCTGTCTCTCTCCCGCCACGAAAGCACGAGAAGGGTCAAAGTACATGTCCATGGGGACACTCCCCGACGTAGAAGGTATGTCACCTGCAAAGGCAAGGCAAACAAGGCCATGTCAAGCCATGACAAGCCTCTTTGAAGCCGTTTCAAGCATTTTCGATCATTAAAAGTGGTTTTTCTTGCCATCTTTGGCCATTTCTTTCAAAACCCGACAGCACATGTGGTAGGTTGGGGCAATTCAAGTCTAAGCTCAAGCCTAGTTGCGGGTTTGAGTCAATTTCGGCAGCATTTCGCTATAATAGAGATTATGCCCTAAAAAGTGTCCTGAAAGAGTTGCCACAAATCGAAAATTCGACATGATAACAAGTTTACCCATTACACAAGGGTTCCAAAATACCAAGTTTCATCAAAAATGGACAATCTGAAGGTCATTTTCGAAGCAATTTCCGAAACAGTGAGAAACCGTCTCATTTTTCGCCCAAATGCTCAATACTAGATGAAAATTCAAAAAGAATACATGGTTATGTTCCTAACATTGTCAATTATCCATTTCTAATATCAATTTTGCAAGACAAACCCATTTGAGGCAAAAGGCCCAAATTTTTGGAATAAAGGGAAGAAAAACCCTAATTTTTTCGATCAAATTCAAGCAAAAAATGCAAATTAAAGAAAGAATAAGAGACATACCTCGATTAGTCATGGTTTATGGCACGATTTGATCAAGTTTTGACAAGTTTTGGTTAGAATTTGAGAGAGTTTAAGAAGAAATTGTGTTTTGTGTTTATGAAAATAAAACACGGTTTATCGGGTTTTTACTCAGACAGGGACAAGCCCAAGAAAAGAAGCAGCACTAGCTGCGACACTTCCAAAAGCCGCAGCTTTTGCTGCGCCTATTCCCCAGCGAGTCCTCAGCTCCAAATTTGAAAGTTCGTTATAAGTTTGTTATTTGTGGGCCCAAGTTTTGTGCGCCTCTTCTCCGACATCTTATATCATACACTTAGCTCTCTTGGGCATTCTTTTAGTCCAGACCTAAGGTTTTTAATAGACTGCAAAACCGTCACAGTACTTTATTTCTCAGCAAGGACCCTTTGGACGTAGTTTACGGGCCCATCTTTTATTATCAGGATTTCGTTTGCGACAACCGAGCGGATTTCCAACAGTGCTTAGGATACGCCACTATCAGTCAAGCCTCTTCATTTTCCTTGACGGTGTTTAAGATGCATCTTTGTCAATGCATTTATATTCCCAGCGAGAGTTCATTATAGCCAATGTACTTCTCGAGAAGCGAAGTTTGTTTGAGAACAGACACAAGCAGATCCCCCAAGAATGATTCAATCCCGACAGAGTCATCCATATATTCCCCCAGCAATATTTTGCGGTATTGCTCATGGTGATCAAGATGTTCCTAGTCGTCCATATATACTCCTCTAGCGATATTTTGCAGTGTTGCTGTTGACAATCAAGACATTATATGTTTTCCCCAAGCGAGATTTCGTTGCCATTCACAGCCCACGGTTTCTCAGATACAGAGTTCGCTTGAGACCGACGCAAGCAGATTCTCCAGCAGTTTCTCCCAACGTCCTGCTAACCCTCATACATATCAAATCCTTCAAAATCTTTCAGATAATACTTCGATCTTTCAGATAATCCTTCAGATCTTTCAGATAGTCTTAATTTCTTCAGACACCAAGTTATCTTCAGACCAAAAGTTTCGCCGAAACACCTTCAGTCCCGTTTGACCCAGGAGTATCTCAGGTATGGTTTCTTCTTATGGCTGACGAGCTTCCTTACGTAGTCTAATGGACTTTAAACGATCCTCCCCGATAGTCGACAGACTCTAAAATGTTCCCGACGACAGGTCCTTGATTTAGACTCCTTGAGCCGCCTTGCGTCGCCATTCGTCAGGTTGTAATCTTCGATTGACCTGATGGCTATACTTTAACTTTCGCCTTGTCCAAGCTTCAGTCAAAGTGGGGGCTCTGTAGATACCTCATTTCTACACCTCCCGCCAACCACCCAGTGATGATTGGGCTGCATGCTTGGTACGCGCAACGATTTATGACAGTTCGTAAGTTTATCGTCAGGTGATAGCTCAAACACTCGAGTCTACCCCTTGGTCGTCATCTACGGACCGATACGGGCGTTTTGACAGTAATTAGAGTTTATTTGGAGTCCGGGTCAAAAACTGCTTCATTTTCTAAGAAACCGTTTAAAATGCCGAGTCGGAATGTTCTAGAATGTTCTAGATATTTATTCCCAATCAAATTTTATATATTTTGATAAAATATCTCCCGTATATCATATTTTACGGAATAAGGAAATATAGATCTACAACAATTCCATAACAGAAACGCGTAAATCTTTCTTCCGGAGGAGGAAACCTCTAGGGAAATGACGCAGCAGATGCTGCGCCTCTTGGAAGGACCGCAGCAGCTGCTGCACCTCTTCTTGAGCCCTTTTTGGCTATTTACGGAATATTTCCGTGATTTCTTTCCAAAGTTTGTGTCATTCCAAAACTCTTTCACATTTTTTGGTATAAATAGAGACCTCCGGTCTCCATATTTTTCACGCGAGTGTCCGCCTTTCTCTTCTCTCTTTGCATTCTAGACCTTGCTCTAAGCTTTCGACGCCTACGTGCTTGATCAGTCGACCACGTAAGCTCAGATCATTCTGAGTACCAGTCACGTTGCATGACCGACCAATTTCACCACTACACATCAATCAATCAATTAATTTAAAATCCTCCAACAAGGGCACTTTCTACATACATTCGAGTCGAGCAATCACTAACGTTAACTTAGTTAATCTCGTTCCGTCAAACATGTAAGTCTGAGGGTGTAAATCCCACTTTTAATTTATGTTTTTATTTTTGTACCAATTAATGTAACGTTTACGTCGAAAGTACATTCAAAAACGATTTTAAAAACCCTTTTGTAAAACCGTTTTTTACAAAACAGAGGAGATCGGACCTCAAGAAGAAACGCAACAGTAGCTGCGCCTCTTCCAAGAGTCGCAGCATATGCTGCGCCTCTTCCAGAGGCTGCTTGCTGCTTCTGCTCTTCTTCTTCTTCCTCGGGTTTCCATTGTTTTGTCTTTTTCGTCTTATTTTCTTTCATCCTTCAGTACATAAACATCTTTTAGTAATTCTCTTTTAATCTTAATATTTTATTTAGACTTAAATCTCTTATAATTCGATATTTGCGGGTTTTTGTCAGTATATCAAACCCGGATTTTAGGAACTCGATTTGTCCATATCAAGTTTCTGGGATTCGTATTTTGTACACACTTTTCATATTCTGTTCTGTTTTGTTTTTCAACCGTCTTAAATTCAAGTTTAGTAAATAAATTAATTCTGACACCGTAAATAAAATCTAACTCGTTTTAATTCGTTTTAATCCATTTTTGTCGCTTTTATGACGGTTCCTAAATGAATGTAACCTGCTATATCACTTTTACTCGAGTCAATAATTGATCTTAAATTTACCAATGAATATTAACGGACCGTGGTTCTGACTTCACAGACAGAGATCAACTCAAGAACAGACGCAGGAGGAGTCGCGCCTCTTCCAGAGGACGCAGCAGATGCTGCGCCTGTTCTGAGGTGATTTTTGTCTCTGAACTCGTTTTCGCCTAGACGTAGCTTCTAATTACGTGTTTAATTAACTAATAATCGTAATATCGCCCCCTAATCTGATCTATTTTTTTTACTTTAATTTCTAACCTTTTTATCTTCCTCTAATTTCATCTTCGAAATCCGTTTCAAGTGTATTTTTGACGTAAATCAATTAAACCATTGCAATCATTGTAATTTTAATTATTGTAATTTATTTACAGTTTGTTTATCGCTCTTGTTTATCGCTCTTGTATGATTTATTTACTTGTCTTTCACATGTAATCAATCTAACTCTCAACTTTGACCTTAATTGTTTGCTAAAATTACGTGTTAACCGACATAGTTTAATCTCACATGTTAGGATTAATCTGTGGATGTTGCATTGCATCCATATTATCGACGATATATCAACTACGAACGATTTCCCTAATCATTAGTAGATGCCGCTATCGAGGCGGGTGGGATTTCAGTAAAAGGACTTCCTAATACGTACCCTCACCCCTTACTCAAGATCTTTGTGAACATCCGTGTTCATTGGCATCCACGATAGTCATTCTAGACATAGAATGGTAAGGGTAACGAGTTCTTAGTGGTCATGTCACTACTTTGTGTCTTGACATGGCACGAGGTATTCGAACGGTTCCAATTTCGCATAAAAATTGGTGACGACTCCACAAATGCACGCTTTATTCAAGCGCTTCCGCGCGCGCCGCCGGTGGCCCATGTCCACAGCTACTTGATAAAGCAGCACATCGAAGTGACCCCAAAGAGACAAAGAAGTTACAACTACAAGTGAACGGGAGTTTAAGCGTGACGCTCAAATATCTTAAAGTAAGGATATTTCAAGCTCACCTGAGATTTGCATTTCAGTCCAAGCTAGGCCATTGTATCATGGTTTTTGATCTTGGAGGAGGGTGTTTTGGTTCCAAAGGTTGATTCCTTCTAACAGAATTGAGGACAATTCCGTCTCAAGAGGAAGGGGATGATACGATTCCTGGTTAGTGGTCAGTGTAAGGATCCGGAGTCGAACACGGGTGAACAAGTTCATGTGGCATTGTTGGCATATTGTTTAATGAGGGCCCAATATCAAGCTAGAAGGTGACATGTTTGTTAGAGCTGAGTCCGAATTATCAGAAGTTATTTAGTTGAATAAAAATTGATCATTGATCAGATTTAGTTGTTAAGTTAAATGAAGATTAAATTTACATTTTATTAATTGGTTTTTTATTTAAGTTAGGAGTCTCATTTGTTAAGGAGACGATTAGTTATTTAAGAATTGCTTTATATTCTGTTTTAGGCATTGAACGTTTAATAAGAATTCCAGGAAAAAACGATCAAAGGTTTTGATCAAAACTTCGATTTGAGATTGCACTTCAAATCCCCGTTTAGCAATCGAACAAGGTAGTTCGTTTGTTAGGCACCATTAGTTCGCATTTAAGGTCGAATAACAAAGTAAATATCATGTTTTATTTTTGTGTTCAATCAATGAAGTGGTCCATACATTATTAACAGGAGTTTAATCAAAGCATACAAAACCTAAATTTGACACTTAGAAGCTTGACAAAGGTATAAAAGGTAGACTGAACATAAAAGTGGAATCGAGAATTCGGATTGGACTAAAAAGATAATCCATCCGTAGTTGCTAAATAACGGCCTAATTGGGGAGTCCAAGTAACTTAGTAAAGGGGTGTTTGTTTAGGTTCACTAGTGTGACTATAAACACCCTAAACAAGACAATAAACGTTGGAAGTTTGAAGAGATTAATAAGTTGATTAATTGTTCATCCTAAGAGGCTTATTCATGCTCCAAGCATCAATGTGGTCCACGGTTATGGCTTGTGTGCCATTGTTGAATACATGCAAATGTGCTTTCTCATTCACTGCTAGACTTGGATAAACCCTTGATAATATGCATGTTTTTCCTCCTTCCCCAAAACTTTCTATAACTGAGTGATCAATCTGCACAAAAGTTGCAACCTATTGTTATAAGGGGTTTAAGACGATCTCTGGGCGACATTTCTTGAACTATACATATGTAATTTGCTGATTACAGTATAAGATCATTAATCAAAAACAAGACTTACCAAGGATCTAAGGGAGAGTTTCTTATCTGCCAAATCGACATTTACAAAGCCGGCAAATGATGGTTTATATAAATTTTTGCCTAAAGAAGAGCTGCCAATTAAAGCACACAAATTAAGTGTCAGTTAGTAACAAATGATACAAACTACGTACTGAATACTGATTGAAGTTAAAAGTGTACTCCGTAACTAAAAGAAAAGATAGAATAATCGAATAACCTTGTTGCATCAGAGCACAAGAGAACGACATGCTTATTCGATTGATCCTTGAAAATTCGGAAAAACACAGGAGTATACTCTTCCAAGTTATCGGAAGCAAGTGTGAGTAACCCAAAAGGCCCAACTCCACCCTTCACAGTAGACCCCTTTTGGGTACATAAATCCTGTGGATTGGTCCACCTTGGATCAAACCGTTCAGCCTTGTCCAAACTTGGTATGTGAAATGTTACCTCAACGTCAGCCTGAATAAACTCGACAAAAATGATCGATGCATTCCATTACAAACAATTCGCTACATCATCATAACTTAAAATGACTACAAAATCGTCCTATATTGCAGGAGTTGAAAATAAGCAAACCTGAGCAGCAGTAATTCCCTTAATTTCGACATGTTTTCCTGTCTCGAGATGAAGTTTGCTGAGCTCAACTTTGTTGCCTCTAAGTGTGTTCAACTCTTCAACAGGCCATTCTAGCAATTGCTTCCCACTTGGGTCCAGCCATATAGTCCTTGGTATCGCCTTATAAAACAATCAACGTGTTACTTCCCCTCTTCGATTATCTCTTTCTTATCTTCATTATTTGGATTTTTCAGTCATTTCTTTAAGTTTCCGTTTTAAATATGATCACGGCAAAAGGGGTAACATAGAAAAAATAAGAGGTAGAGACGTAGAATTGTACCTGAACTCCAGCCCATCCGTTTGTTACGGATTGTTGAGGGTCACATGATTCATTAGCCCAACCCCATAATATTCGACGATTTTTATGGGGGTCATAAAATGATTTGGACGCATAGAAATTTCCATAGTCATACCTTAATCCTTCCCAACCGTCAACGGAACCGTTTATTGGTGTATATTTATCTTCGATTGGATCATAGTGCCCTATTGTGTAATAGTCATACCGGGTTATATCAAGGCTAACCTTAAGAACATGTTTGACATTAGATCCCAATATCGACGTGTCCAACCCGTGTTTGCCTTTAATTGGTACCGGGTAAAAATCTGGACATTCCCACATTCCGGTGTCCGGGGCACTATGCAGAGGATGTTTAGCCTTGATCCATTTCTTAAAGTCCTTACTCCTATACAAATGGGCCATCCCCCTAAGCTTTCTTTTCCCACCTACAATAATTTTCCAATGCCCGTCGCCTGTGGACCACGCGGTAGTCGGGTCTCGGAAATAAGTAACATTCATGTCAGAACTCGGGTTGATGATCGGGTTAAATTCGGGTTTAACCCATTTTCGGAGTAAAGGGTCAGAAGGATCGGCTGGATATGCAAGGTTTTGGACCTGGTCCTGTTGGGTAGATACCCCAGTGTAAAGCAAAACAGGCCCATAGTCGGGTAAAACCGTAGCGGAACCGGACCAAACCCCATTAATGTCAAAAGAGGAGCTCTCATGAAGAGCAGGCTCAAGGGCAACCCAATTAATAAGGTCCTTTGAGACAGAATGTGCCCATATGATGTTGCCCCATGTTGATCCCCATGGATTATATTGGTAAAATAAATGATACCATCCCTTGTAAAACATTGGCCCTGATCAATAATCAATTATTTTAGTCTTAATAATCAAATTAATAAGCTAATAATAAATGATTAAACTAGATAAAACTCACCATTTGGATCTGTTTTATGGTTGAATCATTGTGCAATTGCGCCCACCAATAGATTCACACAAAACACAAAATTTGATTAGTGAGACCAACCAAAAAAATAAATAAAGAATTTTTTTTTATTAGCTTACTCTAAAAATGATTTATCATAATTTTGGAGACATTACGTATAACTCAGTAAGCCGTTGTACAGACATATGACGACTTTAGAGTACCTTTTACAAGTAACGTAAAAAAATAGTTGTACACAAGTCTTATTTCCGTAGAACATAACATGTATATACTTCTATATATAAAGTCGAAGTTTAAAAGACGAACAAAAAGAAAAAACAAATACAGGTCAATTATAAAAAAAAAAAAAAAATGTGCAAATGAAGCCACAAGTTATGAGTACCATTTCTAGTAATTTTACCAACTTAATAATGATAATGTTTTTGCGCCTTGGAATG
The DNA here is from genome assembly GCF_048544455.1 of Silene latifolia. NCBI lineage: Eukaryota > Viridiplantae > Streptophyta > Magnoliopsida > Caryophyllales > Caryophyllaceae > Silene > Silene latifolia. Next base: position 168,371,269 of record NC_133526.1, read on the forward strand.
AGTCATCTTTAGCTAACATAATGTTTTGATCATGTTTTATCGAATTACTACTTCTCTTGTATACGAAGTAACATTACAAAATACTCGCTCTATTCCACTTTTATTATCTCGTCTTTTGTTCAAAATTTAGTGCAAATTAACTATTCTCTGTCTAAATTTAATATGTTTAATGAATAATCAATGTTGTTGTAATCTATTAACTAGATTTCGCTCCCTGAAAATGACATTGTCATCATCTCGTTAGTTCAAGGAATCAAGGGGTAAGGTTATTTTACCTTTATTCCTTAACCTTTTTTTTTTTTTTTTTGAATATAGAAGTGGAATGAAAGGACTATAATTTAGAGTTGTTTGGACTCTAATCATTCATCTCATTTGTATTATGATATTATCCATATTCAACTGTAGTGACAATTTTGACCTACAATTTTTCACCATATACGAAGTATGATAGATAGTCGAAAAATTGCTAAAAATAGTTGTCAATTCGAGAGAAATCAACTGGAGTATAACTAAGCCCGTTTCTTTTGAACTAAAATCATTTGAACTAAAGTGAATTTAATGGACCTAAATTAAACTGATCTGAATTCTATACCATACCAAATTTAAATGGGACTACAAATTTGGGATGATTGCAATTTTTTCCCTTGTAGGATGAAAAAGGTAATATGCGTGGTTGTTAAGATTTCTTGGCGTTGATCTTATGAATAAAGTAAGCAATTTAGTAGCGCATTTTAGCTAATCTGAAAATAAGACTTAGCTAGAGGCCTAGTGTTAATATATTACGAGTTACGACTCATCTATAATAGGTGGGTAGAACAAGAACTCATATTGAAGGAATTATGACTTTCTTTAAGGTAAATTTATTATGGAGTAACATTTATGATATGATAAGACTTACGAGTAATCTTAATATGTTTGGTTACTAAACAAAATATCTTAACATCAAATATGTTGTTATTGTTATGAAAGAACTATAAGAATTTGAAGAGGAGTAAAACACTTAGTGACTTGCGTAACAAAAATACGCCGTTTGATAAATAGTAGACGAATAAAAAATTTGTATTATCATATTAACGGAAGACTTTAATTAACCAATAAGTCTTGTTTTTTTTTTTTGGTGTAAACCGGGGTGTCCACCGTCGACAACAGTGTATAATCCCCTTGCCGCGGGTGCTCTCTTCGGGTGCTCTCACGAAGAGGTAAACAGTTGGCCAAAGAGTTTGCTCCATTCCCATGGGCAGGGATCGAACCCCTAACCTCATGGTTAAGGGATGAAGTGAACAACCACTACACCAAACCCATTTGGTTACCAATAAGTCTTGTATACATCGTTTGTTATTTTGTAAACTCGCCGATTACTTTAATTAATTAATTTACTCTACCTTTACTAACTACCATAATGGGCTGATAAGAGCATTAAAGCACTTTGTTAATGATTTTAACATGTTTTATGGTAAATTTATTTTACAAGAGACTTACTCTTAATTAAGTCTATGATTTTTTATGTCACTATTAACACTGGTACGTATTAAAAGACATAACAAAAGAAAATACAGTACTCTACAATAATACCCTACAATTCAAGGGTTTGTTCTATGTATTTGTTGCAATTTGTACTCCTTGTGTTTGTATTAGTTTACCGTACTGTATTTTACAAGTAGGAGCCTATAAAACCGATCATGGTCAAGTAAGGTCGTTACTTTACTGTTGATACATTCATAAGAATCGATTTTTGAGCAAAACAATTACATAAAACATTGTACCCAGGCCATCAACATAAACCGTCACGTATTGACCGTGATTATTTAAGTTATATATATAAAACAAGGAACGAGAAACCTAAAGATAATAGGTTAATGAAAGAAAGTTAGATCGAGAAAACACAAAATTACCATTAATCCAATGTTTAGGAGGTTGAAAATGAAAGGCAGTTCTATGATCAGTTTGAATATGATTGGCTTCAAGATTCTGATACTCTGGATATACTTTGTGTAATGCATCCACACCAAAACTCCTGCATGTTAAACTAAATACCACTATTATTAAACAACTACAATAATAATTCATTTTTTTGTGTATTTTTTCAAGTGGGGAATAACACGTTTTTGATTATGGAGGAAGGAGCAAATGTATGTAACCTATTTATAATAGATTCTTATATTTAATTTACTGACTTGGATTGAGATAAATAACATTGTTTTTTTTTATCAAGAAAGATAAATACTGGTTTTTGATACAATCTTTTTAATACCAGAAAAAGTATGCGGTTATTTACCTTTTACTGGGGTATTTTTTAAAAAGATTAGTTTGTGGTTTTATGATAACTTTAGGTTTTTCAAAAATACTCCCAGACGGCCACACCATTTATGGTTAAATCATACGTAGTTGAGTTATTCACATTTTTCTTAAATATATGAGACGGTTTCAACGATTACTCGTATTGACAACCAAAAATTTAATATAGATGACGAGACATACATTTTTATTCAGAGTAACATTTAACTAGCTCAAATACGTTTCTAATTTTTTATAAGGTATATCTATAAAAATAAACTACATGACATATTATTAATTGACTTGTTTAATTGGTCTACTTTTATATTGGGTGGTCGTACAAAATTATAAGTTTGGGAACGAGATGATTCGGGAGAAAGTAGGTGTTGCTACGATTGGATGTAACATGATGGAAAACCGTTTAAGGCGGTTTGGCCATGTGCGACAAAGAAGGACACCGGTGAGGAGAATTGAGAGTTGGAGAATGGATATTACTAGTTGTACACCCGTGCAAAAAAATGCACGGGTCGTAACAACAGACGTTAAGTGTTCAATGTCGTAACAATATAAATTATCCACAATGACGGTATTGAATTTATCGAACCTCTTATTTATTATTGTAACCACAAATAATGAATTGGGCTTCCTTATTCAAATGTTAAATTCAAATGACGGTATTGAAATTGTAAATATGATATTGTTGATGCCTGATTACTAAGGTTCTGTTTAGCAAAATTAGCTGAAAAGGTAGCTGAAACATGAAAAGGTACCTAAAACCAGAAAAGGTACCTGAAACCTGATAAGGTAGCTGAAAATTAGGAGCTGATAAGGTAGCTGATTTTTATTAAAAGTGTTTGGAAATTAGCTGAAAATGTAGCTGATATTTGATCAAATGACGTAGAGGGCATGGTTATTATTGTTATCGTTTATGTTTTTGCTATTATTCTTGTGTTATTATCATTGGCGTTGTTAGTAATAAAGTCATAATGTAGTTTTTTCGTATTTGTGCAAGTCTCCAACATATTTCAAAGAGAACGAGAATAATAACTAATATATCACCATTAGGTAAAAGAAAAAAATTCAAACAATATATCATCAAAAAATGTATTCTATGAATACAAAATTAGTTCTCTATTAAACTCATACACATAAAAAAAAATCGATTTTTTCGGTGAAGTGTATTGAAGAATTTTATTTAATGGTTGTTTGTGTTATTTGGGAGAAGGTATTGAATGAGATTTTAGTTGACAACATTAAAAAATAAGGGTAAAATCGGTAAACAAAAAAGAATTAGATACCTGATTTCTCAAATGCTACATGAGGTAGCATTTCATTTCAGGTACCTTTTTAGGTAAAAAAGGTAGTTGCCAAACACTCTAAAAAAAATAAGGTACATGATTTTTCTGACAAAAAAGCTACTCGAGGCAAATCAGGTACTTGAAGTGTACTGCCAAACGGAGCCTAAATAAATGTTTTTGTCTTATAATAATTCTTTGTAAGACTTGTGTTTAAAAAAAAAAGAAAAAAAAAATAGTACTGGTACTTTTTTTTATAATCGTTAAAATCTTTACCATGTGTATTTTTTTAACATTATAATTATATGAATCTGCTTCTAATTTTGCTAAATTTCGTATATTTCTTAACATTATGAATTATAATTATATGAAAATGCTTTAATTCTTATCAAGACTTGTATATTTTTTTTGTATAAGAATGTTATTTGGGTACCTATCAAGAAGGAAATCAGTACAAATAATTTGTAGTTTTATTCAATTTGTAATTGTTTTGGTTCAGATTTATTCCTAATATTTTAGGAAAATAAATATGTATAATATGTAAGTGTCGAAAAAGTTAAATTAAAATTAAAATAGGGATCCTAAACTCAGTAGTTTGAAAAGGAGAAAAAGAAATACAGATCAAGTGAAATATAGGAGAGAAAGTAATTAAAAGTGTACAATTAACATGGGGGTCATACCTTAAATTTTTTCTTTTCAATCCTTAAAGCCATGGACCAATAAGAGGGCTTTAATTGTTTCAGCCTTTATAGTCATGGGCGGACCTAGGTGGGTCCCGGGGGGGCAAGTGCACCCCATTAAGTTTTAGAAATAAATTTGTATAAGTATCATAATTAGACAACAAGTTATCATGGCTCAGTTGGCAGAGTAGTGGACTTCTGTCTAACCTATACCAGGTTCGATTCTTGCCCCATATACATTGTGTCAACTATTTTTGTGGTTGTTTATTGGGCTAAAGCCATGTAATTTGATTGTTTTTTCGTGTATATATGAAAAAATTGGTTGTCACGTGATTTGAACCTTTGACCTTCAAGTGATTTACTTACCACAAATCCATTGAACTACTTGAACTTCATGCTAAATTAAGTATTTAAATATATTATATGTTGTACAAGATATATTATTTTAAAAGGTATTTGACGTGGGCGTGTCGTTGTACACCCAATCAAAACACATTTATAATTCTCAACAAATAACTAGTTAGTGGTAAGTCGAGGTCGATCCATGGGACGGTGTGCTTTGGGTTCTAAGTCTATCTATCTCAATTTATGCTAGTGTCACAATTTGTTTGGGTTTGTAGTTGTGTCTAAACTAATGCAAGCAATAAAGTAAATCAAGCAATAAAAGGAAGGATGTAAACAAATGATTAAAATCACTAGGATGTCATGAGGTCGTAGGGGATTCATGGTGTTGATCATACAAACATGTTTACAAAGTTGCAAGCAATTAATGTTGTAAAGGAACTGAGTTGGTTTATGTCTTACGGTTCATAGGAAGAGTAGGGTCCCGGAGCCGAATCGATTAGATTGTACAACACCTACAAGTCGACTTACTTTCCTCCTATTCAACTTCTATGCATGGTCTAACAAGACTTGAGTTGGTTTATGTCTTACAAGTCTTGTTGAAAAGGTAAGATATGGGTAAAATGCAAGGATTCATAGGCTTAACATTTCATCAAACATAACATGTGCATAAAGTTGACATCACAACAAGCAAGCAATTTAATTAAGAAAACATATTAGATTAAGCATGATTAATCCCATGTTGGTTTCTCCTAATTACCCACTAATCTTAGTTAAGAGACTACTCACTTATTATCATGGTAAACATGTCATTAATGGTGTCAATCATCACAACAAGTGTAAACATGATAAGAGAATGAGGAAATAAACAATAAAGAGTAAAGGGTAAAAGAATTATACCAACTTAAGATGATCCAAATAATAAAGCAAAGAATAATAAAAGAAACTTGATTGATTGATGAAGAGTTGTCAATTCTCCAATAATAACCCAATAATCTTCAATTACCCAATAATAATAAACTTGAACAATAATTAAGGAAAGATTAATGTGTAATTTTGTGGAAAGATTGAGATTAATCTATTCTAATCTACTCCTAATCTAATCTAAGAGAATTTCCTACTAAGAGAGCTTGGTTCTTTGATTATTACAAATGGGGTATTTATAGTGGGAATAAGGTGCACAAATTAGGTTTACTAAGGGCTTAAATGACGATTAAGTTCTTGAGGAATCGCCGGTCTCAAGAGAGACTCCGGTCTCCTTTTCGCCGGTCTTTGAAAAATATGCGCATCCTTCATAGAACAAGAAGAGCATGAAAAGTTGCTGTAACACAATCCGAGCGTCCAAGGTATCGGGACGCTCGTCCAGTAGCAGGGGAAGACGAGCGGATTTGGAGCAAGACGCTCGGATTGTGAGGAGGGAAGACGAGCGGATTTGGAGCAAGACGAGCGGATTGGGAGCAAGACGAGCGGATTGTTTCAGGTGACGAGCGGATTGTCGGACAGCTTCTTTGTTTGAGCTCGGATTGTAAAACGGACGTCATTTTCTCATCCGGACTCCTATTGGAGTGATTCAAAAGCCTAGATCACTTGTTTTTTCGATGTCGTTCCATCTAGCATACTTTCAAAGCCAAAGGAGCAACCCTTGGTTTGGTTCCAAGCAATTTCTTCTTGCATTGACTTCCTTCTCGTCATCCTTGCTTTTTAACCCTATGATCCTTCTATATACTCTTTATTCCTACATCATTGGTCATCATTCTTGCCTCCTCTTCATACTAGTCCATCTAATATCATCAAAAAGCTTCTAAATATGCATGGGAGACGGGAATTTCCGCCTAATTATCTTCCTTCCTACAAAACATACGAAATGCACTAGAAAAGCAAAATAGAAAGCATTTGACGGATAAAATGGCTATGGAATGTTATAATAGTATGCAAAATGGGCTTAATTAAGGGACTAAATGTGCGCAAATAATGTTCACATCAAATATCCCCAAACCGAACCTTTACTCGTCCCGAGTAAAGAGGTGACAAAGACTAGACCTTTATTTAAACTAACCTACTAGTATAGCCGATGTGAGACAATTAGCGGGTCTCACTCCGCCCCTTCAACTCACAACAAGACAACCATGAGGTAGGATGCCTTTTTGCAAGGCAAGGTGGGTCTTGCCAAAATGGCGACACATCCAAGCATTAAAGCACACAAAACAAGTAATGGATGCATCTACAAAAGAATAGCTACTTTCCTCATCTAAGTGGCGGAAATTATCTACAAGGGAAGCAATTCAAGGGTACACACTCCTTCATAGATGCAATTTCTTCAAACTACTAGGCCTAAAAGGATACCAATAAATCACCTCCAAGTTGTGTCAAGCTAGGGTACCTTTGTCCTCAATCGTTAAATGCTTTTGTCAAGAATAGACTCCCTATGGTGTTATAAACACTGGAGGATCGCGGAATTCCCCCTCTTGCCTAGACAAGAAGAAGGGTCGTCCCCTCTCTACCATGCACAAAAGTGGATACGATGGAAAAGGGATCAATAGTTTTTGTGTTTCATTTGGGAGTTTGCTTTGTTGTTGTTTTTCCCCCCCAATTTCTTGTGGCATTTGACATTTTGAGAACATTTCTTTTGCCATTTCTTTTGATTTTTGGCATTTCAATACTTGACAACTTTCAACTTTTGCATTTTCTTTTGAACATTTTCAAAGTCACCCCAATTTGTAACGAGGGTGCCTTATATTTGAAGCATAGGAGTTTTCATTTTTTGTTACTCCTCTTTTCTATTGATGCATTTGCAAACTTTTTCTTTTCTTTTCTTGAACTCAAATTTTTGAATGATTTCTTTTTATGCCCATTCCCTTTGATGACAAAATGTATGGTAGAACATGGATGAATGATGGTTGCATGGTTTCAAGGGTCACCTTGGAATAAACGGTAGCCAAGGAGTTATCACACCATAAGGTACTCTTGACTAGGCCTTAATCCATGGGTCAAAGGATACTAGCATGACACATTCTAGGGTGTTTTACAAGTATTCTAGCAAGCAAAGTCTTAAGAAGAAAAAGCATCTACTAGGGCCTATATACACTTGTCAAGTTTCCCAAATAGATGTTTTCACAAAATTTTTCTAAATGCAACTATATGCCATGATGCAACTATCATATATACAACCTAATGCATATGCTTCTACCAACTAGTATGCCAAATAAACTAAATGCAATCCTATAATCACATTGTTTATACCGCATCAACCAAAATAAAGCCACATAGTCATTAACATAAAGAGGAAAAAGGAGATTGGAAAGATCATACCATGCGGTCTTCAATATCCTCATGTCTCGGATGTGGCAAAGTCGATCAATGTGAAAAAGGATAAAAAAAAAACAAGCAAACAAGTATATACAATATATACAATTCTATACTAAAAAGGAATGAACATGTTTTTGGATTTATAAATTTTCAAATTTTTAAGGATTTTGTTTTTATGAAATTAAAAGACATATTTTTGTGATTTTTCGAAATTTTTCAATTTTTATGCATTTTGGAATATAAATTCCCATCCCTGTAGATACCCAGTATCTGCTAAGACTCCAACAAACACCCGATGATTATCGGACTACAACATGTTTTGGAATCGCGGCGTTTGATCGACAGTTTGTGTACAACTTTACGTCGGAAAACTTAAAACGATTTCGAAAATAAAACATTTCAAAACATTTTAAAAATACCTGGAGTGTTTAATGCACGACGACGGGGTCGCAATGACACTAACTAGAGTCAAAACCGACACCGGACCAAAAACCGACTCAAAAATTCAAATCCCGACTCCAACAACGAGTCAAACCGAGTCAACCACAAAAAACAAACATCTCAAACCTTCGATGCTAAGATTTCCCGGATTTATGTTTGGTCAAGTACCAAACATATGACTACAAATCCTAGGATAGAACAAATCATGATTGCGTTTGTTGTGAAAGCGACAACACAGCTCGAAGACCCGCGACGTGGCTCGCGCCTCTTTGAGCAGCCCAAGTGGCCACGTCGCTCAAAACTCACACAACCACTCATTCTCCTATAAATACCCCTCAAATGCCACCCATTTGAGACTTACGCGAGTGTCCGCCCCCTCTTTTCTCCCTTAAAATTCTCGACTCGACTTCTTAAGTCACAATCCGACGCGTATTTACGACCTACCGATCGTAAATACAAGCCTTACACATTGTTTGGTACCGACATCGTGCATTAAATCACTTGACCGACCACTTCGACCACTACACCATCACTAAACTTAAAACACTCTTTTTACTTACCAAAACGGTTTTAAACCGAGTTTTTTCCGATCAAACGAGTTATTACACTTACGTCGGTCACTCGCCATAACCAAACATGTAAGTATGAGGGTGTAAAAATCCTCTTTTATTATGTTTTCATTCGTTTCATGACTATAACATGCTAAAATATGCATAACATGAACCAAAACATGGCATAAACGAGCCAAAACTGATTTTTGGTCTGAGGCAGAAGCCCCTTAGGTCGCCAACTAGCCCGCGCCTAAATGGGGTATTCAGACCAGAGATCAACCGTGTTTGTTCTCGTCATTTCCCTTAATCCATTTTTCATATTTGTAATCGGTTTCTACCATTTCAAATATTTTCGAACCATTTTTATTTTATTTCACATGTTTTAACCATAAAGCATTTTTCACCCTTGGTTCCTCATACCATGACGGTTAAATCCGTGTTTCGTTGATAATATTTGGTTAATGACATTTAAAAGGTATTTTAAACCCTTTTATTTTTATTTCTTTACATTTTCAAACAAGTATATTAGTCACCAATACAAAGTCATCCTTGGTTCCACATACCATGCCGGATTTTAACCCGGGTACGATGATGAATATCGACTAATTACATTCATATGGACTTAAAACAATTAGTCCATAATCATTTTCAAAACTATTCATGTCAAGTTTGTCAAATCGAACCCGACACCGAATATTATCAAAATAATGATGATTATTCGAGTCAAGTTCTTCAAATCAACAAATACGGTCTAAACGACCCCCTCCAAATCAAACCGGGTTCAAATACCCATTTCAACACGTTTTATAACGTTTTCTAAAAGGTCAGAACACGGCACATAAACCGTGGGCTAACCCGCGCCTAAACAGGCTCCCCATTTCTCATTTTCAAAACTAGAGGGAGGCCCCTTATACCGCCGGCTGGCTCGCGCCTCATATAGCCGTCTGATACAGGGCTTGTTCCCTTCCAGCTTTAGTCCAGGACGATCCCGACTCTGGTTAGCCCAGATATAGGACGGATCAGATGACTATTTGGTTATTCAAAACCATATTTGCAAATGCCTTACTAAGACAAATGGATCATGTTATGCACCCTAAACCTAATACGGTAAATGGATGTTTAATTTCCGTCTTGCATGCAAATCAATCATTAATCCAACTCGACATCTTATACTTGATACGTGGATTAAATCAACCGACTTAGAAAGCTCTCACATGTTAGGTTTAAATTATTGGATGCGCATTCATGCATTTAAACCGTTTTATCAACTTTTGCATTCAACCAACCAAGATCGATCAGTAGAGGCCGCTAACGCGGGCGGGATTGGGTGTCTGATTAAAGGGCTTCCCAATACGTACCTTCACCTGTAGATACCCGTATCCGTCGATATTGGAATTTATAGAGAACCCGACAAACACCCGATGATGATAGGACACATGTATTCTATTAGTTGTCATTGTCATTATTTGGGTTCGTTTTACGATGTAGAATGAGCGTTGTCGACGGAGTATTTTATTAATTTAAATGATATTTAAATTAAAGCTTTTTTTTAGGTGAATTCAATTTATTTTATTTTGAATTTATTTTCTCAAATTTATTTTATTGAAAATAAAATAAATAATTGATTTGAAAAATCATTTTATGAGTATATTTGATTTGAAAAGTCATTTATTTTAATGTGTTAATTGTTTTGAAAAATCGATTTAAAAATCGAAAAGAACTCGTTTTAAACACGTGTTTTAGAGCTCGATTATAGCTCGGTTTTTGAGCCCGTTTTCTTTACGAATTGGCACGAATCTCGAGTACACTAACCAAACTAAGCCTCTACCCATCCAACCCCAGTTCGAACCCCATATCCACGGCCCAAATCCCGTCCCAAATCACCCCCAAACAGCCCGCATACACGAGCAGCCCCCCTGTTTTGCAGCTCAAATCCCGAGCCCAAAACCCGCTCCAAACACCACCAAAACCCGTGCCCATTAACCCTAACCCATACCCTAGTATCCTACCCATATTACCTTACCTTAACCACCAAGAAAACCCGTCACAAAACCTCTCAAACCCTCACAAAAGCTGCTGGACAGCAGCTATGTGCAAACCGAGCCCGTCTGCCTCTCCCTCCTTTTACCCTACCTTAACTCCTTATAAATACCACCCCTTCACCATACATTCATTCCTGGAAGTTCTCCATACATACTACCTTCACTTACAAGCTTTAAACTCCAGAAACAAACCCTAATTGCCTCTCAAAAACCCTCCACAAAACAGACTTACAAACTGAAACAGTTTGTGTGTCCTCTTCGAAAAACAACTCGTTCCTTCATCAAACCTCCATCAAAATTCGAGTTTCTTGTTCCAAATTAACAATACAACATCCATCTACACATTAGATAAAGATTTACGAGCCAAATTGCCCTTGAGAGTACACGAATTCCCTCGAAAAACAGAGTGTTATACACTCTGTTTTCGCGGCTTTTCTTGTCTGTCCAGTTCTGTTTGTGCTCGTTTTTCGTGCCCAATAACTCAAAACGAGCAGGGATTGTTTTAAGATCTCTGTTCTCCTCTCTTTCTAGTTTTCAAAACATCTTTTAAATTGAATTTTCATCGTGAAACGAGAGAGAAATCGCTGTTTGAAAGTTGCTGTCCAGATTCGATAAAAACGTGTTGTTTGCTTTGTTTCTTCGTCGACGACGGCCTCTCGGGATAAAATCTACCATCGATTACGACCCAAGACGGTGTCAACGATACATGTAGGTTGAGGGTGCATCAAATCCTCCTCTTTCTTCCCTTTATTTCGTTTTTTATGTTTGTTTTTTTATTGTTTCGTTTTATTTCGTTTATCGTTTTTTATTTATCGTTTAAATTAACTATGAAACTAGTTTAGTCCGAGTATGAGTTAAAGTACCACCATGAACACCCGCGTTGACTTGAGATGGGAAAGAAACCACTACATCAGTCGGTCGTACACCCCCGTCTCATTTACATATCCTCGTGTTCAAGGTAGGGCATAAATAAAACGGATTTTTGACTTCGCTCTTCGCTTTTGACCCCTCTCTTCTCTCGTGTGATTCGACCTACCCCTGGACCATTTACATGTTAATACGACCTCTGATTGTTAACATATGACTTATTTAGACGACATTCGATCATTTAAATAACCTAATTAGACATGTTAGGGTGCTTCGACATAGCTTTTAAAATCAATCGACAATTCTGTAACTTAATGAACGCATCTCTCTCTTTCACCTAATTTCTCGCTAGTATAAGAGTGCGTGACTAGCACCTTCTTATTAACACTCGACGAGTTAATTTAATTAGCGAACTTGACCTAATTTGACCCCTTAGGCCGTGTAGAACACCCGGTTTTAGGCGAAGCCTTCTGACCTCTTTTTTGTCATCGATTTCTAATGTATTTTCCGCATCGCTTTGAAAATCCATCTAACCTAATGAATCTAACCTAGGAACTAGGATAGCCGTGTATGAGGTCGTGTTTGGCCGTGTCTTTTGTATCCCTTTTCTTGTTTTTTTATCTTAGTCTCATTGTTTGTATCTTGTAATCAATTTGTGTTTATCGAGTCGCGTTTTGTAACTTGTTTGTAATTGGTTCTCCTTTATCGAGTCAAACGATTTCTAAAAACCTTAGTTTTGTTTAGTTAGACCGTTGTGCCCCAATGCAAGTGAGAGCGTAGTAAATCGCATGTTGTTTAAAGCAACATGGCCCGATTTATGCTAATGCATGCTTTGGTGTGTGGCCCAATGTCTAATTCGATAAGATTAAGTGGAAGCACGCATTACGAGGAGTGACCCAAGGCCGTGAGTCATGTAGGCCGTGAGTCACCCCTTTGTGCACGTTTTCCTAGGCCGAATGGCCATGTGTCGTGTATGGTGTCGTATATAGCAATTGTATTTAGATCGAGTTGTATCTTTAATTTATTGTTGTGTCGGCATGAAATGCCTGGTTTGTAATAGGTAGATCCCACGGCTCCCCCATTCCCCCTTAAGCCTTGTTTGCTTTGTTTTGTATGTTGTTAGATTAATCAACCCACATGCTAAATTACAACTTTGACAAAGTTAGTTTAGTTGCATCTAAAACGACATAGAAATTGTTGTCACATGTTAGGGTTTAAAACGATGTTTGCATATCATATATCGTAGTAGCTATGACCTTGTTTGAACTCCGACACTTGACTTAGTAGAGGCCGTTATCGACGGGCGGGGTTAGGTGTCCTTGTGGGCTTCCTAACACGTACCCTCACCCCTTACTCAAGATCTATGGTTTGTGGATCCGTCTAAATACCATTGGATTACGAGAGTCATTCAAATCGAGTGATATAGGGTACAAGTCTTTATCTTTAATCACTCGTAGTCGATTGACTTTATGCTTTTCGATGAAAGGTGTAAAGTTGACTTGAACAGTTCCAAGTTCCCAAAAAACTTGGTGGCGACTCTAATATGTCTTAATTCGATTCGAAAGAACCTCGAGTCGATTATGCCTAGTGTGGATCCCGCGGACGCAGTTCCCGAGGGCCTTGTCCACGATTTGGCGACTCACTGGGGAAAAGAGGACTAGTTACACTTTGTTTCTAGGGTCTTTTCCTCCGAGGTGAAACTTGAAAAGAAAGTATTGGAAAGTAAAACATTACTCATAGTGCTACGATTCATTCATAAACCCTTAAGGACTTTCCCGGGCCGTCCCAGCGTTTCTTTGTGATGCGTGGGGGGCGACGTCCCACTATGCTAGGAAGCTGCACATTGCTCGCTTCCACTTCACCTCGCGTGCTTCTTGATGGTGGGGACGCTCTTCTAGGTACTTTACCTTAAGGCCCTTGCTCTATAAGACCGCAAAAGGATGGAGGGCATAGACCTTCTTGTAGAAGACTTGCCGAGACTTAGAGATGTCTAGGAGCATACATCCTTATAACATGAGAATGACAATGTGCAAGTTGTTTTCCCGAGTCTTTTCAAAATTTTCCATGTCCATTTCAAAACCGAACTTTTGAACAACTTACTTTCAAAATTAGCATGGTTTTAAAAACGCGAATGCTTTGCCCAAATAGGACTAGAAATTTCGGCCAAAACAAGCTTTTATAGCCGATGCATGCCCATTTCAAATCTCTTTTTCGAATCGATCATTCGTTTTTCAAAATCAATCCAAAATGCCTCTCGAACCTCAACCAAGCATGAAATGCGTCGAGTCGTGTCCGGGTCATGGCCATGTTAGGCCGGGTGTGTTTCGTTCTAAGAGTCTAGAACATGACCCTGTTGGGTCACCCAAGCTCACCTCTTGAGCTTTGAGTCATGTTGGTCGACCATTTGGTCTAGGATAGTCCACAGACACGTCCAAGCTAGGCCCTTTAGGACGTTTCACCCGAACCTAAGGACTATGTTGGTCCAATTACGGGTTTAGTCACACCGAGTCCGGTTTAGAATCGTGCTATGACAGTTTGAGTCATGTCGTTTTGCCGAGTCTAAAATGAATCAAGGTCCAAATCCAACCGTGAGTCGAACCTTTGGTTAGTCAGTCTCAAGTCAAGTATTTGTTTGAGTCAAGTTGGGGTCGTGTCCTTAAGTGTGCAGGGGCTCTTACTTTAAATATTGACTCAGTACGGGGTTTTCTTGTAGAAAGGCCGCCAAAAACCCGACGTCAAGCAATGGAAGATGCTGTTAACAAGCTCATTGAGGCCGTAAACCTCATGATGACCCGAATAGATGCAATCGAATCTAAGCTGGGTGATGATTCCCCTCCACCTCTGACTGATCTGGAGAAACGGTTCAAGTTCATCGAAGACCGTTTGAAACTCTCCCAGGGGAAGAACATTCACTGTGAGAATGCTAGGGCCTATGCCCCGGTGCAGGATAAGTTGCCCACGAACATGGTACTCACTGACATCCCAAAGTTCAAGGGCACCGAAGATCCAGTCCACCATGTTAAGGCCTATAAAGGGTACTTAGCACTGAAGGGAGTACCTGCTGACATGCTTTCTGAAATTTTTGCTCAGTCTCTGGATGAACACCCAAAGGCGTGGTTCTATAATCTGGACCTTAAGAACTTCCCTACTTTCGAAGATATTACGGTGGAGTTCTGTAAGCACTATGCTGACAATGTCGAGATTCAAACCAACATAAGAACATTGGAGGTGATGACACAGAAAGAAAACGAAGGCTTTACTGAATTCCTTGCAAGATGGCGCGCTGAAAGCGTGAAACTAGCCAAGAAGCCTGATGAAGTTGAAATGGTAGATAAGTTCGTAAAGAATCTACGACCTATTTACCGCAATGCTCTGAAATACCAGAATTTTGGCTCTTTCAAAGAATTGATAAGAATCGGGATAAAGGTAGAAGATGATGTCATAAGGGCAGAGGCTGAAAAGCCGAAAGGGTACCAAGGGGCCTCATCGTCTAGGACCAAAGCGCCAACAACGACCCATATTGATGAAGCCATCAATGTCTTAGAAGGGCAATCGAAGAAGTCGCAGTGCCAAACACCTAGGGCATTCACCGATATCGGATGCACTTATACATACGCTCTCCAAAGGCTCATAGCCCAAGGAAAGCTGAAGCCTATTGGTCCAACTCCGGACCCTCCCGCTGATCAACAAGGTAAATGGTATAAACCAAATGCCTACTGTGCCTTTCATCAAGGGAAAGGCCATGATACTGAAAGGTGCTATCGACTGAAGCACGAAATACAAGACATGATTGAGAATGGAACACTCCCAATCCCAACTGTTAAACCCAATAACATCACCAATCCATTTGGCGATCACGCCAACTTTGTTTCTGTCGAAGACAATGTGGATTATTCCCATCTTATCCGCCCATGTCACTTGAAAGGGGTGTTTATCGGGAAAATATTTGTGGATTGCTCAAAATTCTTTCCAAACCCGAATAATGAAATTCAAGTCGGGAGTCTTGCTCTAGAATGTACTCCTCTCATTAACGAAGTTAATAAAAGGCAATTCGATTCACCAACCTTCATCACTGGCGTAGATCCTCAGAGGACTACCTCGGGATGGAGGCCAACCATCAAAGGGATCAAGGACCAGAGCCGAGCATCTAAGCTGACAGCTGAACAAGAGAAAGCTCAAGACCAGATTTGAAAATTATGAGTCGGGATCTGTTTTCTTATCTTAGTCGAGTCGAGTCTAGGACTTCCTTTTCTTGAATTTGAGTCGTTTTTTCCGCGATGACCTAGGGTGTGTCATAGGAGTCGTTCCTTCGAGTCTGTTAAGCATGTGTCATTCCAATAAAAGTTGCAGTTTCGTTTCCAAATATGTCTTGTTTCCAATCCTCAATCATTCCGAAGCATGATAAAATGCACAACACACTCAAAGGAATCCCTGGGGTAGAAATATGTCCTGTTTCAAAATGTAAGGTACACTAGGATCCCGTGTTTGATTCCTTTACCTATTCCATGTCTGGTGGTAGAAAACCTCCATCTGAACCAATGTTTGTGACAAGCTTTTAGATGATTCTATGACAAACCCGGACTAGCTCCTTGTTTCCCCTATCGATGATGGAAGGCAAGCCTTTTCCCCAACAAAATCATCACATCTCGAAGATATCAACCCGTTCTAACAAGGAATTGTTAGTTCTTACCCAAATTAGTTGGCGAAGCCCAGTTTTCAAGGTGTATCCATTTAGGACTAAGAGAATGAATAGAAGATCATTTTCAAAGAGGAAAAAAAAAGATGAAAAAGAATGAAAAAATGAGAAAAAGAGAAAAATTGGAAAAATGAAAAAAATGAAAAAAAGAAAAATGAAAAAAAGATGAAAGAAAAAGAAAAAAGAAAAAAAAAATGTTGAAGTTATTGCAGAGTGCTTTTGGTTGGATGTCGAAGTTACGGAAGCCAGAAGTCGAGTCAAGTACCCATAGTTGAGGTTCAATGGGCGAAGCCCAAAAGCGTAAGTAGTGACCTCTTTACCCTCTAAGTCCTTCCTGAGACGATTCTGAGGGGATAGTCAGGAATTTTGAGAATCATTCCGCTTGTGCTGTTACACCCAGCCTTTAGGGTCCAGACATGGAAATTTGAACCCACATCATTTTTCAACCCATTTGCACTCGTGGTTCATCAAACCCGAGACACCCATTCCAACCACATCAGCAGCCATAGCCCTTGGCCTTAACACCACAAAACGAACCTTCAGAATGACGGTCCACTATTCAAGCCTTTTGTTACCAAGCTCCACATCCCAAAGAACCACAACCTTTTGTACCAACCCTAAACACGGGATTTAACAGTACCTTACAGGCTAGAATGGGATACGACATGATACCTTAGGTGAAACCTTCGAGTGTGTACACACAATCAATATGCCAAGTTTATGCACCTTGATCGAACTACGTCGGATTTGATTTCGCTCCACGCGAATACGTAGGCAGTCCTTCAGAATAAGGGATTCAATCCACTCATCAACCAAGTTGTCATCTTGTCAGTTTATTACGGGTCTTAACCAAGTCCAAATGAAGCCACCTTTGTTTGAGTCGGTCTTAGCACTCGATGTAGGCTAGGATAAGGATATAGGTTCAGATGAATAGTATCAAGTCTCAGAATGAGCTTTATCGAACGGTTTAGGCAAAGATGCCGAGTCATATAGATGCAGGTTTGTGTTGGGAACAGAAAATATGAAAAACCCGTTGAAAAGAAAGAAGGCGTGGAATAAAAATAGTAAAAGCCCGCTGAAAAGAAAGAAGGCGGTGGCAAGAAATGATGAATACTCGCTGAAAAGAAAGGAGGCGAGGAGAAGAGTGACAGAATGTTCCCAACAAGAGTGATGTGTGATGTCTAAGTGTTCTCATAAAATCAGTCTGTGTTTAGTGTCTAGGCGAAGCCAACGTTGGTGCTCCGTGAGTTTAATCCTCTTTATCAATGCCAAGTGATCTTGATCCCCATGTGCCCTCGGGAGCACGCCCATGACATACGATATCTCCTTCCCAAGTCCCACGACCTTGGGATTCCCATTTGCCATCTTTTGACGCCAGAACGGCCAATTTACCTTTCTACCCCCAACAAGTCACTAATTGAATTAAAACCCGTGCACACTTACGGTTTTATTTTCCTTTTTTGTTTTACGGTAGCGGGCTACGCCCACTTTATTTACGGGCCATACAGAGTGTCTGAGTCGTGTTTCATGCTCACCCATCAAGGTTCGATTTCAAAAATTTCAAAATTTCAAAATTCCAAAAACTTTTTGCGAATTGTGGATAGATGATCCAAGTAGTAGAATCTTTTCGGGTCGATGGCCCAATCATTCAAAATTTCAAATTCAATTTTTGAAGGGTCGATGGCCCAACATACCAAGTGATGTCTAATTTAAACTTCGGGTCGATGGCCCAATTATTCAAAATCTTCAAATTCAATTTTCGGGTCGATGACCCAGTATTTCAAATGATCCAATTTCAAGATCGATGATCCAAATGTGCTTATGTGATGATTATTGCTAGTATGTTTTTGTGTTTCAAATGTAGCAGGATATGCTTCAACTGGGGGCTCTAAAGTCTTCGACTTTAGAGCCATTACAAATCGGGGGGGCTCTGGCCGTTGGCTTCAGAGACCATTATCAAGATGTAAAGGATGACATCCACTCAGAATTCAATTCAATACAAGAGTATGAAATGGAAGAATTCCGTAGCTGAAAGCAAATGATGAAAGCGGCGGCAACCTCCTTGGAAAGTCCCGTCCCATTCGGACATGTGTCAGCAGGTTGCCGAACTACGACGCGGGTTTGATTCCGTCAGAAACGGATACGTAGGCGCCTAAGGATAAGGCTCAATCCACCAAATATGCAATTTTATGGGTCGACGACCAACGATGATAATTCGACGCAACAGAAGCAAGAGTCAATCCTCAGCGAAGTTTCAGATATGATCTCTTCTTATCGCTGGCGAGCTTATATACGCAAGTCTAATGGACTATAAACGACCCGAAGAATCCTCAGGTCGAGAGGGACCTGGGGTATACTTTGACTTTCGCCTTGTCCAAGCCTCAGTCAAAGTGGGGGCTCTGTAGATACCCGTATCCGTCGATATTGGAATTTATAGAGAACCCGACAAACACCCGATGATGATAGGACACATGTATTCTATTAGTTGTCATTGTCATTATTTGGGTTCGTTTTACGATGTAGAATGAGCGTTGTCGACGGAGTATTTTATTAATTTAAATGATATTTAAATTAAAGCTTTTTTTTAGGTGAATTCAATTTATTTTATTTTGAATTTATTTTCTCAAATTTATTTTATTGAAAATAAAATAAATAATTGATTTGAAAAATCATTTTATGAGTATATTTGATTTGAAAAGTCATTTATTTTAATGTGTTAATTGTTTTGAAAAATCGATTTAAAAATCGAAAAGAACTCGTTTTAAACACGTGTTTTAGAGCTCGATTATAGCTCGGTTTTTGAGCCCGTTTTCTTTACGAATTGGCACGAATCTCGAGTACACTAACCAACCTAAGCCTCTACCCATCCAACCCCAGTTCGAACCGCATATCCACGGCCCAAATCCCGTCCCAAATCACCCCCAAACAGCCCGCATACACGAGCAGCCCCCCCTGTTTTGCAGCTCAAATCTCGAGCCCAAAACCCGCTCCAAACACCACCAAAACCCGTGCCCATTAACCCTAACCCATACCCTAGTATTCTACCCATATTACCTTACCTTAACCACCAAGAAAACCCGTCACAAAACCTCTCAAACCCTCACAAAAGCTGCTGGACAGCAGCTATGTGCAAACCGAGCCCGTCTGCCTCTCCCCCCTTTTACCCTACCTTAACTCCTTATAAATACCACCCCTTCACCATACATTCATTCCTGGAAGTTCTACATACATACTACCTTCACTTACAAGCTTTAAACTCCAGAAACAAACCCTAATTGCCTCTCAAAAACCCTCCACAAAACCGACTTACAAACTGAAACAGTTTGTGTGTCCTCTTCGAAAAACAACTCGTTCCTTCATCAAACCTCCATCAAAATTCGAGTTTCCTGTTCCAAATTAACCATACAACATCCATATACACATTAGACAAAGATTTACGAGCCAAATTGCCCTTGAGAGTACACGAATTCCCTCGAAAAACAGAGTGTTATACACTCTGTTTTCGCGGCTTTTCTTGTCTGTCCAGTTCTGTTTGTGCTCGTTTTTCGTGCCCAATAACTCAAAACGAGCAGGGATTGTTTTCAGATCTCTGTTCTGCTCTCTTTCTAGTTTTCAAAACATCTTTTAAATTGAATTTTTATCGTGAAACGAGAGAGAAATCGCTGTTTGAAAGTTGCTGTCCAGATTCGATAAAAACGTGTTGTTTGCTTTGTTTCTTCGTCGACGACGGCCTCTCGAGATAAAATCTACCATCGATTACGGCCCAAGACGGTGTCAACGATACATGTAGGTTGAGGGTGCATCAAATCCTCCTCTTTCTTCCCTTTATTTCGTTTTTTATGTTTGTTTTCTTATTGTTTCGTTTTATTTCGTTTATCGTTTTTTATTTATCGTTTAAATTAACTATGAAACTAGTTTAGTCCGAGTATGAGTTAAAGTACCACCATGAACACCCGCGTTGACTTGAGATGGGAAAGAAACCGCTACATCAGTCGGTCGTACACCCCCGTCTCATTTACATATCCTCGTGTTCAAGGTAGGGCATAAATAAAACGGATTTTTGACTTCGCTCTTCGCTTTTGACCCCTCTCTTCTCTCGTGTGATTCGACCTACCCCTGGACCATTTACATGTTAATACGACCTCTGATTGTTAACATATGACTTATTTAGACGACATTCGATCATTTAAATAACCTAATTAGACATGTTAGGGTGCTTCGACATAGCTTTTAAAATCAATCGACAATTACAGAACTTAATGAACGCATCTCTCTCTTTCACCTAATTTCTCGCTAGTATAAGAGTGCGTGACTAGCACCTTCTTATTAACACTCGACGAGTTAATTTAATTAGCGAACTTGACCCCTTAGGCCGTGTAGAACACCCGGTTTTAGGCGAAGCCTTCTGACCTCTTTTTTGTCATCGATTTCTAATGTATTTTCCGCATCGCTTTGCAAATCCATCTAACCTAATGAATCTAACCTAGGAACTAGGATAGCCGTGTATGAGGTCGTGTTTGGCCGTGTCTTTTGTATCCCTTTTCTTGTTTTTTTATCTTAGTCTCATTGTATGTATCTTGTAATCAATTTGTGTTTATCGAGTCGCGTTTTGTAACTTGTTTGTAATTAGTTCTCCTTTATCGAGTCAAACGATTTCTAAAAACCTTAGTTTTGTTTAGTTAGATGGTTGTGCCCCAATGCAAGTGAGAGCGTAGTAAATCGCATGTTGTTTAAAGCAACATGGCCCGATTTATGCTAATGCATGCTTTGGTGTGTGGCCCAATGTCTAATTCGATAAGATTAAGTGGAAGCACGCATTACGAGGAGTGACCCAAGGCCGTGAGTCATGTAGGCCATGAGTCACCCCTTTGTGCACGTTTTCCTAGGCCGAATGGCCAGGTGTCGTGTATGGTGTCGTATATAGCAATTGTATTTAGATCGAGTTGTATCTTTAATTTATTGTTGTGTCGGCATGAAATGCCTGGTTTGTAATAGGTAGATCCCACGGCTCCCCCATTCCCCCTTAAGCCTTGTTTGCTTTGTTTTGTATGTTGTTAGATTAATCAACCCACATGCTAAATTACAACTTTGACAAAGTTAGTTTAGTTGCATCTAAAACGACATAGAAATTGTTGTCACATGTTAGGGTTTAAAACGATGTTTGCATATCATATATCGTAGTAGCTATGACCTTGTTTGAACTCCGACACTTGACTTAGTAGAGGCCGTTATCGACGGGCATGGTTAGGTGTCCTTGTGGGCTTCCTAACACGTACCCTCACCCCTTACTCAAGATCTATGGTTTGTGGATCCGTCTAAATACCATTGGATTACGAGAGTCATTCAAATCGAGTGATATAGGGTACAAGTCTTTATCTTTAATCACTCGTAGTCGATTGGCTTTATGCTTTTCGATGAAAGGTGTAAAGTTGACTTGAACGGTTCCAAGTTCCCAAAAAACTTGGTGGCGACTCTAATATGTCTTAATTCGATTCGAAAGAACCTCGAGTCGATTATGCCTAGTGTGGATCCCGCGGACCCAGTTCCCGAGGGCCTTGTCCACATCACCTCTTACTCAGAAACTTTGGATAGTGGACGACCTTATCCAGGGCGTACGAGAGTCATTCTAGAGATAGGATGCTAAAAAGGGACGATTTCCTTATCTTTAGTACCTATGTCAAACGCTGCTTTGTGCTTCGATTTGACCGAGGTATAAAGTGGATTTGAACGGGTTCCGAGCATCCCACAAATGCTTGGTGGCGACTCCGAACATCTCTAATCGTTTCGAGACCCTTACCGAGACAAAACCGACCGATCTAAAAACGATCCGGTCGAAAGCATTTTTACGCCGCCGAGCGTGGCTTTCAAAAAGACCGCTGTACGTCCGCAGATCGAAGCGGGCTTGCAGGTGGGCCATGTCCACAGATTGGCGACTCCGCTGGAGAAAACTAGGACACTTACGTCTTTGGGATCCCTAGATGGTGACACTCGAACGAGATCTTGGTTGGAATGCATTAATTGATATTACGGTCACGGTCGGTTTTCTTGTCCGGGCCCACAACCTAACCCTTTTCGACCAATTGGCTCGTTTCGTCGGCATGAGTTTTCTCATCCCCGCATTTTGAATCCTGATTGAGTCAAGCATACCCTTGACGTTACACATTTCTGTTTCGTCAAAGAGCTTTCATCACTTTCGAGCACGAGGCTAGGGCACCCTCCTTACACATTTTGTTTTGATTGGTATCCCTCTCGCAAATCGGGGTTTGATTGCTTGGTGTGTAACCCACCCTTTTAAGCCAAAACCCGGTCAGCATAATGCATAATATAATGAACTGCGAGTGCTTATGTTCTACTTGATCATAAGTCCTTCCGTGTCATTTTCAAACTTTCAAAAACACCTTTTTGCACCGTTATAATGGCCATTTCAAACCTCGGTCTTTCGCCGACCGTTGCAGGCCTTTCTAGGCCGTCGTAATGACGATTTTCAAACTCGGTTTTGTATAACCATTTCAACATGCCTTTCTAGGCCGTCGTAATGACGATTTTCAAATTCGGTTTTGTATAACCATTTCAACACGCCTTTCTAGGCCGTCGTAATGATGATTTTCAAACTCGGTTTTGTATAACCATTTCAAATCACCTTTTTACGCCGTTATAATCGCCGCGTCTAGACACGGATTTTAACCCGTTTCGCGCCGACCACGGCTCTTTCAAAACCCGAGAAAAGTACACACCCTTTTTCTCGAGACACTTTCGAGATCTCGAGGACCATACACCGTCCCAGAGACCTCTTCAAACATTTCAAACTCGATTTTCAAAACATACAATTTTGAATTTCAAAAACCGTCTTGGGAAACAATAAACTGTTTTCCGAGCGGACTCAAACTCAAAACCGTCTTTTGCAAATAAACTTAAGACGACCCCTTTCAACTGATCGACTTGCGGAGATTTCTATTTTCGGAAGTCGTCCATTAAAGCGACAAATGAATCTTTTTGAAAATTTCTATTTTCGAAAACTTCAATCCACCATTCCAATTCCGCCTCGTGTCTATCGAGTCAAAGCAAACGTACTTATGGGTCTTTACTTATGAGTCGTCTCACCACGAGACCCGTCCAATGGCGTCACGCCGTCATGTTGGGCTCGTGTCAAAGGTTCGGTCAAACACCGTCACGTCATAAATCGAGTCATCACCGAGGGACCACACACGGTCGCCCTGTCTTGTTGAGTCTGATCTTTGTCCCGTCCTTTGTGTTGTCTGCGTTCAGTCTTGGAACCGTGTCGGATTGAGTTGTAATGTGAGCCGTTTTTCTGCCTCAGAGCCATGGCCCCGTCTTCAGCTTCGTTTAACAACAACAATGATAACAACAGAGATGTCACAACTGATCAGCTAGCCAGCACCTTCTACCGCTCTTAAGGTCACCGGATCGCGTCGAGACCCGTGTCGACGCCCGGAGAACAAGGAAACCGGGGGAGCATAATACCCCACCTCTCGATCGAAACGAGAAGAGATTGAAACTCTTGGAAGAACAGCTCCTAGCCCGGGGTAACAATATCCATCTTGAGAACAACCGAAGGTTCGAACCTGTTGGGGACCAGTTACCTGGCAACTTCACCCTGACTGATGTGCCCAAGTTCAAGGGAGTGGAGGACCCACTCAACCATATCCGTGCTTTCAAGGACTACATGGCCATTAAAGGGGTCAAACAAGAACTTTTTACCCGGATCTTCCCATCCTCTTTGGAACCGATCCCTCGCCAGTGGTACTACTCCCTTGATCCGAAAAACCTTACTACTTGGGATGAGATCGCAGTTGAGTTTGCCAAACAGTATGCCAACAATGTCGAGATCCAGGCCAATACCCATACTCTCGAAGTGCTAACCCAGAACGACAAGGAAGGGTTCACTGAGTCCCTAACCCGGTGGAGGAGGGTGAGTACTCAATTGGTCAGTAAGCCGAGTGAATCAACTCTGGTGGAAAAGTTTGTCAACAATCTCCGCCCGGTTTATGCCAACCTACTGAGGTATCAGAATATCAAAACCTTCCAAGATCTGCAGATTCTTCGGACACGCATTGAGGACGACCTCCGAAAGGGTGTCTTAGCAAAGACCACTGGCATAGGTTATCAGGGATCCACCTCAACCGTATCTCGCCCTTATAGCCAGACAAACAAGATTGATGAGGTTAACCTCATTGAACCATCTACGAAGAAAACTGAGCGCCCCCAGAGAGTGTTTACCAACATAGGGTCGACTTACGCAAGTGCCCTGAAAAGACTCATGGACCAGGGGAAGTTACAACCGATCGGACCCACTCCGGATCCGACCGATGCCAAGAAGTCCCGGTTCTGGAACCCCAATGCTTACTGTCAATATCATCGGGGGAAAGGGCATGATACCGAAACTTGTTTCAAACTCAAGCACCTCATTCAGGACATGATCGAGAAAGGAGATTTGACTTTACCCCAACCAACTAAGCCGAATAACAAAACGAATCCCCTGGGAATTCACGCCATCTATGACGATGAGCAGACCCTAGACTGATCTCACCTCATACTGCCGGTCCATGACGAGGTGAATGTCTTGGAAAAAGATCCTTCAGACGGAGCGTTAGTGTTTAGTGCTGCCACTATGCTCACTATGTTTCAACAAGTTAAGGAGGCCATAGCCAGCCTTTCTGAGAGAATCACCCGACTCGACGACGCCTACCGTCGACTCATCTTCAATCCTCCAGCACCACGCCCGAGGGAGAATTCCTCAAACATTCAAAACTACCCACCCCAGGATGGATTGCTCCCGCGACCATTATGGCGTAGACCCCACGAAAATCACCCTCAAAATAACTACCCTCAAAATAATCACCCTCAAAATAACTACCCTCAAAATAACTACCCCCATAAAAATCGCCCTTACAAAAGTATCCCTCACAAGAACTACCCACCGAGGAACACCCCTCCAAGGTATCCTCGAGACTCCGAAATTAACGGCATATGGAGAGATGATGTTGAGGATGTTTATATCCTCCCGGGGAAGGAAAAGCGGGCGAAAGAAATCGGGCACCTCACCCGGTCCGGACGTCCCTATCAGAATCCGAACAATCCAACGGTCGTTCCAACAACGAATGACCAAGTCGTTCCTGAGGTAGACCACCAACCGAAGGCTTCTGAGAACTCAATCCTGAAACAACTTCAGAAAGCAAAAGACGAGATCTTGATCTGACAACTGATCACAACGTTTTTTGAGCATCGGCAGGCCTTGCTGCAGGCCTTGGGAAAATTAACTGTGCCCTCCACCTCCTCCCCAGAAGAAATAGTGGCGCACATGACAAGGGACGCCCCTGATCTGAACAACCCGGTCGTCTTCTCCGACGAGGACATCCCCCCGTTCGGAGCCAATCATAACCTGGCCCTGTATATCACCGTACAATGCCTCCAGAAAAATATTCCCATGGTCCTCGTGAATGACGGTTCCGCCGTGAATGTCATTCCTCTTAAAACTGCCCACATGCTGGGTATCAAGGAATCTGATTTGATCCCAACAAATAAAGGAGTACGCGCCTACGACGGCACTCGTCGCAAGGTCGCTGGGTTAGTCACTTTGATCGTCGCAACCGGACCACTAGAAAGACAAACCAGTTTTCAAGTGGTCGACATCGACGCATCTTTCAACATGCTCCTGGGACGTCCCTGGATTCACGCCGTCAAGGCGGTCACCTTAACTCTCCACCAGAAGATCAGGGTCCCCTTCAACGGGAAAACGATCACAATTCCCGCTTCCCCAATCAAGGCAGTCATGAGAAAGGGGTTAGCCTCCGAAGCCATTGAGGAGGATGATAATGAAATGTGGGGTTTCGAAGCTGTAGACGCCATAGCTGATGAATCAACACCCTCTGACTGTGACCCGTTCACCAACCTCACGGTCAACCGTATTATGATGCGTTAAGGTTATTTCCCGGGTTTGCCGCTCAATCCACTGAAGGACCCGTTGCCTCCCTTGAAACAGGCTAAGGTCCCCAACATTCCCTTTGGGCTAGGATACGAACCTACCGACGAAGATATCTAGGAGATGAACTTCCTAGTCCGAAAATGCAAGAAGCACGGGGTTATCCTCCGTCCCTACCATCTGACCCTCAACGGATACTTTGTCCCTGAGGGAGAGTCCGAGCTCTACCATGGCTTTCCGGATCCAATCTATGACTCTGTGGTGAAGGCTAGGTACCCGGGAGTGGAAGTCTTCCAGGACTGCTACTTTATCCCTGACAACACCGAAGCTGCATCAACTAATTCCAAGCCGTCACCATGCCAGTACCAAATAAAGATGGAAGAATTCGGGTTTGCGTCGACTTCAGGGATCTGAACAAGGCGAGTCCAAAGGACGACTTCCCTTTGCCACATGTTGACATTCTGGTAGACACCACCGCCGAACATGCTCTCCTATCATTCATGGACGGGTATGCTGGGTACAACCAGATTAAAATGGCTGAGGAAGACATGCACAAGACTGCGTTCACTACGCAGTGGGGTACATATTACTACACGGTCATGCCTTTCGGCCTTATCAATGCCGGAGCAACCTATCAAAGAACCGCTACCACTCTCCTATATGATATGATGCACAAGGAGGTATAGGTATATGTCGATGACATGATTGTCAAATCGAAAGAACGGGACGGCCACATCAATGCCCTCCGGAAATTCTTCGCTCGTCTGCGGAAATATAACATGAGACTAAATCCTCAGAAGTGTGCATTCGGGGTCACCTCCGGAAAACTCTTGGGACATGTCGTCAGCAAAAGAGGCATTGAGATTGATCCAACCAAAATCAAAGCCCTTCAACAAATGCCTCGGCCTAGAAGCGAGAAGGAGATTCGGGGATTTCTCGGTCAGGTCCAATACATCAGCCGGTTCATTGCCAAACTCACTATGATTTGTGAACCAATATTCAAGAAGCTGCGCGCTTTCGATCACACCGATTGGGACGACGACTGTCAGAAAGCCTTCGACAGGATAAAAGAAATCCTATCCAAGCCTCCTGTCCTCATGCCACCTCAACCAGGGATTCCTCTATCCCTGTACCCGACTGTTACCAACACAGCCATGAAAGCAATGCTAGCACAAACAGTTGGCAACGAAGAGCGAGCCATCTACTACATCAGCAAAAAGTTCATCGAATATGAAACGAGGTATACCCAACTGGAAAAGACATGCCTTGCCCTAGTATGGTCAACAAAGAAGCTGCGACATTACATGCTCAGCTACACGGTCCACATCTATTCCAAGATGGACCCAGTTAAATACATCTTCGAAAAACCCGTACTAAACGGAAGGCTGTCTAGGTGGACACTGATGCTGTCGAAGTTTGATCTCAAATTTGTACCCCTCAAGGTTATCAAGGGAAGAGCAGTCGCCGACTTCCTAGCAGAGAATCCCGTCAACGAAGACCCAACGACCAACACATGGGCACTTCCTGACGAAGACATCCTTTGTGCCGACTCCGACGCATGGGACCTATACTTCGATGGTGCATCTAATCTGAGAGGCTTCGGGGTAGGAATCCTTCTAATATCACCAGAGGGAGAACATGTTCCGATCTCGGTCAAGCTAGACTTCGCCGTCACCAACAATGCCGCTGAATATGAAGCATGTCTCATCGGCCTACAAGCAGCCATCACACTTGTCATCAAGAGACTGAGGGTCCACGGCGATTCCTCGCTCATCATCAATCAGGTGTCCGGATCATGGAAAATCCGATCTGACAGCTTAGCTCCCTACCGAGCAAAGATCAATCAAGAGGCCGAGTTCTTCGACCAAGTCGACTACTTCCACTTACCACGAGAGGAAAATCAATTTGCTGATGCCCTGGCAAAATTTGTCGTGCTCGTCAACATACCTGACGACATGATATCAATGCCCCTATGTGTCGAGAGAAGGAGCGAGCCAGCTCACATTTGTGCCATTATCGACGACGAGGAAAGCCATGATGAACCTTGGTACCAAGTCATCCTCAATTATAAAACCAAAAACGAATTCCCTCCCAACTCTGATCAAAGAGGACAAAGAGCCATCCGTTTACTTGCATCACAATTCGTGATAAACCAAAACCAATTACACAAAAGAACACCCCAAGGAATTCTCCTCCTTTGCATTGACCATCACAAAGCCAAGAAAGTCATGGGAGAGGTTCACGACGGAGAATGTGGCCCTCACATGAGTGCAATGATGCTTACACGGAAAATCATGCGGCTAGGTTACTACTGGACCACCGTGGAAGCCGATTGCCGTAACTACGTCAAACATTGCCACAATTGCCAAATCTTCGCCAACATACAACACATACCACCATCCCTTTTATACACCATGACATCACCCTGGCCTTTCTCAACCTGGGAGATCGACATCATCGGGAAAGTCAACCCGATAGGCACCAAGAGGCATTGCTTCGTCCTCGTCGCCATCGACTACTTCACCAAATGGGTAGAAGCACAGTCATATGCAGTCTTGACCGCCAAACAAGTGGCCAAATTCATTCAAAACAACATCATCTGCCGATATGGGGTACCCCATGAAATCATCAGCGATCAAGGCTCTCACTTCCGGGCGGAAACTCAAGCTTTGCTGGACAAATACAAGATCAAGCGACATCGATCGTCCCCCTACCGTCCCCAAACTAACGGAGCGATGGAGGTAGCGAACAAAACTCTTGTCACCATTATCAAGAAAATGCAAGACAACTATCGCGACTGGCCGAGCAAACTCCCATTCGCACTCTGGGGATACCGAACCTCCATTCGAACACCGACAGGCGCCACACCCTTCTACCTAGCATACGGTATGGAGGCGGTTCAACCGGTAGAGTTAGAGGTCCCTTCTCTACGCATCCTACTGGAGAGTCAAGTCCCTGAGGCGGAATGGACCCGTCGAAGGTACGAACAACTCACTCTTCTAGACGAACGGCGACTCAACGCCTTGCACAACGTCCAGCTATACCAACGACGTATACAACGGGCATTCAACAAGAAGGTTAAACCCAGAAACATCCAGGAGGGCGACTTGGTCCTCAAGTCAGTTCGAGCACCATTACCCGTTGATCCGAGGGGAAAATTTAAACCCAACTGGGCCGGGCCGTACCTGGTCAAGAAGATACTTTCGGGGGGCGCAGTGAGACTGAGTGACCTAGATGGGGGAGGACTTTACAAACCCGACCAACCTGGACCAACTCAAGAAATACTACCCTTGAACCATAGCAACCAACGACCTAAGCCTAGTTTTACAACTAGCATCGATCTCAACCCCTTTCAAGTCAAGTTCCTCAACGTGTTCTGATATGAAATTGCATGTTTTATCGAGTCTAAGCTGCGGCACCTTGCCCGTTTCGAATGTCCTTTGATCTGTCAAAGGCAACGTCCATTTGCACTAAAACAAAAACCCCTGAACTACGAGCATGGTTTGATTTCACCTCTTCAGGTGAATACGTAGGCAGTCCCTCTTATGCCTGAGGGATATAACCACAAAACCCAATTCAAATTCACAAAACATTTCGAACTACGATCATGGTTTGATTTCACCTCCTCGGGTGAATACGTAGGCAGTCCTTTCTTACACAAGAATGATACAACCATTCCCACAATAAAAAAATAACCATCCCCATACAAAAATCCCCACGTACAAAAACATCCAAAAAAAAAAGAAGAAAGGGAAAAATCATCCCCTTTTTCTCCACAAAATACAAAATGAGCCTTTCTCCCTTTCCACAAAATACCACTTTTCCAAGTGCAAATGTTTAGGACGATTCAAATCGAATTGCCTTTACCAAATGGATGGAAGAAGCAAGCGTTCACAATTTTCGACACGAGCAATCCCCTTATTTAATTAATAATGGGAGGGATTACAATTTCAACAACAAATAAAGCTCGACGAGTCTACAACTTGTCAAAGCTAAGGTGTCAACTAAAACACCTCACATAGTAAAACTAGCACAAAACACACAATAACTAGCTAGTACAACATAATAAAAACTTACAACAATAATACAACATAATAATAAAGTGGGTAATGGAGGTCTTCACTCTTCCATTCTACCCTTGCCTTTTCCCTCGGGGTACATCTTCCCCTTGTTCTTCTTGTTGGCCCGCCTAGCATGAACTTCTTCCTCGGAACGGATCTAAGACGGCGACGGCCTCCGGTCTAGCACAAGACCCCATATTCGACCCAAGACGAGCCAATGCACGGCCCACCATATTCTTGGGACCGGAACTCCTCCTCTTCGGTGGTCTCATCACATCGGGAGTAGCTTCATCAACATACTTCTCAAAGAAGGCACGGTTGGCCTTGCCAACCTCTCGGTACTTCAAATCGACAACCTCGTCCTTACGAAATTTGGATCTCTCTTCCAAGGACGGAGCACGTGACCACTTGACATAAGCGGGAGTCACCCATGTCGTAGCAACGAGGTTTGGCACCTCCCAAAGTGGCCGAGTGGCCCACCATCTTTCGAAAAACTCCACAAGCTCGAAGTTCCGGAAAACATTCTCTTGGACAAGAGTATCTTGAGCGGGCACCTTTTGTTGACGCCCCATTTGCCTCATGAGCCTTTCGGGATAAATGAAGGAAACAACCTTCAAGCCCACCACCATCGAAGAACGAGGACTAGCACCCAAAGCGGGCAACCCCGTGAAGGACCTCAAGTGCCACCACGGCACCACCCAACGGATATGAGGACCACCCTCCTCCGCCAATCTTGCGGCCCAATAGGCCTCGGTGGAAGCAAAACTATCCGGGTACAACTTCTTGCTCATGGTAAGGTGACAGAAGGAATAAGAAGAAGAATCAACCGGAGGCTCTACATACCTTAGCCTCTCAAATAGCCACACTTGAAGGATCCTTGGAGATCCGAAAAAGGGAGCTTCTCCACAAGAGCCTTCCTTGTCCAAAGCTTGGATAATCTCTCCAAGCACTAACCATGATGGATCTCTACCATGCTCCATTTGCTCAATCACATGGATAAGGGTCATGCTACCATGACATCTTGGCCCCTCCTTCTTCAAGACATCAACAAAGAGGTACACATGGACAAGGCAAAATGCAAGAGCCCTTCTCCTAGCCACCTCCGAGACATTAGCATCTAATCGGTTTGAAAAGATGTTGATAAGAGCCAACATGTCCACCCCATGTGGAGCAAGAAGAAAGTTGATTTGGCTTGTTGACAAGCTCAACATGGAACGAAATTTCTCCTTGTAGCACAACCGAGTCGGAGGAAGCACCGGAACACAACCCGGCCACCCACCAATGGCTCCAACTTCTTCGGCAAGAGGGCAAATTTCACCTTTCGGGAAAACGAAAACATGATGTTTCGAATCCCAAAACCGAGAACATGCTTCAAGAAACGAAGGTTGCACCTTGACTTGACGAAGCACCAACAATTGACCAACTCCCATGCAAACGAGTTGATACTTTTCGGGAGGCGACAAATCCCGACACCATTGTCGCAATGCGTTCTCAAAAGCATCCATGAAATATTTTTGTGGAAGAAAAAGAGGTTTTGTAGAGATGATTTTGTGTTTCGGATGATGAAACAATGAAGCGCAAACGTCCCTATTTATACAAAATGGTCAGCGCATTTTTCAGAAAAAGGGGAGAGTCGGCTTCCATCGCCAGGCTACTCGCGCCTCTTTGAGGCTTCCCCAGGATTCCCGCTGTTGACTTGT
The DNA here is from genome assembly GCF_048544455.1 of Silene latifolia. NCBI lineage: Eukaryota > Viridiplantae > Streptophyta > Magnoliopsida > Caryophyllales > Caryophyllaceae > Silene > Silene latifolia. The sequence continues at coordinate 168,403,464 of NC_133526.1, forward strand.
CTCTTTCAACATGTGTTTTCTCCTGACACCTCAAACCTCCCGCCAGGAAACTCGCGCCTCTTCGGGATGATCCAGGATACTTTGTGTTTCCTCACACTCACATTTCCTTGCTTTCGCGTTTTACGAAATCCGACACGGTTTCCATGACGCAGCTTAAACATACGGATTTTTCTTTCTTTTTTTAAGGGGGGGAAGGGCTAGTCGCCCCGATCCGCGATGGATCGTTTCCATGTCAGTCGAAATTCCGAAATTTTTTTCGCAATTCAAAAATAATCAAAATCGAAAATTCATAACACGACGTCAATTTTTCTCAAAAATTCAAGCACTCACAAATTCGAGTCTTGACCTCAAAAATCAAAAATCAAATATACTCGCAAAAATCCTTTTCTAAAAATTCTTTCCTGACGGTTTGAGTTTGAATTTTTCGAGTCAATTTCAATAATTTCGATGTAATTTAATTCACGTCACGAGTTAGTTGCTCAATTTTTCAAATCAATTCCTTTTGAATTCCGAACGTGACGATTTGTCATGGAATTTTCAAAATTCATTTCAAAATTTCAATTTTAACTTCAAGTCATCTTGGTTAATTTTGATCAAAGGCTTTACGTGTTTTCAATCAAGTGCTTCTACGTGTTTGCGTTTGTGCACATGTGCTATCTGTTGCCTGTTTTCTACACTAACGATGCAGGAACTAGCGCGGAGCAAAAGGAGAATCGACAGCCGACAGCTCTCCTCCGAAACACAACACAAAAAAAGCCAAAAATCACAAAATGAACCACAATCCAAAAACACATATATACAAACCGCCTTATGCAAAATACATCGACGACCGTCTATCATACAGACACTGGCCTAAAACAACCGTCTATCATACAGACACTGGCCTAAAACAACCGTCTATCATACAGACACTGGCCTAAAACAACTGTCTATCATACAGACACTGGCCTAAAACAACCGTCTATCATACATACACTGGCCTAAAACAACCGTCTATCATACAGACACTGACCAAAGACAACGAACTGGGGGCTATCCGCCACCTACCGAACTAAGCACTCTCTATCATCTCAAACGGAAAAGAAAGAGAGCAACATACGGAACAAAGGAGCAACAACGGAAGCAGAGGTGATTACCATTATGGTAATACCCCGTTCCGGCTCCACGACAAAAATGAAGACAGTGGCTTGCAGACTTCGGATGATGAGGAGGCCAAGAACCATGATGCGACGCACCACCCCGGTGCTGAACCCCACTCATCAGCCACCCTGTCTATGAGCCACAACGAAAAGGACAGACCGGCCACGTCAGCCGCCTCTCCTCCTCCACGGAAGCATCCTCCACCACCGCCTCAAATACGGCAGTCTCCTCGGCCGCTACAGCCCCTCCAGGATCGACTTCCTCCTCCAAGGCCTCAACGACGGATCCCATAGGTCCCAAACGATACCCTGCGATCAAAAAACAAAAAAAAACAAAAAAAACGTCAGCCGAAATTTCGGCATTACGACGGCATGAAATGGATAAATCCAAAAAAAAAACAACCTGCAATGCCAAAACAAGGGCAATCCCGCCCAAAATCCAACCAAACAAAACAATTCACAAAACAAACACAAAAACGACTCGCCCATCTTTTCAAGCAAAAGACGAGTCAAAACCACAAAAACGACATTCCAAGACCCCTACAAGGTCTGCCTACCAACCAAAATACATTTCCGACACAATGGGGTATTTCTCTACGGCTCAAAAAGGCAATTCATACGCTGATTTGAGCCCAAACCGGTCAAAATTCAAAAACGACCGTAAAAAGGCAAACGTGATTTTATCACGCCTCAAAGTGACCTAAATTACCAATGAGGTCCATTTCAAGTCAAACTGACTCAATTCAAGCTCAAACAGACGCTTATTTTGTCAGACATAAGACCGTCACAAAAGGCAAAAATCCAATTTTGCCCACAACATCCGACGAAGGTCCATAAATGGCGAATACGGGTCTTCCCAACTACAATGCAACCTAGTGGGACCCACTACCCAAACAAATAAACTTGGCATTGCAAAGTGAGACGGTTTCTCGCCTCACTCACGTTTTTCGAGCATAGGGAGCGGGAACGGGGACCAAAATGCAAACTAAAAGCACCCCTATACTCCTAAACAGGTTTCTAACCTAATGCAAACATCAATTTCACTCGAAATGGGCTCAATCAAAAACGCCCAATTCGATTTTCTAGGGTAAAATTCGCCCTAATTCAATCAAGCTAAGGATCAACAATTTTAAATGGATTCAAGAGGAAATACTTACCTTGAGATGACATTGTTGATGAGGGCGAGAATTCGAACAAGCTAGAAGGTCCAACAATGGCGAATTTGGCTTTCTTTTTTCGAAAAGAAAGAAGATGAGATGATGAATGGTATGCGGCCTGAACTCGCGTCTTTTACAGAAAAATAGGGACGCCCTTTGGTTTGCCAGGTGGCTCGCGCCTCAATCAGGCGTCCCTTGTTTTTTTTCAGCGAATTTTGGGCTTTAGCCCAATTTCCACATAACAAATTTCAAATAGTGAAAATTCAAATTCGCTATTTTCGAAGGCTTTAAACGACGGCACGTAAACCGTCACTCCAAGCAAATAGTGAAAATTTAAATTCGCTATTTTCAAGCAAACGGCGATCAGAACCGCCAATTTCAAAAATAATAGTGAAATCAAACTCACTATTTTCCTTCAATTTCAAAAATAAATAGCAAATATTCAAAAACCGCTATTTCTCCAACTTTAAGCGACAGCAATTAAAACCGTCATTTTCAAATAATAGTTGGAAGTTGAATTCCACTATTTGTGGGAAATAATCTGTATACTTCCCTTAAAATTGAAGGATTATAACGAATTTAATGATGACGATAACTAGTCATAAATTAAAATACATAAACAAAAGTATATAGGAATTAGAAATAACCTTCGGTCTTAGCAAATACGGCCTAAGAACAATATCAAAATAGATATTCTTCTATCAGTTGCACCCAAGATGATATGAGATATTGTGGACAGCGGGGGCCCACGGGGGCACTTGGGAGGAAAGAGGAACAAGCGTTTGCATTTTTGTTGGAGTCGCCACCAATTTTTATGGGAAATTGGAACCGTTCGAATACCTCGTGTCATGTCAAGACACAAAGTAGTGACATGAACACTAAGCAATCGTTACCCTTAGCATTCTATGTCTAGAATGACTCTCGTGGATGCCAATGAACACGGGTGTTCATAGGAAGCTATTTTGATCGAACACCTAATCCCGCCCGCCTCGATAGCGGCCTCTACTAATGATTAGGGAAGTTATTCGTACTCGATATATCGTCGGCTATATGTGTAACACCCCCATATTCAAAGGAGCCTTAACTAGGCCTTCCTTAGCATATAAGGGCGTTACCATCTCGGTTACCCGAGGAAAGTAATAATCAAACGTCAATAAAAGAACTATAATATTGTATTACAAGTGATTTAAACCAACAAGCTATATAAAAGATACAACTCTGAGACTACTTGCTACGACTATCGAATCTCGTGAAGACTCATCCCTGCCCGGACTTCAGCTATCACCAACATCAACACCTGCTAAGACCGACTGCTCACCATAAGGGATCACGGCAGACACATAACAAACAAACAACCAAACAAGGTCAGTACTGAGATATGACGCAACAAAGGCGACTACAACTATCAACACAATATGATGCTAGCAGACTTACACACACAAACACAATAGTCCAGCCATTCTCTGTCACTGACTGTCCACTGGACCAGTCCTGCCAGTGGGGGACCGAAGTCGTACCCACCAAATCCCCGCTCATCAATTCGAGCGATAACCCTGTCCATTAATGTGCACATCCCCTCCCGTGGCGGGTTCCACGGAGGGCGAAACTAGGGCATGAAGCCACTCCCGCAAGTGACCCCACTCAGCCGAGGCCACGCCTCGCGAACCATCAACAACGATCACAACCATCACGATACATTTATTACAGCAAACAACCAAACACAACACAGCCACAACATCCGAAACACTAGACCATCTACAGAAACTGAGTAGGCGAACCTACCTTTAAGCCATCACAACCAATCCATGCCGACAGATAACATGTCCAGCGATCAAGCAACGCCTATAACCAGAATACAATTCTAGATTACTAACAAGCAAACCCTAACTATGAAGAACAAGAACACGGATGATGATTATGACATACCTATAGGGAGAAACTCAGAAAAAGACCGCTACCCGACTCAAGAGACGCTCTACTAAGGCACAAGGATCTTCAAAAAGGTTTCCATGGAGGTTTTGAGGTGAAGGGAAGGGAAAGAGGCGACTGAAGGATAGGAGGAAAGTGGTGGAAGTGATATGCGGATTTAACAAAACGCGATATAAAACCCTCGCTGAAAACTGGGTACTCGATCGAGTACCCAACATACTCGATCGAGTAGCCCCCTACTCGATCGAGTACCCTAACTACTCGATCGAGTAGCCTCTACTCTATCGAGTACCACTCTTAATGCGCAACCCAGATGACTTCAGCACTTACTTCTAAGACTATTCCCACTCCCAAGGTCAGTCAACGCTGGTCAAAGGGTCCCTAAAAGGACGGGTATTACAGTCTTCCCCCTTAAAAAGAACTTCGTCCCCGGTTCACTCACCTCCCCGCCCACGACACGGAATCAACACAATCTCACCAATCTTCCCGGTCAAACCATTACTTCTTGAAAATACCATCCCCCCCCATGTCATCATCATCACCGTCCACACTTATACCTATCGATTCTTATTACTCTCATGCAAGCGTTATCACCGTCAACCGTTACTGTATATACATATAAAACATCAAACTCGCAATGCGAATCACCACCCACGATCACCCGACGTACAGTAACAACTATCAAACTATCAATCTAGAACATGTCTCATATCAACTTTCGTGTGGTACAACTAATGCCACCATGTTACTTGGCAACGTGATTCAAATACGATCACACTCACTTTAAAGAACTAAAGTAAGTCGTTATACTTCAGGAATTTTTTTTTTTTTTTTTTTTTTTTAACTAAAGCAACACATGATACCAACAACCTTATAAACAACTACCAACAACATTATAAACAAGCAAAACATTATTCAAAGACAACCTTTTTATTTTGCGACATTACTCTTCCCCTCTAAAAAGGAACTTCGTCCCCGAAGTTCACCACCCAAATTTCAACACATATTACTTATTATTTGCATCTTAGTCATTAAAGAAAACCATATTATTTGTTGTGGACATTACTCGCTAATTATATACTCGTTAAGTTAGAAATCATACACAAGCCACCGGAATAACTGGTCACCGCTGACAAAACCCGTTAAAATGGTAGGCACAAACATAGGCGAAGTTACAACTCCGATAAATAGATCGTAAGGAGGTGTATGCAATATTAAAGTAACCAGAAATTATTACCGCTTCACTAATTGTGACAAATACGCTTATAACACTTCAATCACGACTTGTAACATATGAAATTAACGGTTCAAAGGTGTTACTACGCACTCACAACTACTTTAAACATTAAACTCGCAATTATAAAACAATTGAACATTTTTAATTTTCGAAAACCCCTAGTAATGCTACTACTCGATCGAGTATGTAGCGGTACTCGATCGAGTGCCATGCTACTCGATCGAGTGTCTTGGCTACTCGATCGAGTAGCCCGAGTTTAGAATGCTTTCTTTCTTCCTTTCCTGCAGCTACTCGATAGAGTGTGGGGTACTCTGTCGAGTACCTGCAGGCCAAGTACCTTACACAACCCGTTATAGACCAACATATATAAACATGACTGTCACATAAATTGAGTCGGGATGATGCCCCAATTCTCAATTATCCTGCAAAAGGTTAAAGTAGCAAATCCGGCCTTATGGCCTAACGATACAAGTTCATAAATAAAGTTTCAACTAAAAACAACCGAAAATCTAACCACGCTACCAACAACTACTACTAACGATCATGAACAAAGATAGAAACAAGGAGTATCACTCCTGCTGCTGCTGCTGCTCAAACATCACCTCATCATTATCACCACCCGAAGTACCTGCTCCTGCTGACCCGATCCCCGCATCCACTCCTGCTCCTGCTCCTGGGCCCACGTACCATGGGGTCAAGCCACCGTAAGGGAAGGACTGAGGTGCCCCCCACGTCGACTGATCCACCCCGTAGGAATGGAAAACCCCTGAGTAGTCCCCAACTCCTCTCCACCAAACTGGATGCGGTCCCTCGGTCCCTATCCCCTGAGCGTAGGCCATCTCGTGCATGTTCCGGAGTGTCAAGGTAGATGACACTCTCTCCGCCAGGTAACTGGATCGCGTCTCCGGGGTGTCGAGGTAAGTGTAGCATGGAAAAGACTCTGCTTTTCTTGTGGTGCTGCTACCGGGCCGTGGCCTAGTCTCCGAGGCCCTCTCCCTCACTCGACGGGGTCCCCTCACCACTCGGGTCTCTACCACCTGAACTCCAGCATTCTCGCCCTTCGTCGGCTCCGGCATCTCCTCAAGGATGGTGCCGTCGATGAGATAGGTCTGCAGCTGGCGGGGTCTGTCATCATCCTCCTCCTCCTCGTCATCGGAGTCCACCGTCACTACTGTCGGCTCCAAGGGCTCCGTGGGTGGGAGGTGCTCAGGAGCTGGAATCTTCATCCAACTCATCCCCCACACCCTCCACGCTAGGCTACCGTCAGCCAAGGTCCTCAACCATTTCAGGTCGAGATAGTATTCACGATCCATGGTAGGCACTGGGGTAGCTAGAGGCACGTACGCCGAAGAAGCCTCAAAGGAGGTTAGCTTTTCAGCTAACCGAGTGGCAATAGCACCACAACTCGTGCACGGGAAGGGGAAGAAGCCATCAAGGCAAGGGCAAAGACAAACTATGGAAGGAGCATTAAAGACCACTTTCCTGGCCCGCTCCGGGTTGAGGTACGACATCAGAAGTAAGACCTCATGATTATTCAATTTACTGATATCCTTTCTGTCATAGAGGAGGTTCGAAAGGGAACGGAGAAAGACTCTCAAGGTAATATGTTTGAAACGTCATTAATCAGCATGTTGCTCGAGGTGGGAGCTTGCTTCCCGGTCAAGCGAGGCATTAGGCGGCGGACGCCGCACTCACCGGAATATCGATTATGGAATCCTTGGGAGGCTTGGCCAACCCAAGGTGAGAGGCAAACAAATCCATGGTCAACGTAAAACTGGTATTCATCAATCTAAACTCAACATCGACCGCCGGGTCATAGTTAAAAGAGCTCATGAACTCCAAGGTAAGAAAAGGGTAAGTATGCTTCCTCAGCATATACAAACCCGTAAAACCCAAGGTCTCGAATATGTGACGGACATCCGTCTCTATCTCCAACTCCTATAACACAGTGGTGTCTATACACTTTGTAGGTCTCATTTTGCGTTTTTGTAAGGCTACAAAACACTCCCTTTGCTTGAAGTCAACAAAAACAATCGTAGGGTATTCGGGATCTGGGGTACCACAGTCCACTCCCTCTCCCGTCTCGGGTGGGTTACCCCTTCCCGCTTACTTTGGCGGGTTCCAAGGTTCGATCTCGGCATCTCGCTTTAGGCATAGGTTTAACAACTTGCATAAACATTCAAGCATTTATTTCATGTAATTCGAATTCGATATACTCAGCTAGGCATACCAATTTATCGACAACTTTCAACATGTGAAGCACATAATTTACGCCTGTTAGCTTTGAACATGAAACTAAGTACACGCATTCACCAGCAGTTTCCAACATTTGACATGTAAGCGCAGGTTATTACTACTCATAATCCATAGTTGTGAAAGAAATTATCATGGTGATTACATATGTTCAACAAACTCGAATATCCTAGCATGCTTCTAAATGTTGTTCCAAACACACTTCTAATCACATGTGAGTCATCCTTACTAGTTCATGGTCAAGACTAGCTTAGAACATATCACTATCATCCTTCACTATCATGAACAACAACTCAACTAAAGTTTTCAGACGGTCTTTACAGCTGAGACAATTTTGGCCTATATTCATCAATCATCGTTTCTATTATCATATTGCAGTTCAACTCATGCTTATACTGTCAATTACAACATCAATTTTTTCAATTATAAATCACGAATTTCCATTTGAGGCACTTTTAAGACGGAGTTTTAAGGCAACTTTCTAAGGGTAAAACCATCAAAATCTATCTTACAACATGATATAAACAATACTTAAGGTTCAATTCTACCATCTAACCATTGTAAAACAACCAAAAATCAATCTCAATTTTGGAAACCCTAGAAATTTCGATTTCAAATTTAGCAATTTCTAATCTAATTTACAGCAATTAATCACCAATAAGCATGAAAAGAAGGCATGTGAATCATATTTCAACAATTAAAAGCACCAAGTTGGTCATAATAATCGAAAATTTTCAGATTGTTTTATTCTACTAGCACATTCAAATCAATAAACCATGTACATTAGGAAGAATAGCATACCTTGATTGAGTAGCAAAGTAAAGAAACGAAATTAAGCAAAGAAATTAACCCAAGAATCACCACTTAACTCAAGAATATGAGAGGATTTGAGAGGAAATAAGGGTTGAAGGAGTTTGGGTGTTTCGAAATATAGGGAAGGAAGAAGAAGAAATAGAAAGATTAGGGGTTTTAAGAAACCCGTAGGAATCATCAGATAACCTACTCGATCGAGTACCTGAGGTACTCGATCGAGTACCACCCTACTCGATCGAGTGCCTGAGATACTCGATCGAGTACCACCCTACTTGATCGAGTAGAAGCTATTTCGTCGAGTATCTGCAGGAAATTTCCCCACATCCCGACGCCATAGCCCCCTACTAGATCGAGTAAGGTCTACTCGGTCAAGTAAGCACTCGCACTCGGTCAAGTACAGTTAAGTACTCGGTCAGAAGTACGAAGTAAGCCGAGAATACCTGCAAAACAACACCACGTGTCGAGTCCAAACTAAGTTCGGAATTCGACACTAATTATCGTACTTGTTCATGCATTATCATCACTACGCACCGCCTCAACTATTTAAGGTATACATTACATTACGCCATACAAATTGCCCAACTCGGATCATTTCTAAACATAATCCCACCATCCTAATACACTTAAACTTACTTTACATGTTACTACTAAACTCATGTTTACTTCAATTTGAAGCGTACAATTGACACTAATTCTTTCTTTCACGTATCACATAATTGCATACTTTCAGAACAAATTTAATCTACCATGCTTCACATTCTATCATAAGTAATGCACCTCGCACAAATCAATTATTACGCAGCGGAAGAATTTCGACCATCCTAATAAGGCATATATGCATTACTTTATGCTATGTCTCGAATTATAACTCACTATACTATAACTATCATCATAGCAATTACGTAAACTTTCGTCACACATCTCATAACCATCATATAAGCTCACTAATCATCCAAAGAGCTTCAATAATCTCATCAATAATTACCAGACACGGCCCAAATATCACTATCACATCTCTATTAATTCTAGCAAAGACTTAACCGGAGGTAACCCCGGTACACTTAACATACACATCACACATATACACACGGACTCCACATTCCCATACCACGTGACTGGCTTAAGTATCATGGGGCCAAGATTTTTGAAATGAGGGCGCCTACTCACCCAAAATCTAGCATCAGCTGGGGCTCCCATTACACATACACCAGGTTCATTTTATTAGACTCCCTACGTTCATTATGTTCATTTGTTACAGGTTCCAAAATCGTCGCTCTGATCCCACTTTGTAACACCCCCATATTCATAGGAGCCTTAACTAGGCCCTCCTTAGCATATAAGGGCGTTACCATCTCGGTTACCCGAGGAAAGTAATAATCAAACGTCAATAAAAGAACTATAATATTGTATTACAAGTGATTTAAACCAACAAGCTATATAAAAGATACAACTCTGAGACTACTTGCTACGACTATCGAATCGTGAAGACTCATCCTCCCCGGACTTGACTATCACCAACATCAACACTGCTAAGACCGATTTGCTCACCATAAGGGATCACGGCGGACACACATAACAAATAAACAACCAAACAAGGTCAAGATCGAGATATGACGCAACAAAGGCGACTACAACTATCAACACAATATGATGCTAGCAGACTTACACACACAAACACAATAGTCCAAATGATTCTTCATCACATCGACCGTCCACTTTGGTCCATCCCCGCCAAAGGGGAGACCGCAGCCGTACCCACCAAATCCCCGCTCATCAACTCGAGGGATAACCCTGTCCATTAATGTGCACATCCCCTCCCGTGGCGGGTTCCACGGAGGGCGAAACTAGGGCGTGAAGCCACTCCCGCAAGTGACCCCACTCGGTAGAGGCCACGCCTCGCGAACCATCAACAACGATCACAACCATCACGATACATTTATTACAAAGAAACAACCAAACACAACACAGCCCACAACATCCGACACACTAGACCATCTACGTAAACCGAGTAGGCGAACCTACCTTTAAGCCATCACAACCAATCCATGCCGACAGATAACATGTCCAGCGATCAAGCAACGCCTATAACCAGAATACAATTCTAGATTACTAACAAGCAAACCCTAACTATGAAGAACAAGAACACGGATGATGATTATGACATACCTATAGGAGAAACTCAAAGAAAAGACCGCTACCCGACTCAAGAGACGCTCTCCTAAGGCACAAGGATCTTCAAAAAAGTTTCCATGGAGGTTTTGAGGTGAAGGGAAGGGAAAGAGGCGACTGAAGGATAGGAGGAAAGTGGCGGAAGTGATATGCGGATTTAACAAAACGCGATATAAAACCCTCGCTGAAAACTGGGTACTCGATCGAGTACCCAACATACTCGATCGAGTAGCCCCCTACTCGATCGAGTACCCTAACTACTCGATCGAGTAGCCTCTACTCTATCGAGTACCACTCTTAATGCGCAACCCAGATGACTTCAGCACTTACTTCTAAGACTATTCCCACTCCCAAGGTCAGTCAACGCTGGGCAAAGGGTCCCTAAAAGGACGGGTATTACAATATGCATGCAGTGCAACATCCAATTTTTAATCCTAACATGTGAGAAATTAATACTAAGTCGGTGAACAATTAATTAGCATACAATTGGGTCGAAGTAGGAATTTAATGTTCAATTACATGTGAAAACATACAAGCAATAAAAGAAATACAATAATTATAAATTACAATAATGAAAATTACAATAATTACATTGGGATAGGCGATTTGTGTCGAAAATACCTTTAAAACGGATAATTTGAGAAAAAGAAAAGAAGAATGAATTAAAAAGAATTAACGAACGAAACAGAAGGCGATAATACGATTAATAGTTGATTATACGTAAGCTAAATAAACTAGGTCAAGGCAAAAACGGAGTTCAGAGACAGAATTCAACCCGGAACAGGCGCAGCAGAGCTGCGTCCTTTGGAATAGGCGCAGCAGACGCTGCGTCTGTTCCTGACCTGAATTCTGGCTGTGAAGCCGAAATTGCGTGTTGTTAATATCAATTGGTAAATTTAATGATCGATTAAATTATTTACTCGGATGAAAGTGATTAATAGGTTATTTACATATGATTAATGGGTCATAAAAACAGTAAAACATGAGTGAGACGGAATTAAGATGGATTAATTACAGGAGTGAACAATATTAACAAACTAAACAAACTACATCAATTAATTAGGTTAAATATGATGGATTAATGACGAATATGTGATAAACACGACAAAACACAGATGAAAACTATATCAAAGACGAATTCCAGAAACTCAATATTGATGAATTGAATCTCTATAACCCGGAATTGAATTTAATGACGAAAACCCGCAAATATTGGTTTATAAGGGATTTAAGTCGGATTTATGATGAATTATATGTTAAAGATGATGAATATAAATATACATGTGAAATTGTATGCTATCATGATGAAGAATTAACAAACAAACGAAACAAATAAAAGAACTTTGACGAACAACAGAGGACGAACGAAGAAGAAAGGAAGCAGGAACTGCGGCAGCCTCACGAAGAGGCGCAGCAGGTACTGCGCTCCTTCGAAGAGGCGCAGCAGTTGCTGCGTCCTTTCTCGACGGTTTGTCTACTGGAAATCCGTAAAAAAAAAGGTTTTAACAAAGGTTTTAGAAATCGATTTTAATGAGGTATTTTCGACATAAACCTTACAATTGTGATACAATAATTAAAATACAATAAATAAAAGAGAGATTATACATCCTCAGACTTACATGTTGATGAAACGAGAAGGACTAAGATATCGATTAGTGATGCTCGACGCGAATGCGAAGAAAGTGCCCTCGTAAGAGGAAAACGATTAGATTAATTAAGTTGATTGATGTGGAGTTGGTCAAATTGGTCGGTCATGCAAATGAGGCTGGTACTCAGAAGGATCCGAGCTTACGTGGTCGAATGTTCAAGCACGTAGACGCCAAAAAGTAAGAACAAAGGTCTAGAATGCAAAGGGAGAAGAGAAGGGCGGACACTCGCGTGAGAAATATGAGGAGTGAAGGCTCCTATTTATACTAATCACGTGAAGGAATTAGGGTTTCGGAGACTCTTTGGAAGTGAATCTCGGAAAGATATAAAAAAGATATGAGAAATACGCAGAAAAGGGCTCGGGAAGAGGCGCAGCAGCCACTGCGTCTCTTGGAAGAGGCGCAGCACCTGCTGCGTCTATTCCCAAGCGGTTTCCTCCTGCGGAAGAAAGATTTCCGTGTTTAAGTTATGGTAGGACGGAAATAATTCGGTTTTCCTTAATATCTTATGTGAATATTACGGGAAATTGTTTACCAAAAGATAAAAATTGTGGAATATTTAATAGAAATATCCGGAACATTCCAGAACATTCTGACTCGGGATTTAACGGCTATCAGAAAATGAAGACGGTTTTAGGCCCCGACTCCAAATGTACTCTAATTACTGTCAAAACGACCGTATCGGCACGTAGATGATAACTAAGAGGTAGATATTAATATTTGAGCAATCACTTGACGATAATCTTACGAATTGTCACAAATCGTTCCACGTACCAAACATGCGGCCCAATCATCACCGGGTGGTTTGCGAGAGGTGAAGAAATGAGGTATCTACAGAGCCCTCACTTTGACTGAGGCTTGGACAAGGTGAAAGTCAAAGTATAGCCATCAGGTCAATCGAAGATTATAGCCTGACGACTATGGCGACGCGAGGCGGCTCAAGGGGTCTGAGCCAAGGACCTGTCGTCGGGAACATTTTAGAGTCTGTCGACTATCGGGGAGGGTCATTTAAAGTCCATTAGACTACGTAAGGAGGCTCGCCAGCCATAAGAAGAGACCATTCCTGAGACTTCTTCTCGAGATGCTTCCGGAGGTGCGTAGGAGCTAAGGTTAAGCGTAGGAGCTAAGGGTAAGCATAGGAGCTAAGAGTAAGACCTAAAAGATATATAAGGATTGTGCTAGGGTGTGGGGCTCTAAAGGAAAGCATCGTCGGGAAGGAGGTCAAATATAAGTTCAACTTAAGGAGTAATCAAGGCTTGGGTATAGGAACTCTATTGGTTTGGGAACTTCTAGAGAACGACACCTTTGTCGAACTCCGCGGGGAAACACGAAATATTGTGTGTAGCAGGACACAGGCGGGAACTACTGAGAGAAAACTGCTTGGGTAGTCTTCGAGAAATAATTGCGAGTAGCAGGACACAGGCGGGAACTGCTGAGGGGAAATCTGCTTAGGTAGATGTTAATCTTCATGTCTTGAGAGGGACAGTACGTCCGCTTACTCTCGCTGGAGACATGATCGGGAATTATTCTTCATGTCATGAGAGGGAAAGTGTATCCGCTTACTCTCGCTAGAGACATAATGAAGGCGTGTCGAATCCTGTGGAGGAATAAATGCTCGTTGCGACAAGCAAAGGTCTTGAAAGGAATAAATAACATGCGACAGTCTGCTGCTGGCTTGGAAATGCGGGCCGGAACGAAAGAAAATCGTCAAACGGACCAAAAGAATAAAATAGCATCGGGGAAGAGGCGCACTAAAGATGGGCCCACAAATAACGAACTCATAACGAATTTTTGAAAATTCGTATGGAGGGAACACAAGGAAGAGGCGCAGCAAGAGCTGCGTCTCTTAGAAGAGGCGCAGCGCCTGCTGCGTCTATTCCCCAAAGTGTTATTTCTGCGTAAAAACGCGATAATCAGAGGCTTATGTTCATTATTTCGAAACACAAATTACACAATTTCTCTCTCAAATATTCACCATTTCCGCCAAGGTTTGATCCAAAAGCTTGCATTAATTATGACTAATCGAGGTATGTGTCTCATTCTCGCATTAATCGTCTATATTTGCTCAATTTTGAGCCGAAAAAACTAGGGTTTATGACCCGTTTGATCGAAAATTTGGGGCTTTTCCCCCAAAATCATTTGCCTTGTCAAATTGACATTAGAAATGGATAATTGGTAATATTAGGAACATAACCATGTATTTGTCTCGAATTTTCGTTGAGTTTTGAGCCTTTGAATGAAATTTGAGACGGTTTTACAGCTAAACCGTAAATTGCTTCGAAAATAGCTTTAGGATTGCCCATTTGCGATGAAACTTGATATTTGCGATCCTTGAATGATGTGTAAGCTTTCTACCATTTCGGAATTTTGGTTTGTAACAACTTTTTCAGGACACTTTTCTAGGGCATAATTGCTGTTATAACGAAATGCTGCTGAAATTTCGGCTTGAACCCGGAACTAGACTTCAAATTAGGCTTGACTTGACCCAAATTACCACATGAGTGATCGGGTTGGTGGGAATATGGCCAAGGATGGCAAGAAAAGAGCGATTTCAGGGCTTTCGAAGGCTCGAAAATCCCTTAACCAAGGCTTGTCGTCACGTGACGCGGCCTAAATTTGCTTTAATGTTGCAGGTGATGAGGCTTCTACTTCTGGGAGAGCTCCCATGGAGATAGACGCTGCTCTTGTCGAGGAGGCTTTAGGCAGGCCTTCACCGCCGCGTGATGGTGGCATTGGGGACGAGGTCCATGAGGAGGAGGCTGTCGAGGAGGAAGAGGCCCCGAGACGGGCCAACGTTGGGCGAAGAGGTCGTCAGCTGAGAGGAGCTCCTGCGTGGGCTGAGACTTGGGAGAGTAGGCACCTGTTGTGGGCTGCAGAGGGTCACCTGTCCTATAGGACGGTGAAGAGCTTGGTAAATAGGAATTCACTACTCATTACTCATCTTCTTTCATTCATTTGTTCACATTTCTTTCAAATTTTATTCAAAACTAAAGATAGCTTTTGTTTCAAATCAAAATAGGAGGTCGGGAACATCAGGTCGTTCTCGGGTTACACGAAAGCGATGGAGCGCTACGAGCGGCTGTCGGCGGAGGAGCGGGCCATGATCGAGCGTGGAGCGTTCGGTCCTTTGGTGCAAGTCTGGAGGGACATCGCGAAGAGGAAGCTGCGAGCTAACCTTAGCCTGATCCGCGCTTTCTTGGACCGATTCTGGGATACTACTTCCACTTTTCACATGCCTTTCGGTGACGTGGGAGTCACTCTGGAGGACTACGGCATGATTTCTGGTCTGCCGTGTGGGACCGAGGAGGTGGAGTGGCCGGAGACTGCCATGAGGGTGGACTCGGCCGAGGCGAGGAGATTGATCGGCTGGAACTTATCGCCGAAGGCATCACGATCTTGGGTTTGATACCCAGCTCCTACGTTCGAGACTACTTTGCGGGAAAGATCCCGGCCGGTGACGATTGACGGGAGTGAGACGGCTCCTCCTCCTGTCTGGTGAGCGAGGGCTCGTTTGTGGCTCTTGTGGTTTCTGTCTTCGATTTACCTCGGAGACAAGGGTGAGAGGCTGTCGACGAAGCTTCTTCCCTTCCTTTCTGACCTGAGTTCTCTATGGCGTTGGGACTGGGTCACTGCTGGTTTTGCGGTCCTCATCCGCTTCATGAGGGCCATGGTTCGTCCGGAGTTGATGGAGAAGGGGACTTCTCCTGGCGCTGTCGGGCCTGGACTACTGCTGGAGGTATGAACCTTCCTTTAGACCAAAGTTAATTCCTTTCTTTATCAAATCATGAAAGATCGTCATTGATTATTCTTGCTTTACAGGCGTGGGTGTACTCCTACTTCCCAGGCCTCGCGCCCAAGAAGACTGAGCCGCTGGAGAAGGCCTATCCCCTGGTGAGGGATTGGGTGATGTGCCGGACGAAGAGCAAGCGTTCTTCTCACAACGTCTACCGGCGGGACGTGAACGCTCTTCAGCTGGACAGCGTAAGTATCCTACCCATATTCACTTGCTTCTTATATTGCTTTTAAATTGATCATAAGAATGATCCTTGTTTATCTTGTCACAGTGGGTGCCCAGACCTTGGGCGGAGTACGCTGGAGCGCCTCCTTTCGTGGCTGAGGTCCTTCGACCTAGGAGCTCGAGCAGACTGCTGTTGAGGACGTCGATGGGTCCTGTGTGGTACTTGGGCGAGCGCTTGGCTCGTCAGTGCTCTCGGGACGTGTTGACGGTTCCCGTCGGTCCTCCCAGGACGATGTTTAGGGAGCCTTCTGAGGCTGAGAGGGAGGCGGACTTGGCTGGTGCCAGTGGTGACGCCCTCCTTCTTCCTGGCGAGGACTACTCGGCGTTCCTTCACGGGAGGTTGGCGTACTGGCCGGTAGTGGTGAGCATCTTTTATTCTTCCTCTTGATTTAATTTTGAGAATTACGATGAAAGATCATCGATTAATGAGAACCATTTGACTTTGCAGGAGGTCGAGGCGGCGCGCATCGAGCCCCCAGAGTACCCCGAGACCCTCGAGTACACTGACGCGACCGGGAGGACGACGACCTCCGAGCTGCGTGACTTTGATGTAGCTGTGACGGATGCTGGCCTGGATGACTGGCCGCATCTGATTCGGAGGGTGAGCCTCTAACTTGTATGACTTCTGTGTAAGAACACATTTGATTGAGTTTGTTCGATTGTTGAGAATTTCTTTTTGAAAATGCAGGTTGCGCCGTCTCGGTTTGTGGCATTGTGGAGGGTGGCCAACCGGCTGCGAGCTACTGCCGTCGAGGCACTTGTCGGCGGTCGAGGCCGTCAGGTATGAACCTTGCGCCTATTTCATTTTTGAATTTTTGATTTTTCCAACTTTTTTGTAATTGATTGACACGAGCCAATTTTGTTGTTCACAGGGTGACCGCGAGCTGGAGCGAGAGTTGACTTAGTCTCGGGAGGAGACAGTTCGCTTGCTGAGGGAGCTCGAGGTTCGGGACGCCGAGATTGCCGTTCTTGCGGTAAGAGTTGCAGAGTTGGAGGGCGACCAGCATTAGTTTTGTGTAGCTTTTGTTTGTTGGCCGTATTTTGCACATTTGTACATTTGGACCATCATTTTGAGCATTTTTGGACTTTGTTTGGGGCTCGAGCCCCCAGTTTGTCGTACATTTCCTTTGTTTGGTGTATATACGACGGCCTGAGTGCCTTTGCTGCTGGGTTGTGTTGCTTGTATCTGCAGGTTAGTTTTGAACAGGTTTGGTAGATGACGGTTTACGCCGTCATGCTGCCGAAATTTACATAGAAAACACGCAAAGCATACATTTATATATACATATGGCCTGAATTAGCGCAAAACGAGTGACTCAAAAGAATGCAAAAAAATGCAAAAATTTTGCCGGAAATGACCGGACGGTAGGGATGGTTACCCCCTAAAAAAAGAAAAAAATAGGAATTTATAAGTTAGAAATGTAGAAATGAAATTAAGAAACTGAAATTAAAACATAAATGTTGAAATTCGGTGAATTGTGAATTATTTCCTAAAATAAATGAATTAAACGAGAAATGTAAAATTAAAATGAATTAAAACGAAAATATTCCCTAAAATGATGAATTAAAATGAAAATTATTTCCTAAAATGAAAATGTACAAGTGCGATAAAATGGCGAAAATGTCGATGTCGCCTCGAAGTGCGTGCCCGTGAAATTTGGAGACCTGAATCATGGTAATCTTCACGTATTTACCAAAATAATAACCCGTAGGAAGAGGAAATTATTCGTCATGGAATTAGGAAAGATGCAACGCGGAAAATCACGGAAGTGAAGCTGAGGAAGAGGCGCAGCATGAGCTGCGTCCCTTTGAAGAGGCGCAGCAGGTGCTGCGCCTGTTCCCAAGGTGTTCTGCTCTGACGGATTTTTGGAAACAGAAATTAGTATAAATAGAAACGTCGATGGTGCTTTTATTCACACAAATCTTCCGTCTCTTCTTCGTCTAATTGCATAAAATTCTCAAAATAAAATTTTTCATCATGAATACTTTGGAGATCCGCTTGAAGGAATGGACCAACGAATTTTCGAACATGGAGAAACATGATATGGGTGCTTATAATTTTGGGTCTTTGTTGAGTTTAAAACTCATCAAGGTTGTTAAACCGTTCTTGAATGCTTGCCTTGACTATTGGGACCCGAATTACCATGTTTTTGCGTTCCCTGGAGGTGATATTTGCCCATTTCCTGAAGAAATTGCCGCTATTGGTGGGTGGGATCCCGAACACTTGCCTGCCATTCCTTCTACTTCGCAAGGGTACAAGAGCAAATTTAGAGACTTGCTTGGATTGACTAGACTTGAGGTGGACCGTCTAGTGACCTCGAAGGGCGTAAGGATGCTGGACTTCATAGATCGATTCATCAACAGGGCCGACCCCACCGTTTCTCATGTTGCTAAGCGGAGGGCCTTTGGCTTTTGCTTGTTACATGTGTATATATTCCAAGGGCATGTTGATGAAGATTTGAGAGGTGATCCCCGTCTTCTGGGCCTTGTTGAGCAGATGGAGCTGCGCAGGAGCCCAGCTTGCTTATGCTTAGGAGAGATTATTTTGGGCTTGGATAATAGGAAATCCAACCGCGACCTACCATATTTGGGAAGTCCCGTCATTTTGCAGGTAAAAGACATTTTTCTTTTTGTCTCTTTTTTTTCGTTTTTTTTTGTTTCGTTTTTTTTTTGTTTCTTCTTTTTTGTTTCGTTTTTTGTTTCGTTTTTTTTGTTTCGTTTTTTTTTTTCGTTTTTTTTATGTCTAATACCCGCTTTTGGTAGGTTTGGCTTATGGAACGGCTCCGATTGATCGAGCCCCCAGTTCATGTGCTTTCCTATCATGCCCGCTCGATTGCGATGAGGACGAGGTTGTACATGGTGGACTTCACTCGGGTCCGTGATTACCGGAAGAACAAATCAAGAGCGACGATGGCCCGTTGATTAGGTGGGTCGTACCGTGGTGGCACCTCAAATCAGTCACTGGAGTGTCTTCTTTGGATCCTACTAGGTCCGTGCGCATTCCTGGATTGGAGTTTATGGTGTGCATCTTCCCGGAAAGGCTGATGAGACAAGTTGGGCTGAAACAGATGATCCCGAAGCTTGATACCGTCCCGCAGACTGCTATGGCGCTTACTACGGAGAGCCGAAGAGAGTGGGCCATTAAATGGGCCCAAAGAAACATGTGGTTCTTGAATTTCTCTGCCAATGCCTTGTGGGTGTCGGATTCTTATCTGCGATGGAGAAAGGCTACTACTCCGGAAGAGCGCGAGAGATTGAGGAAACGCGAGCCTGTTGACTACAAGGTGCGCGAGGTAGAGAAAGAGAAAGAGAAGCATCTGACAGAGGGAGAAGAAGAAGCCGGGTTTCAAGTTGTTCATCCTTCGAAGAAACCAAAGACTACTCCTGTCGCAGAAATGGTGATTGGCAAGAATGGAAAGTCTAGGCCTCGAGAAAGACCGTTGGTGATTAGGTCTGAAGTGGCGCGAGAGCGTCCGGCTCGAGGCCGTGACAAGAAATATGACAAGAATGACAAGGGCAAGGGGAAGATGGAGGAATAGCCTGAGTCTTTATTTATTATTTGATTATTATTATTATTTATTGTTGTAATAAAAAGCTGGGGTTTTTTGAATCCTAGCCTATTCTATTTTTATTATGTAGCTTACTATTATTATTAGAAAAAAAGATGAAATAAAAAAGGTTAAATGGGTATGAAATCGTTTTGATTGTCTATGTATTATTCTTGTCGAATTTCAAATGCAATGCAAATGTCCTTCTATTTACATTTTAGATATAATGGGTTGAATCCTGTGAAGGATTGCCTATGTATTCACTTAAAGAAATGAAATCAAACCCTTGCGCGTAGTTCGAGTAAATGTAAAAGAATAATTGTTCTAAGCAAGAGCTTGTAATAAACTTAAAAAATAAGCATGAGCTTTTGCTTACTCTGAAGGTGCAAATTTAGTTTATTTGATGATATGTGGATGACGAATTTGTCAAAATGCAAGAGCACAGTGACATTAGCTTATTTCAGCTTGGCCAGGGGCCGTTTATTTAGTGCCACAAGAGCGACACGTGGGGTTACGCGAGGCGCGTTTTTGTTCCTATTCTAGGCATAGTACCGTTTTAGTTGGTCAAGGTTTGTTGGGTTGGAAAACTCATTCCCGTCTAGGTCAGTGATTCTAACCGCACCCCCTGGAAGTATGGATTTGACTAGAAATGGTCCGGCCCAATTAGGTTTGAATTTTCCCCGTGGGTCGACAGGTAAGAGAGCTCTAACCGATTTGAGCACTAAGTCTCCTTCTTTGATATTTCTTGGAAATGTGATCCGTTATCGCTAATGATCTCATGTGGGCAACCATATCGACCGATGATGTTGTTTTGTATGAACTTTGCCACATTTTTAGCTGTAAGACTAGTGTAGGAAGCCGCTTCTACCCATTTGGTGAAATAGTCAATTGCTACTAGGATGAAACAGTGACCTCCTGTTCCAGCCGGGGTTATCTTCCCGATTATGTCAATTCCCTAAGCATAAAATGGCCAAGGAGATGTCATTGTATAGAGCAATGAAGGAGGGATATGTTGTACATTCCCGAAGATTTGGTAATTATGGCAATGTCTTACGTATTTGATGCAATCGGATTCCATTGTGGTCCAATAATACCCCAAACATGTGATTTTCTTTGCCATCATGGGCCCACTCATGTGAGGGCCGCATTCTCCATCGTGGACTTCTTCCATCACCCTTCGTGCCTGTGAATGATCAAGGCAACGTAGGACTACACCAAGAGGTGTTCTTTTGTATAACTCTCCTTGCATGAGAACGTATTGGGAAGCTAGTAGGCGTATAGCACGTTGTCCCCTCTTTTCCATATCCGGTGGATAGGTACCATTAAGCTTAAAATTCAGGATTGCTTGGAACCAGGGTTCCTGCGCGATTTCCTCTTCATCGGTGATTTGGTGGACATAAGCTGGTTCCGACCGTCGTTCGATGCACAAAGGCATTTCCACCATGTGATCTGGCATATTAATCAAAGATGCAAGTTTCGCAAGAGCGTCTGCAAATTGATTTTCTTCCCGAGGTAGGTGTAGGTAGGTTACGTGATCAAAGAATTGGGCAACTTGGTCTATTCTGGCTTGATAAGGTGCGAGGCTTTCGCTTCGGATTTTCCAAGATCCTGTAACTTGGTTGATGATCAGTGATGAATCCCCATGTACTCGGAGGTTTTTAATGCCTAAGCTTACTGCCGCTTGTAGTCCAATGAGGCAAGCTTCGTATTCTGCAGCATTGTTTGTCACCTCGAAGTCGAGTTTGACATCAATTAGTGTATGCTCGCCTTCAGGAGAAATGAGCAACACTCCTATTCCAAATCCTATTAAGTTTTATGCTCCATCAAAGTAAAGGTCCCAGGAGTCTACATCAGTTTGGAGTATATCCTCGTCTGGAAATGACCAAGTATCTATTGTTTGTGCGTCATTGATGGGATTTTCTGCGAAGAACTCGGCGACGGCGCGCCCTTTAATAACTTTCAGTGGAACGTATTTGAGGTCGAATTCTGAGAGCATCAGGGTCCATCTTGCTAGGCATCCGTTGAGGACGGGTTTCTCGAAGAGATATTTGACTGGATCCATTTTGGAGTATATTTTGACGGAGTAGCTAAGCATGTAATGGCGAAGCTTCTTCGTTGCCCACACAAGAGCTAGGCATGTCTTTTCGAGTTGTGAGTATTTGCATTCGTACTCCAAGAACTTCTTACTAAGGTAGTAGATAGCTCTTTCTTCACTTCCTACAGTTTAAGCCAACATGGCACTCATGGCTGTTTCGGTTACTGTGAGATATAAACCAAGAGGTTGATCTCGTTGTGGTGGCATGAGCACTGGTGATTTAGCCAATATCTCCTTGATTCGGTCGAATGCCTTTTGACAATCATCATCCCACATGGTGTGGTCCATTTTCTTGAGTTTCTTGAAGATAGGCTCACAAATCATGGTAAGTTTCGATATGAATCGACTTATATACTGTACTTTTCCCAGGAATCCTCTGACTTCTTTTTCTGTTTGAGGTTGTGGCATTTCGATCAGAGCTTTGATTTTGGAAGGATCTATTTCTATACCTCGTTGACTAACGACGTATCCCAGGAGTTTGCCAGATGTTACCCCGAATGTGCATTTCTGAGGGTTGAGCCTCATGTTGTACTTTCGTAGCCTTGCGAAGAACTTGCGAAGGTTCGCAATATGCCCCTCTCTTTCCTTGGATTTGACAATCATGTCATCTACGTATACCTCAACTTCTTTGTGCATCATGTCATGTAGGAGTGTAGTTGCGGTGCGTTGATATGTAGCTCCGGCGTTGATCAATCCAAACGGCATTCCCGTATAGCAATAGGTTCCCCATTGAGTGACGAATGCGGTCTTATGCATATCTTCCATGGCCATCTTGATTTGATTATAACCCGCATACCCATCCATGAAGGATAGTAACGCGTGGTCTGCAGTATTGTCCACCATTATGTCGATGTGAGGTAGAGGGAAGTCATCTTTTGGACTTGCTTTGTTTAAGTCCCTAAAGTCAACACAAACACGGATTCTCCCATCCTTTTTGGGTACGGGTACTATGTTAGCTACCCAAATCAATACTCGGAAACTTTGATGAACCCGACTTTGAATTGCTTGTCAACTTCTTCCTTAATCTTTAGAGCCCATTCTGTCCTCATTCGTCGAAGCTTCTGTTTCACAGGTTTGAAACCTGGCTTAATCGGAATTCTATGTTAAGCGATATCCATGTCGATCCCTGACATGTCTTTGTAGGACCAAGCGAAAACGTCTTTGAATTCATTTAGGAGGTCTATGAAATCGGCCCTTTCGGTAGAGCTCAAGGTAGTCCCTATCCTAAGTTCTTGGGGTTCTAGTTCGGTTCCTACATTGATGGGTTCGGTGTTCTCTATTACTGGTCCCCCTTCCCCTTCCTGTAATATTTCTTTGGCTACTTAGGGAGGTATTTCGATCGAGTCTGGGTTTTGGTCATCCTCAGTATCATCGTAAACAGAATTGCACTCAAGATAACACAAAGAGTAAGCAGAACCTGATTTATTCATATTAAGATTTGAGTAAAGTTAAAACAAAGAAGTCAACTGATCCATGGTCAGTGGCGACAAAGGGACAGTGGTTGGGGCATTTCCTGAACTACTGTGACTACTCGAGGCTAAGCTAGGAGAAACAAAGGGAGTGGGGATGACGACAGGAGGAGACTCTCTAATGACTTCTCTAGACTCCGACTCTGACTCCGACTCTGACTCGAACTCATCGTCTTCTGGTTCTCCTTTGAACATCTCTCCTTCTCCGGTGGTGAGCTTGAAGAGTCTTCCTTGATTGTTGGTCCACTTGATTGATTTTCTCCATCCTTTCTGCTGTCTTGCGTTAGTTTCTGTGATTAACGCGGTGGGGTTGAAGCGATCGTCTTGAAGTATCATGGTAATGATCTCATCCTGCGCGGCCCTAACAAATCGATCTTCTCCGAATAATAGATTCATGGTGATGTTTGGAGAAATGGTGGAGTAGTTCCCTTCATTCTCGATTGCATAGATTTCATTTTCGATTGGAGAAATGAGGTGTGAGCAATCTAAGGTAGATTCATCACTTGTGATCACTAGAACTCCAAGAGGATTCTGAGTGTTGTTGGGTTTACCTCCCGGTGGTATTGGCAATCGACCATCTTCAATCATATCTTGAAGCACGTTTTTCAACTTGTAGCATTTTTCTGTGTCGTGTCCCTTGCCCCTATGATATTCACAGTACGAGTTCTCGTCCCAAAATTTGGATTTCCTTTCGGGTTCGGGAGTAGGTCCAATGGGTTGGAGTTTGCCTTGCTTCATTAACCTTTTTAGAGCGTTGGAGTAAGTGTCCCCAAGATTTGTGAATTTCCTTGGTGGGGTACTTTTCTTGGATGGCTCGAGAAGGTTAACTTCATCGGTCTTGCTAGTAGAGCCGTATGAACGACTTGTTGAACCTTGATATCCTCGACCTACTGTTTTGGAAAAGAGTCCTTTACGGATGTCATCTTCAATCCTTGTCCCTAGTACGGTTAAGTCCTTGAAAGTTTTGATGTTTTGGTATCTCAAGTGATTGGCATAGATGGGTTTGAGATTATCCACAAACTTCTCCACAAGGGTAGCTTCATCCGGGCGTTCAACTAGTTGGGTGCTAGTCTTCCTCCACCTACTTAGGAAGTCGGTGAATCCTTCTTTGTCATTTTGGGTAAGAACCTCTAGAGTGCGCATGTTAACTTGGATCTCGGCATTATCCGCATATTGTTTAGAAAACTCGATTGCGGCATCCTCCCAAGTAGCGACCTTCTTGTGATCTAAGGAGTAGAACCATTGCTTTGGGATAGTGTCAAGAGATGAAGGAAAGATCCTCAAGAACATCTCGGGTTTGATGCCTTTGATAGACATGTAATCCTTGAAGGCACGGATGTGGTTCAAAGGGTTCTCGTGCCCCTTGAATTTAGGGATATCCGTCATATTGAAGTTAGTTGGCAATTTGGAATTGACGGCCTCATACTTGCGATTGTTCTCCCTATAAATGTCATCCCCCTTAAGGTACATCAATTGCTCCTCTAAGTATTGGAGTCTTTTCTCAGCTACAGTCATCCCCATGAGAGGATTTTCATCCTTAGATTCATTATCAGAGTCACCTAGTACTTCATCTTCATGAGGAGGCAACCTTCCCTCTACGGCATAGATACGGCCCTCGATGAGCTCAAGGCGGTCATAGACTTGGTCTTGGGTAACTTGCATTTGGGCTAGCGCGGCTAGGATTCGATCATTACCATCTTGAAGTTGGTGGAGATTTGTTTCGCTGGATCCAAGCATCTTGAAAACTGGATAAGAGATCGACGACGAATCAAAACACGATCGACCATTCTACCACACTTGCTAAAAGAAGAAATGTTTTGACTCGTGAAGTGGGTGTGTGCCACTTGTGTTGAGTGAGCTTTGAAGAAAGACAAGGTTTTTGAAAATGTGTGTCCTAGTCAACTATAGTGTAGTTGTAGGAGTGGACTCAAAGTGAGGTTTTGAAATGGGCTTGTGGCCCGAATTTTGACACGACAAACGGACAGAGTTTTGACCGGATTTTGCGCTAATTGAAAGCCTACTTCGAAATTTTGATTAAGGAAGGGTTTTGATTTTTTTTTTTTTTAAAAAAAGTCATGGTTTTGTTTAGAAATGGTGATCACGTAAGGTACAAACATTTATACAAGCATTATAACGGGATGCTGAGTGCATTTAAAAGGGTTTTGGTTTAAAGGGTAGGTTGCCATACCGAACCATCAAACCCGAAGTCTGTGGAGAGGCTCGTACCAAACAAGAGTAAGGCCGATTCCTAGTCCATTTCCTCAAGTAGTGAAGGCCCTTGATACAAACAAGAGTAAGCATCATGGTATGGATGACGTCAACCGCTATCCATCCTTAGGCCCAAATAAGAATTAGGACCGTTTAGACGGGACAATTGGTCGAATGGGTTGGGTTGGGCCTAGGAAGGCCGAATAAAACGGTCTAGGAAGATCGAGTTATGAAAACCGACAATTGTCTTGTACAAACTATTCCCTAACCTTGTTCAAGTTTCACCCTTGCTACACGTAAGTGTATTATCCCCAGCGGAGTCGCCAAACTGTGGACAGCGGGGGCCCACGGGGGCGCTTGGGAGGAAAGAGGAACAAGCGTTTGCATTTTTGTTGGAGTCGCCACCAATTTTTATGGGAAATTGGAACCGTTCGAATACCTCGTGTCATGTCAAGACACAAAGTAGTGACATGAACACTAAGCAATCGTTACCCTTAGCATTCTATGTCTAGAATGACTCTCGTGGATGTCAATGAACACGGGTGCTCACAGATATCTGGAGTAAGGGGTGAGGGTACGTATTAGGAAGCTCTTTTGATCGAACACCTAATCCCGCCCGCCTCATAGCGGCCTCTACTAATGATTAGGGAAGTTATTCGTACTCGATATATCGTCGGCTATATGCATGCAGTGCAACATCCAAGTTTTAATCCTAACATGTGAGAAATTAATACTAAGTCGGTGAACAATTAATTAGCATACAATTGGGTCGAAGTAGGAATTTAATGTTCAATTACATGTGAAAACATACAAGCAATAAAAGAAATACAATAATTATAAATTACAATAATGAAAATTACAATAATTACATTGGGATAGGCGATTTGTGTCGAAAATACCTTTAAAACGGATAATTTGAGAAAAAGAAAAGAAGAATGAATTAAAAAGAATTAACGAACGAAACAGAAGGCGATAATACGATTAATAGTTGATTATACATAAGCTAAATAAACTAGGTCAAGGCAAAAACGGAGTTCAGAGACAGAATTCAACCCGGAACAGGCGCAGCAGAGCTGCGTCCTTTGGAATAGGCGCAGCAGACGCTGCGTCTGTTCCTGACCTGAATTCTGGCTGTGAAGCCGGAATTGCGTGTTGTTAATATCAATTGGTAAATTTAATGATCGATTAAATTATTTACTCGGATGAAAGTGATTAATAGGTTATTTACATATGATTAATGGGTCATAAAAACAATAAAACATGAGTGAGACGGAATTAAGATGGATTAATTACAGGAGTGAACAATATTAACAAACTAATCAAACTAAATCAATTAATTAGGTTAAATATGATGGATTAATGACGAATATGTGATAAACACGACAAAACACAGATGAAAACTATATCAAAGACGAATTCCAGAAACTCAATATTGATGAATTGAATCTCTATAACCCGGAATTGAATTTAATGACGAAAACCCGCAAATATTGGTTTATAAGGGATTTAAGTCGGATTTATGATGAATTATATGTTAAAGATGATGAATATAAATATACATGTGAAATTGTATGCTACCATGATGAAGAATTAACAAACAAACGAAACAAATAAAAGAACTTTGACGAATAACAGAGGACGAACGAAGAAGAAAGGAAGCAAGAACTGCGGCAGCCTCACGAAGAGGCGCAGCAGGTACTGCGCTCCTTCGAAGAGGCGCAGTAGTTGCTGCGTCCTTTCTCGACGGTTTGTCTACTGGA
The DNA here is from genome assembly GCF_048544455.1 of Silene latifolia. Classification (NCBI taxonomy): domain Eukaryota; kingdom Viridiplantae; phylum Streptophyta; class Magnoliopsida; order Caryophyllales; family Caryophyllaceae; genus Silene; species Silene latifolia. The sequence continues at coordinate 168,430,905 of NC_133526.1, forward strand.
AATCCGTAAAAAAAAAAAAGGTTTTAACAAAGGTTTTAGAAATCGATTTTAATGAGGTATTTTCGACATAAACCTTACAATTGTGATACAATAATTAAAATACAATAAATAAAAGAGAGATTATACACCCTCAGACTTACATGTTGACGAAACGAGAAGGACTAAGATATCGATTAGTGATGCTCGACGCGAATGCAAAGAAAGTGCCCTCGTAAGAGGAAAACGATTAGATTAATTAAGTTGATTGATGTGGAGTTGGTCAAATTGGTCGGTCATGCAAACGAGGCTGGTACTCAGAAGGATCCGAGCTTACGTGGTCGAATGTTCAAGCACGTAGACGCCAAAAAGTAAGAACAAAGGTCTAGAATGCAAAGGGAGAAGAGAAGGGCGGACACTCGCGTGAGAAATATGAGGAGCGAAGACTCCTATTTATACTAATCACGTGAAGGAATTAGGGTTTCGGAGACTCTTTGAAAGTGAATCTCAGAAAGATATAAAAAAGATATGAGAAATACGCAGAAAAGGGCCTGGGAAGAGGCGCGGCGAGCCCATCGCGTCTCTTGGAAGAGGCGCAAAGACTGCTGCGTCTATTCCCAAGCGGTTTCCTCCTGCGGAAGAAAGATTTCCGTGTTTAAGTTATGGTAGGACGGAAATAATTCGGTTTTCCTTAATATCTTATGTGAATATTACGGGAAATTGTTTACCAAAAGATAAAAATTGTGGAATATTTAATAGAAATATCCGGAACATTCCAGAACATTCTGACTCGGGATTTAACGGCTATCAGAAAATGAAGACGGTTTTAGGCCCGGACTCCAAATGTACTCTAATTACTGTCAAAACGACCGTATCGGCACGTAGATGACAACTAAGAGGTAGATATTAATATTTGAGCAATCACAAGACGATAATCTTACGAATTGTCACAAATCGTTCCGCGTACCAAACATGCGGCCCAATCATCACCGGGTGGTTTGCGAGAGGTGCAGAAATGAGGTATCTACAGATATGCCCTTTGATTATGCTAGAAATCGATCCAAAATTTTTTGTAAAATTTTAGGTTTTTTGTGTTTTCTGATGAGAGAGGAGGCTAGGTTAAAAGAGAATTAGGGTAGAAAAAAATGATCTACCTTTTCTTCTTATTGTTAACCGAAATATGGGAGTGAATTAGGGAGATATAATCTACCCTAATTCGGCCCATCTAACCGAGATAAGGAGTATGGTCTCCTTATTTTTGGTTATTCCAAAAATGTATAAAATGTGTTAAATTGTCATCTAGTGAGGATCGAACCCATGACCTCTTGGTTTGTGTACCCTCACTATTACCACTATGACACATTCAACTTGTTGATATTAAATATAACCGATTACATTTAATTACGAATTAACAGATTAATTCGTCCAAGCTAACATTACATACATTTAATTAAATATAACTTATTATATTTAATTTACGAATTCACAGTTAATTCGTCTCAACTAATATTATTTAATCTTCATTAAATAATTGTCTCATCAACACATTGACTAACTGTTTAGTCATATTAGGCATCAATGTGATCATATTTCTATAACCACATCTCTCAAACACATCCTATAGGTGTGACCTTTAGGGACCAGTTGATCACCGCCATCTGTATGATAATAACGTCAAACTTTCTAGCAAGCCAACCGTTATTAGGTAAACGTTAATCAACTGATTAAATATACGAAGTATACCCTTGTGAACTTGTAAGAGATTTACAAATGTTATCACACTAATTTGTGGAGGACACAAGCTCCAACAAACTCCCACTTGTCCTCACAAGTGTATGTGCGATAACCGATTCTCATATCCTAAAATTTCTCCCACTCAATGTAAAATAATTTGCAAATCCGTATTCACAAAGGTCGTATTTTACAAGCGATCATTATCAAGAGTGGTTTCCCCGACTAGAGAGTAACTTAACTGATAAACGAATCAACATTCGAGCATGGCCATGCATTTCAGTTACAACTCCTCGAGTGGCCCTGAGAAATAACTATACCTGATAAGGGTTGGATATTTTCCTCAACTCGAATCCTGCAGATGTAAGCACGTATGAAATGACCCGAGAAAAATCTACTTAGCCTCCGATTCACGGCGGACCATGAGAAAGAAACCAAAGTCACCCAAAAACTGCCTTAATCTCAAGAGACAGTCGATAGTCAAAAGAATCGACTCTAGGAATACAATGGATGTCCTATCCACGACCTGGCACCGAATGTTTTAAACATTTGGGACTCCATTATGTTGTCACAAAAAATTGTCCTACGAGGTATCGTTATAATCTCGCATCTGTGATCGATCAGTCAACCGTTTGACTTATGGCTCGTTGAACCCACCATCAATCGACTGCACAATATAATAGCCGGAGTTATCAGCTCACATTGGCGATTACGGACCAAAACAAATATAATGTAATTCAGTTCACTTTGTGGCGTTCAATGTTGTCAGTACAATCCACATGAAAAACAAAATATTATAATAAAACGATGAAGTTATAAATAGTATATGAAAAAGATAATGTATCAAATCCATAATCAAGTACTATAACTCAGGAACACGTTTAATTCCCATGGAAATGACGTGCCCTACATGCTTATCATAATTCAACGATTCAGTAGTAGAATCTGCTACAACACACTAAGAGTGAAGATGAACCGGACTGAGATCCGTTTGGAAGCTAGCATCTGCGTAACCGGTTGCGCATAGTTTAGTATCTCCTCCATAAGTCAATACCCAATCCTTAGTCCTCCGTAGGTACCTGGATTCTTTGGTACTGACTCGTCATACTCAATGCATGTGCCACGTCTGGACGTGTGCATATCATGGCATACATGATTGATCCTATAGCTGATGCATAAGGAACACGATTCATGCGTTCAACCCCTTCAGGCTTCGTGGGTGACTTGAGACTTGCTCAACTGCATCCTACACGTCATTGGAAGGTTCCCCTTCTTGGAGTTGGTCATGCTGAACCTATCAAGAATCTTATCCAAATAAGACTCCTGACTAAGTGATAACGTCCGTCGTGATCTATCTCGGTAGATACGGATTCCCAAAATGCGTTGTGCCTCACCCAGATCTTTCATCTGGAAATGGTTCTTCAACCATTATTTAACCGAAGATAGGAGAGGAATGTCATTCCCAATCAAGAGTATGTCATCGACATACAATATCAAGAATACAATCTTGCTCCCACTCGACTTGATATATAAGCATGGTTCCTCGACTAATCGAGTGAAACCATACTCTTTTATCACCTGGTTGAAACGATGATTCAAACTTCGAGAAGCTTGCTTAAGTCCATAAATGGAAAGCTTAAGCTTGCATACTTTCTTAGGATGCTCAGGATCTATGAAACTTTCGGGTTGCACCATGTACAACTCTTCCTCCAAATAACCGTTTAAGAAGGCGGTTTTCACATCCATTTGCCAAATTTCATAATCATGAAATGCGGCAATCGCTAAGATTATCCGAATGGAACGTAGCATGACTACAAGTGCAAAAATCTCATCATAATGCAATCCGTGCACTTGAGTGAAACATTTTGCCACAAGTCGTGCCTCATAGGTATCTGGTTGCGCGTCTACAGAACGCTTTATTTTGTAAAGCCATTTGCACTGTAGAGGTTTTACCTTATTAGGTAAATCAACTAGATCCCATACGTCATTCTCATACATGGAGTCCATCTCGGATTGCATGACTTCGAGCCAAAGCTTTGAGTCGGAACAGGTCATAGCACCTTTATAGATAGCGGGTTCATTACTCTCTAGGAGTAAAACGTCATTCTCCTCGACCATACCAATGTATCTGTCCGGAGGATGAGAGACTCTACCCGACCTCCTAGGTTCCTCAGGAATATTAACTGTATCATCAGTTGGAGGAACAACTTCCTCCATCCGTTCCTCGGTAGTTGGTTCTGGAATCTCCGACAGCTCGAAGGTTCTATTACTCGTCTTGTTCTCGAGAAATTCTTTCTCTAAGAACGTCGCACTAGCCGCAACAAAAACACGATGTTCGGTAGGCGAATAGAAGTAATGACCAAATGTTCCTTTTGGATAACCTATAAAGTATGTCTTAACCGATCGCGGGCCGAGCTTATCCTCGTGTCTCCACTTGACATAAGCCTCGCAGCCCCAAACCCGAATAAAGGACAAGTTGGGGACCGTTCCCTTCCACGTTTCATATGGAGTCTTTTCAACAGCTTTAGTCGGACTTCGGTTAAGTATAAGAGCAGGTGACAAAAGAGCATAACCCCATAATGAATCAGGTACTACCGTGTGACTCATCATGGATCGAACCATATCAAGTAAGGTTCAATTTCTCCGTTCGGACACACCATTCAATTGAGGTGTTCTAGGTGGAGTTAACTGCAAAACGATTCCACAGTCTTTCAGGTGTTGATCAAACTCATTTGAAAGATATTCGCCACCCCGATCTGAACGGAGTGCTTTAACCCTTCTACGCAGTTGGTTCTGTACCCTGTTCTGGTATTCCTTGAATTTCTCAAGGGACTCACTTTTATGCTCCATTAAGTAGATATATCCGTGTCTACTTAAATCGTCCGTGAAAGTGATAAAATATCTATAGCCATCTCTAGTGGTAATTGACATAGGTCCACATACGTCCGTATGTATGAGTCCTAATAGGTCACAAGCGCGCATTCCAACACCTTTCAAGGAAATTCGAGTCATTTTGCCAATGAAACATGATTCACACGTGTCATATGTAGAAAATTCGAATGCGGGAATAGTCCCATTATCGATGTTTGGGCTAAAAATAGCACAATAAAGAAAGCCCATTTGGTGAAATAAAGATTATAGAGAAGAGGTGAGGAGGATGGAAGCCCGCAGTCAGGAGAAGGGGGAACGGGCTTAAGAAGGATCAAGGGCCCATCACGGTAGGCGCCCGTGTTAAGGAAAGGAGTGTCAGGGAGAAGTTAGGGAGAAGTTAGGGAGATCGGGGAGAATTGGCAAGGGAATCCGGATTAGGAAAGAAGTCTTTATGGAAATAATATTCTCTTTCCATATTCGAGATAGAGTATATCTAGGGTTCTTACCCTATAAATAGCAAAGGAAGGAAATCAAGAAGGCATTCATTGACTCATCCGTTCATTCAAGATAATATTCAAGACAATCACATCACAACATACCATTCACAAATATACTCCATACGTGATCTTGCAGGCCTGATACCTAACGCCAGCAAGATTAGCATAAACGTTATCATTGTAATCATCCTCCTATTCACATAGTGCAATACTTGGCAGGGTACCGTCCCTCCCGCGGTTGTTCCCACATTGGGTTTTCCGCGTCACCAAAATCTTACGTGTCAATTTACATTACGCACTTTATTTTCCGTTTACTTATTGACATATAAATCATCATAAAATCGACCAACAAATATAGACTACATTGACCCTAAATCGACTTAGGTAAAAAAGACCTAAACAGTTTGGCGCCCACCGTGGGGCATTGTGGTCGTCAATCGTTGATATTCTAGATATACAATGGAAAAGCAAGCATCTGAAGCCATGTCGGGAGCAGCGGCGACCATCGCCGCCACCATCGTCTACCCAAAGTCCAACATCGACGGTGGCCACGCAGCTCCCTGACATACCCTAAGAATCATACCGACAACAAAAGCCTCTCTACCTCCCAGACCCCTGTTGTCTCGGCCCAGACTGCATCGGACAAAGGAACATCAAGCTCGGCCTCACTCCGCCGCCCGGTCCCACGCAGATTCTCTCGCGCCACGGCGTGGAAAATCTTCGTAAAGCTATGGAAAACATGAGAGAAGATCAGAGGAGAGCAGATGCTGAGGTAAGAAGGAGAGACAGAGAGCTCTGGGCACAAATTGATCTCCTAAGGCAGCAGTCCAACACTCCAGCAAACAAGACAGGTGAAGGAAGATTTCCTTTGGTAGATCTGACGCAAGGAACATCAGCAAAGCAGTGATACCAAATGAAATAATCACAAGATTGGATTTGGCTACGACACCATCAGATGAAAGGATAACCCCACGAGGGTTAGGATACCTCACGCCAGACACCGGCGGCCAAATGGGCTGCGTGGGGGTACAAACAGTGGCCTCTCCGTCGGAGTCCCGCAACAATCGATCGGACACTGCAGCAGATCCGGTCAAGCCGAAAGTGAACCGCAAGGGGACAATCGTTACCACAACCCCCCGGGCTGCCGGAACTTACCGAGCCTTCCTAACCAGGATCGGGAGGAGATATGCGAGACAAAATGACAAGCGCACCCCGTTTCACCAATATAACTAACCAAAGAAAGATTTAGAGCTAAAGGAGATGCTTTGAGCGGGGTTCCAGGGCTACCACCCCCACTCGAGAAAGCGGCTCTGCACAACTATGCGACTCACCATTCGTGGACACCATATCCATCACGGCCATGCCAAAGGGATTCACAAATCCAAACATGCCTCTCTTTGATGGCACAAAGAGATCCCTTTGATCATGTCACCAATACAAGCGAAAAATGATGACGGTAATAAATATAGGGCAGTCAAGGAGGCTTGCATGTGCAAAGGGTTCGGTCCACCTTAACGGACCAAAGACTTCGATGGTTTGTGAGCCTGTCCAACAGTCGATATCTACATTTGCTTTGAGTTGGTGAACGCATTTACTCAACAGATTCGCAAGCGCGAGAAAGCCACGAAGCACGCAGAGACTTATACGAAATCGTCCGGGGGCGGAGAGAGCATTGGAGAATACAATACGAGATTTAACAATGAGAAGGTAGCGATGACGAGAGTGTGATGTTTCAACGGCAGGTAGAAGCCTTCGAAGAGGCCTCCACCACGACTCCGACCTATACAAGCAAACGACTATGCATCCCCGCCATAGTTTCGAAGCAAAGACAGAAAAAGCAAATGCCGCGATCGACCGGAGGAAGATATTCTAGCCGAGCCGCCTTACGAGCACACCCGAGATTTTCTAGTACTTCACCGTGGAGAAATCGGGAAGAAAGCAAACCACCAAAGAAGAAGGACGAGAGATACGGACCATATGGGAAGGAGTCAACAGAATCGAGGAAAACCGGCTACTCCCCACCCCGGCGAATATGGATTCACTAAAGGTGTCGGAGGAATCTTGAAGGCACTAAAGGAGATGGGAGATGGAGTCGGGTGGCCCAATCCACCAGGAGAGAGCAAGCCCGGAGAAAGGATAGCAAGAAGAAGTGTGAATTTCACCGTGATATTGGGCACAACACTGAGGATTGCTACACATTAAGAAGAGAGATCAAGCGCCTGTACGAACAAGGAAAGCCGAGCCACCTATTACCACGTGGGGGCAAGCGGCGGGATAAGGTAGGCTCCGCCAAGCCGGCACACCCACCCACATGCACCAAAATCATAAACGTGATAACAAAGCGCTCGGACTTAAGCGGATTGACATATTCAGCAGCCAAGAGACACGCTACGAGACCAAAGGAGATAGGCCACCAATTCGTGCGAAATTTCTCACGGTGACCTTCCAAATGGTCGCTTTGATGAAGGAGATGCATACGATGAGCGAGAGCATCATGACGCACTAATTATCACCTTATCAATGGCCAATTGCATAGTCGAAAGGTCTTGGTAGATACAGAAGCTCGGTCAACTTAATCATGCTTTGAAAACTATAGAGAACATGGGATTCAAATGAGAAGGATTTGCGAGAAGAAGTCTATTCCGCTAGTAGGCTTCAAAGGGAGAAACAACTAGCTCACTAGGCGAGATAATCATCCCAACCTATGTGGGGGGAGTCAACAAGCAAGTCAGGTACCTGGTTATAGATGGCCCTTCTACTTATAATGTCATCTTAGGAACACCATGGTTGCACCAAATGAAGGCAGTCCCCTCAACGTACCACCAGTGCATAAAATTCCCCACCCCATGGGGAGTAGAAACGATAAGAGGAGATCAGGAGGAAGCTAGAGGCTGCTATAAGAAGGCACTCAAGTGCACTACCAGCCCCCCCGCATAACAATTACGAAAGCGCCTATCCAGACGAATACGTAGAACCCCCGCAAAGAATCGGATCGATCAACCTGACAGACAGCCGCACCGGAAAGAACCGTGCTCATTGGAGCAGGATGTACAGAAGCTTACGACAACTAGTCAAGTTCTTGCAAGATAACATGGATTGCTTTGCATGGTCACACGATGATATGATAGGAATAGATCCATCCATCATAACACACAAGCTTAGCGTGGACCCAAAGTGTAAACCCATCCAGCAGAAGGAGAAAGTTTGCGCAGAAAAAAATAAGGTAATCAACCAGGAAGTAGACACTGGCTGGCAAAAGAAAGAAGATAAGAGAAGTGAAATACCCGAATGGCTGTCTAATGTAGTGGTGGTGCCTAAAAAGAATGGGAAGTGGAGAGTATGTGTGGACTTCACTGAGCTCAACAAAGCATGCCCCAAAGATCCATTCTCGCTGCCTCATATTGATGCAACGGTAGACGCAACAGCTGGACACGAGATGCTAACATTTCTGGACGCATGGAGTGGATACAATCAAATCAAGATGGATCTTGCAGATCAAGAGAAGACAACATTTATGTCCGAGAGAGGAATATACTGCTACAACGTCATGCCATTCGGCCTAAAGAACGCAGGCTCCACATATCAAAGGCTGGTTAACCGCATGTTCAAAGAACAAATAGGAAGAACCATGGAGGTGTACATTGATGACATGGTGGTGAAGTCAGAAAAAGCTAAAGATCATATGCGGCATCTAGCGAAAACATTCAAGACCCTCGGGAATACAAGATGAAACTAAACCCATCTAAATGCACCTTCGGGGTATCTTCCGGAAAGTTCTTGGGCTATATCGTGACTCAAAGAGGGATAGAAGCCAAAGATCGAGCGGATCAAAGTCGTTTTACACTGAAACACCCGAGAAACCTAAAGATGTTCAAAGGCTAGTGGGAAGGTAGCGACCCTGAACAAGTTCATTTCAAGATCTTCGACAAGTGCGAGGCTATTTTACGACGTACTAAGGAAGAGTCGAAGTTTGAATGGACCCCGAACATGAGCAAGCCTTCGAGAGTCAAGCATTATCTCAAAGAGACCCGCCACCGCTATCAAAGCCGAAACCAGGAGAACCATTATTCCTATACCTAGCCGTCACGTAGGGGTGGCGAAGCGCCGTCCTAGTCGAGAGCAAGAAAAGGAGCGAAGCCATGTACTACGTCGCAAGTCTCTGTTGCCGGCAGAGACCAGGTACACTTCCCTTGAAAAATTAGTACTAGCATTGGTAGTAGCATCTCGCAAACTGCGTCCCTATTTTGAGTCACACATCATACTTGTTGTGACAAACTACCCGCTAAAAGCTATCATGAGGAAGCCTGAACTGTTAGGAAGAATGTCTAAATGGTCTGTACACCTCAGTGGATACGACATCCAGTACGACCCTAGGACAACAATCAAATCACAAGCACTGGCCGATTTTGTGTCGGACTTCATCCGCCATCCGAAATCCGCGCGATACGAAATCCTCACTCTAGAAAGAAGCAAGCAGACAGACGTCTGGCAGATGCATATTGACGGAGCCTCCAACCAAAGGGGGGCAGGTGTAGGATTAATCCTGCGATCACCACAGGGAGACCTGGTAGCACAAGCTGTACGATGCGAATTCAAGGCAACTAACAATGAAACAGAATACGAGGCCTTGAACTGGGAATGAAGCTAGCTCTGGAATCAGGAGTCAGACACCTGTTCATATCCAGTGACTCTCTGTTAATAGTCAACCACGTGAATGATGAGTTTATAGCCAGAGATTCGAAGATGATTGCATACCTGAAAGTAGCAAAGGAATTAAAACAAAAATTTGAAACTTGCAAGCTTAAACAGTTCCCGAGACCGAACGTGGAAGCGACGCCTAGCAACCCCAGGGGCAACATTCAAACCAACAGAGCTATCCAAAGATTCCAATAGCACATATGTTGGAGCCTTCTATCCAGAAGGCAGACGAAATAGACAGGGGTGAACTGGAAGATCCGCAAAGCGAAAAGGACATCCAAGAAGTTACAGAGGAAGGTGAGAGCTCTCGGTCACACAGCGGCGCGCGACCGAAGCCGATCCAAAGACGATCGGCGCACACCTTACCTAGATCGCTACGCCACAACAAGCTACCAGACGATAAGAAGGAAGTGAGGGCTTTTAGAATAAAGGCTTCCGGATTCATACTCATTGATGATATATTATTCAGAAAATCGCTAGCAGGTCCCTACCTACGGTGCCTGGACAAAAAAGAAGCACAGACTGTGTTGCATGCCCTCCACAGTGGCGAATGTGGAAACCATGCGGGGCGGAGTCCGCAAACAAAGCCCTCGAGACAGGGGATATTATTGGCCTTCAATGAAAGCAGATGCGCAGAGTATGCACGAAAATGTGATGCCCGCGCGCTCGCCTATGATCTACCAAACCACAGAGCCTCTGCACCCTATTATCTCTCCTTGGCCATTCATGGCATGGGGCATGGACATAGTAGGCCCCCTACCACGGGCCACAGAAAACAAGACCTGGATGCTAGCAATGACAGATTACTTCTCTAAGTGGATAGAGGCAGAAGCATTCACGGAAGTAAAGGACAAACAGGTCATCTCATTCAAAAAACGAAACATCGTCTGCAGATTTGGTATCCCATCAGAAATCATATGTGACAATGGCTCACAATTCATCTCAAACGATACCGAAGGATACTTGTGCCGTGGAATATCACCTTAAAAAGTCAAGACCAGACTCCAAAGTCCAATGGACAAGTCAATCCAAAAATAAAATCATTTTGGACAATCTAAGAAGGAGGCTACATGAGTTAGGAGGAAAGTGGGCAGATGAATTGCCACTAGTGTAATGGTCAGACAGGACGACGCCAAAGATAGCAACAGGTCAAACACCCTTCAGCCTGGTGTTTGGCGCAGAAGCGATCATTCCATCGAAGTTCTAGTTCCCACCCACAGTATGAAAATATGTCGAGGAACCGAACAATGCGAGATGACCGAAGCCTGGACACTATTGACGAGCCGCGAGCAAGCGCAAAAATCCGTCCGGCTGCCTACAAACATCAGGGCCGGGAGTTACAACAAGAATGTAAAGGTCGGGCTCCTGGAGGTAGGAGACTGGTCCTCCGAGAGGTGTTCCAACACCAAGAATCGAAAAGCAGTGCAAATTCGCCTACAAATGGGAAGGACCATACCGTAGAAGGAGTTGTTGGCCATGGTGCATACTGGATGATGACTATGGACGGTCAAATCATACAACGCCCATGGAACATACTTCACCTGAAGAGATATTACTTTTGATAACAAGTAGACTCTAGCTTTCAGAATAATGTACTATGAGAAGCCAAATCATTTTTAAAGATAAAATAAAATCCGGTAGTAGGCATACTGTCAGTTTCACTCTTATTTATGGTGTCTTTAGTTATTTTAAAACTTTAAACTACTATTGGATGGTGTGGTCTGGCAGCGTCCTGGGACCACAATTGCTCTGGTACCCCATGAGATGGCGAAGTACTTCACATTATTCGATAGATTTTCTTATTTTCGTGCTTCTCTAAGTACATCACTTTGAATTCTCGTATCTATGGTACTTTGAAAGGATGTCTAGCAGACCGCCAACCGCCAACGCGGGTGACAAGGCACATGGCACTCTAACATGCCTAACCTATTTTCTCCACAAGGAGCACCCTCACCAGACGGATGGGAACATACGAAAGGGAGCCTGGCGACAACCGAATACGCTTATCTAGCTACCCCGATACCACCCCCCGGAAGTAGCTCGCACTAATCGCACTTAATCGGGGCCCCAAATGCATGCAAAAACGAACATGGAACGTAGGGATATCTCAAGGCTACTGAATCCCGCAGCGTCTCCATCTGGTCTTAGAATGACGATAAACTTGCCTCAATGACGCCACTGCCGGCATAAAACGAGACGAACACACCTTGCGTCATGAACAAGGTTAAGTAGTCCACAAATCGCGGATACGCCTAAATCAGCCAAATGGCCGACACGGCAGCCTAGCTTGGTCCGGATCGGTCTTTTCAGTGACCAGTGGGTCAAATCACCCCCACACGGCCACTCCTCCTTACATTGCGGCATACGCCTAAATCAACCATCAGCCGACACGGTAGCTAGGTGAGTCGAACGTTAGCCTTTTCGGGTGACAGACTCGCCTAAATCGCAAGCGGTGACACGGCATAAACTTCCTAAAACAGGGAGAATAAACAAACAAGTACACGATATGTAAAAACCTTGCCAAACTATGACAAGGGGCATTCAAAATATGGCCAAGATACGGCCCCAAGTTTAACCGCCACCTTGGCGGAGTAAACACAAGACAAGTTTTAAACTTACAAAGTCTGCCACCTCTGGGGCCGATCGCAAAAAAGTTTATCAAAACATAAAAACTTAATTATCGGTCACATTAATGACCTCCACCTCTCAGTACCTCCTCCTCTGCCGACCACTCATTTCAGTCGCACCGCTTACATATCCTCGGCCGCCATAGCTCCCCGAGCTCCGTCGCGACATCCTGGGACATTCCAAAGATCACCCTCGGCAGACTGCTCGGCCAACGCAGAGAATTCACCTCACCAACCTCGGGCATCGGATGCTCGGATCGGGTTGAGCGGGGTAGAGCATCTCCACCGCTTCTCCTCTTCCTCTATGGCTTGTGGGTGGGAACCTCCTCGAGGGCAAGACGCATCCCACCGATCTTTCCCGCCGGGTGGCATAAGCAACGACATTGGTGGCCGGGAGATCACTCGGTGATCTTCTCCTCGATCGCTTCGAGAGTCGGAAAAAGTCCGCACACCGCCCGGGTTCGAGCCACCGATCGCCTCTCCTCCTTCAACTTCTTCTTGGTGACAAAGAAGCTCGCCTTCACTCCACCACACGCTCCTTCGTATCAACTCGTTGTGCGGATCTGCAACAGCTTTCCTTCGCCTTCCGATTCTTGGCGCGCCGGTAGCACGACCGGTGGTCCGCACTATGTTGATCATCTTCCTGTTGTAGAGTGCGGATCAAGAGTCCGGGGCATAAATAATCGAAGTCGGCAAAAGAGTGGGGAGGCAATTTAACCAAGAAACAGATTGACAGACAGTAGAAAATGAAGAATATTTACCATGAAAGCGTTGTGCACGTCATTTTCACCATCTCCTCCGGGAGAACTCCGAAAACGTTTCCTCAACAGGAGGAAAGAGCAAACATCAATCTCCGCCGCAGGGCACCTTGTCCACATTCCCAAAGCCTTCTGGAAAATGAGCAATGATGCCTCCACTAGTAGAAGCACGGGGACCGGCGGGAGGAGTAGGCGGATGACGAGACAAATGGATCGACCTCCGAGGGGCACGCGAGCAATGGAACTAGAAACTCGCTACGGAGGAGTCGAAAAGAGGCGGCAAGAAGAGCACTCCTCTTGGAGGCGAGAGGCCACATCGGGGCGGCGTAAGGTCTCTTTCTTTTAGCACTTTGGAGGATGAGTTCCAAAGGTGGATCAACTTTTGAACCTCGCAAGCATACACAGTCTCGGACGACGTAATGCTTAAAACATCGGAACAACAAAGACGCAAACGAAAGTGGTTACGAAACCTTACCGGAAGACATACGTGGGCTGATTGAGGAGGATTGGAGGAGGAAGCGGGCGAAAAACCAGGAAGGTGTCCGGAAACTTTCTCTCGGATTCGGAGATGCGAATGTACTTGCTGCTTGCCGCAGCGGATCTTGGCACCAATACGGGTAAGGTCACGGGGGCCTCGCACGAAGATGATGAAGTAAGCTAGTAAGCGGCGAGATAAAGTAATTCAGGCGACAGGGGAGGCTACTTACTCGAAGTCGAGCCCACTTCTCGAAAATATAATCAGCAGGAGGCTGGATGGAGTCCTTCCTCACGTAGAATAAGTCCTCAAACCATTTCTCATCACGGGACTTTGACGCATGTTTGAAGGGAGCCTCTCCATGGCCCCGGAATGAGAACTGACCCCTGCCCAAGGATCTGATGCTATACATATGGGCCAGATCGCCCAGAGTGATAGATTTGCCGCATGCTCTCGACCGGCGGCCGAGAATAGAGAAGAACTCTCCATATGGCAGCAAAAATTTGTGCCATGGCGAAATTATTGGTGAAGATAAAATCTTGGACGAGTTTAGGGAAAGGAAAACGGAGGCCATATTTAAATGGGTACAGATAGAAGCAAACCCACCCCGGACGAAGGGCGTCAGCTTTCTGTCCCGGTTCAGGGATGGCAATATCCACCCCGTCACCAAGACCAAGCAGACTCTTGATCCTAGGAATGCCGGCCGGAGTTAGGGCGGAATCGCAATCGTGTGGGTGTCTAAAGAGTCCTCGAGAGGGGAAAGTGGGGTCAAGATTACGGTCGGAGGGTGCTGGGGTTGACGAAGATTGTCGGGTTTTGCCCATAATGGAGAGAGGAAATGAAGATTAAAAGAAAGAAAGAAGATGGGTTACCTGATGATGAAGACGGGAAAGGGAACAGTGAAGCCGATGAAGATTAAAGGGGAAGAAGATCGAGGGTTTAAGAGGAGAGAGTTTTTGAAATGATTTGAGTGATTAATGAAAGTGAGAGAGAGACGTTGGGGTTATAAAGAAGAGAGAGGGAGTTGGGTGCGGAGAAAGAGGAATAGGGCGGCTGGAAGTGATAGGTTGCATGGGAAGAAGTAAAAGACGGCGTAGGGTTTTAAATATTTGGTTACGTAAATTCCTTGCTCAATACTTGAAAGCATACTTCGCAAGAAATTTGGGGCAAACTGTTTGGGCTAAAAATAGCACAATAAAGAAAGCCCATTTGGTGAAATAAAGATTATAGAGAAGAGGTGAGGAGGATGGAACCCCGCAGTCAGGAGAAGGGGGAACGGGCTTAAGAAGGATCAAGGGCCCATCACGGTAGGCGCCCGTGTTAAGGAAAGGAGTGTCAGGGAGAAGTTAGGGAGATCGGGGAGAATTGGCAAGGGAATCCGGATTAGGAAAGAAGTCTTTATGGAAATAATATTCTCTTTCCATATTCGAGATAGAGTATATCTAGGGTTCTTACCCTATAAATAGCAAAGGAAGGAAATCAAGAAGGCATTCATTCACTCATCCGTTCATTCAAGATAATATTCAAGACAATCACATCACAACATACCATTCACAAATATACTCCATACGTGATCTTGCAGGCCTGATACCTAACGCCAGCAAGATTAGCATAAACGTTATCATTGTAATCATCCTCCTATTCACATAGTGCAATACTTGGCAGGGTACCGTCCCTCCCGCGGTTGTTCCCACATTGGGTTTTCCGCGTCACCAAAATCTTACGTGTCAATTTACATTACGCACTTTATTTTCCGTTTACTTATTGACATATAAATCATCATACAATCGACCAAAGAATATAGACTACATTGACCCTAAATCGACTTAGGTAAAAAAGACCTAAACAATCGACGAGTTTCTTTACGCGTTTCTCATTTATGTGTCCCCTTCGACAATGCCATAGATAGGTTTGATCTTTGTCACCAACCTTTAATTTCTTATTATTCATGTGTAATTCTTCCGTGGTTTGATCTAAGATGTAAATTCCATTCATGGAAACTGCTTTGCCATAAATCATTTCATTGAAAGAGAAAATACATCTATTATCCTTTATTGAAAATGCAAAACCGTCTATATCGAGAACGGAAATAGAAATAATGTTCTTAGATAAACTGGGTACATAGTAACAGTTATATAAAATAACTCAAAACCACTAGGGAGTTGGATTACATATGTTCCCTTCGAGACTGCAGCAACTCGTGCTCCATTCCCGACTCGCAGGTCCACATCACCCTTTTCGAGAGGTATGATGTTCTTTAGGCCCTGCAAATGATTACACAGATGAGAACCACAACCAGTATCAAGTACCCAAGTTCCGAAACTTGCATGGTTAATCTCAATCATATGAATATAAGATGACATACCAACTGGAACGACGCGGCCTGCTTTGATGTCCTCACGGTACACGGGACAGTTCCTCCTCCAATGTCCAGTCTTGTGACAATGTGGCACTCTATGTCACCGCCCTTGCTCTTTGGCTTGCCCTGTGAGCCACTAGTCTCACCAGGCGCACTCTTACCGTTTCCTGGCTTTTTAAACTTTGGCTTACCTACAACTAGGTCGCCATGAGCCTTGCTCTTACCTTTACCCTTGTTTGAAATCATGAGAACATCCTGCTTCATGCTCCCACTCAATTTCATATCCTTCTCGGTCTATACGAGAAGGGAGTGTAGCTCATGAGGACTCTTTTTTAAGTCATTCATGTAGTAGTTCGCCCTGAAAAAGGCAAAACCATCATGAAGAGAATGAAGCATTTGGTCAATGACAATGCTCTCACTGATTTTACAATTAAGAGCCTCCAGCTTCTCGACATTCTCAATCATGTGAAGAATGTGTGGGCTAACCGGTTGGCCCTTCTGGAGTTTCGCATCAAAGAAGCGACAAGTATGCTCATATGTAACGATTCTCGGTGCTTTTGAGAACTCGTTAGTAAGTGTGGTGAAAATCTTGTTTGCACCTTGGGCAATGAAGCGTCTCTGCAAATTGGTTTCCATTGCAAAGATGAGTACGTTCTTTATCGCACCTGCTTCCATAACGAAGTCATTATAAGCGACTGACTCGTTGACTCTTGCATTGGGGCCTGGGTTGACCGGTATTGGCTCAATTAAGTACTTGAGCTTACCGTCGGCAATGGCAAGCATTCCGTAGTGCCGCCTCCCGATCCGCAAAGTTGGACCCGTCGTTTTTAGACGTGTGGACCGATTCATCCGGTCCATAAAAATTTAAGCCAGGACACGCGATCAAGTGTGGCACTAGGCATTGGGATTGCGTTATTTCCAGCCATTTAGTTGTAACAAAGATTATCAAAATATACGTGTTCTACATCATGAGAAGAAGAATAAAATAATAAGCATGTGCATCGTTTATATTTTTAAGTTTAATGAACTACTGTCATAACGCGAAGACTCAAAACATTTATACAATTGACCTCCCTCAAGAATTATATAAATGATCCCAAGACTCAATTCTCTGTAAATTGATAAGCTAACCTTTTAGCTAATTCTACCGCTAGAATTCTTGGTCGATAAATTTCTGTAAATTCTATCTTTAGTCCATCATAATCACGAGAAACTCTTCGGACTATGATGTTGAGGTAAACTAAGTCAACACAACTACTTACCCAACGTAGAAGGGGTCATATTATGCCTACCGACGAAGAAGGGATTCATAGTTGTTTGCCCTTATAAAGACTAATCTCAATTTCCGTTTTAGAGGAAGATCCCATCAACTTTATTTTAATTCATTTTAAGTGAACTAATATCTAGCATGCGAGAATGAATAAATTAAGGTGATGGCTTAATAAGTCTGTGACATCTGTATGTCCATGAAAACTAACATACAACCTATATGAGTCAATTTTCATGCATTTTAGTAGTAGGTGGTTTGGTTTTAGGCGGAATATGATGCATAAACTAACATGTGAATGAAAAGCAATAAGAATGAAAAACGTAAAAACAGTAAAAGTCCTAGTGTGGCCTATCGTATCAAAATGAACAATAAATACAAGTTTGGAATCCTCCTTGGACCCGAGAAGCTTGTCTTGATGTTCCATCTTGATCCATGTAGCGGGAGTGAGCTCCAATCTCCATCTTTAGTCTTCTTTTGAAAATTACAATAAATAAAATTTATATAATAAACCTATTTATTACATTCTAATTTCAAAACCCAAAATTTAAAGAAAAATAAAGGAGATTCGAGATCTCATAATTACATTAAAAATTATGTTTCCTTCATTACGAAAACATAATTTGACTAAGGCCACATTAAGTATTACAACTGATTGCAAAAATACGTAAATTAAATTCATTCAATCGATTCATTCAACAAAAATAAAATATAATGCATCAACTAAAATAAATTAAACATACATGACACAATTCCTTAATTATGTTGATTAATTTATCCAAACCACCTATTTAAATCAAATTAAGTGACAATTCCTCAATTAATCACATTAATTTCAATTTTAATCCATATTAAACTTGTAATATGAATTCAATCCGTCAAAATTTTAAACTGCTTTAAAATAATTCGGTATCTTTTAATTGTGAACCGTTTCACAATAACTAATTGGCCAAAATCAAAACAAAAACAAAATCCTTTTTTTTTATTTGGTCTCGGCATAAACAAAGAAAAACAAAACAAGCATGTTTCTTATTTTATACACGGTTTTATCTGTAAAAACCGAAACAAAAAAAATTTTTTTTTTAAATTCTGTCCCCTGTGAACAGTAGCACGTGAACAGTAACAAATTTTTTTTTTTTTTTTCGGATGCTTTTCCAAAACGGCATAAACAAAACAACCGCAAAAAAAACTTTAATAAGAAAAACCGAGAGCAAAAAAAAAACAGCAAAATTTTTTTTTTAATACTGTTCATCCGTGAACAGTACAGAAACAGCAAAAAAAAAATTTCACGGTTTTTAAATTAGGACCCTAATGCCTTTTTAATTTCAACTTAATCTGTATTAAATCAAACATGACGATTCCATTTATGTTTTAACTTAATGTGCATCAAATCAAACATCTACCAATTCTTCATATGATAATTTTAACTGATTAAAACAACATTATGAAAAATAAAAATGGAAATCTCGCATCAAAAAGAACAAACACCGGCTGCAAACATTTTTTTTTTCAATCGGCATTAACAAAAAAAACAGTCGTGCCCTAATTTTTTTTTTCGGAAACCCTAAAAGTTTACATACAATTTTTATGAAAATCATCAAAATTAAAATTCGTGGCCTTAGCTCTGATACCACTTGTGGGAAATAATTTGTATACTTCCCTTAAAATTGAAGGATTATAACGAATTTAATGATGACGATAACTACTCATAAATTAAAATACATAAACAAAAGTATATAGGAATTAGAAATAACCTTCGGTCCTAGCAAATACGGCCTAAGAACAATATCAAAATAGATATTCTTCTATCAGTTGCACCCAAGATGATATGAGATATGCCCTTTGATTATGCTAGAAATCGATCCAAAATTTTCTGTAAAATTTTAGGTTTTTTGTGTTTTCTGATGAGAGAGGAGGCTAGGTTAAAAGAGAAT